>NW_017728931.1:48037852-48046371 GCF_001723895.1 Crocodylus porosus | reverse complement strand
CCCTTACTTTCCTTTTTTTTCCTCCCCACAGGGAATCCAGTACGGGCAAGTCGAATATTCAACTCTTGTCGAATATTCGACTCGCGCTGTTAATATTCGACTTCCAGTATTCGATTTGACAGCTATTCAACCAGCTGCTATTCAACTCGACTTTCACTCTTCAAGGTCGAATATGTCAAATAGTTGTCAAATCAAATATTAAGTCAAAGCTTTGCACAGCCCTAGGAACCAGGGTGCCTATAGTCATAATCTGGGTCCTAGTTTTTCCTCTTGCTCTTGTAGGGGAAATAACTTCGTCTATCCCTCTACCTAGTGAAAACAACTTACTGCTCCACAGCACATTAACCAAGGCTCTGACCACCTGCATAGAATAGGGAGTAGCAGCTCCATGACAGCTGCTCTCCAGAACACTAATTGTGACATAAGCAGGATCACAACTGTGCCTTTAATTTGAATGGCAAGGGATTTTTTTCCAAAGGAGAAGGCAGGTGGCATGGTAGAGATGAGATTGTCATGTGGACGGTATGTGTATTTTTCTTCTGAAGTTATTTAATGGTTTGTGTTAGTTATGGGGTGGGAGCTCATGAAAGGGTACACTGTAATGGTACAGATGATAAAGAAAGGTATGATTGATGTATTGCACAGAGATCTTTTCCATATTATACTCTACTTTGTTACATATAGTAAGACTATGAAGGCCAGCTGCAATATCAAACCTGTGTAAAATGTACACAGAAAGTGTTAATAGGAGCATATTTTACAGTGCATTGGACCTGAAAAGGATGTAGGGAGCAGTAATGTAACTGCTAGAAAACTAGGCAAATCAATGGCTAAAATTAATGGGATTTCTCGCTACATTTCCAAGCATGAGGTTGTATATGACAGCGAATGGAATAAGCACTGTAATTCTTTCTGACACTAGCAGTGTGTGACAGTAACAATTTCAAGGGTACTTCAGTCTGTACCCCTTTTATTTTCAGCCTTAGACTACCCGCAGACAAAGATACCCAATTTACCAAATTATCACAAACTATCAAAGAGCAGTGAGGTGATGGAGGTCTACAAAGGTACTAGGTTAAGGCCCCCAAACTCGCTTCACTCATAGCCCAAAAATGTGCTGCCTCAGTTCCTACACCAGTTTCCTGCCTTTGTTTCCTGTTTTCCTCTCTCATGTCAGAATTTCCCTTAAAAAAATCTCACTGTGTCTTTATACCTCACATGCCTGCCTGTCAACATGTGATTTTTAAGCCCTTGTTTACAGACATTAATCCTCTTTCAAAGGGTGTACTTTTTAATTTGTTATTTCCCTGGGTTTGGCCATGTGACAGGAAGCTGTTGTGATACCTCACAGTGGTTACATCTTGAAAATGTTTCACCCCCTCCACATACTCCCACAGGCACAAAAGAGCAGACATACTCCTTCTTTTCCTTTACCGGTTACAGTTTGTTATCAGCTTTGCTTCATTAGTGGGGTGTAGCAGTCTGTTGAAGTTAGAGACTACAGCCTAGCTTTGGGCAGTAACACAAAGTGCAGGCTGCTCAGGAGGACTGGGCCAGCCGAGGGAGCTAATTAGCGGCTACAAGAAGTTAAAAGGCTCCCGGGGAGGGAAAGCCAAAGGGGAGTCAGACAGACAGAAGGTGAGAGACAGAGTGGCCTGGCCATGGCTACAATACCAGACCAGGGACTCTCAGGCTCTGAGGAAAGATCCAGGGGCTGCAAGACTGGGAGCAGCAGCACCACAACAGACAGTTGAGTCATAGCCAGCCCAAGAGAAAAGACTGCAAAGAGGAAGGAGCAGCAGTAGCTGGAGGTACCTTCTCAGGGGCTGAAGAGGACTCAGACCTGTGAGTTAACCCTTTATGGACTGTGTTTATATTAGTATTTGAGGACTGATTGATGTAGGAGGAAGCCTGTGGGACATGCATGCCCTGGGAATACTTAAAGACTTTGTGTACTAAGCAATAGCCCTGACCCCACAACAAGGTGGGGAAAAAAGGCTCTGTGCCATTGGGTGTGTTGCTGAACAAGTTGTCTCAAGCGGCAGACTGTTCCAGTGGGTTGAATCCTTTATTGCAGTATCACCACTCTTTCTTGAGCTTAAAGATCCACATATGCAGCAACCTAACCTAATGCAATTCTAGAAATAAAACAAATACATACATGTCTTAAAAATTCCATTTTGTTTTCTTGATGTTACCAATACAGATGGAAGGTGATGGCTGAAATGCTGGGTGTTGATTCTTGACAGGTCTGAGAAGTGAAATCTTTTCTTTATTTCCAAAACCAGCACAGCATTTCTGGAAAAATGCAAGATCCAAAGATATATATATATAATTTTACACCTTTCAACATACAGGGGCACTTGGCTATACTCAGATTTCAGTTTGATTCCCAGTGGAACTGGACCCCTGGCTCTAAATGCACAGCTATACCTGAGGAGGGGCTGTTTGTGTCCAAAAGCTTGTCTAACTTCTCTCCCAGCTATACAGTTGGTACAGTAAAAGACATCACAAAAGAACACTTGCCTATCTCAGGAAATTCAGAAGTAACTACAGATTAGTTCCCATCTCTGTAAAAGCAGCTAAGTCAAACTGCAGAGGCAAATGCCTTCTGAATTTTGTGGAAGTTGGATCTAGAATCACCTCTGCGGTGCTCATTCCATTATTTCATGTAACTGCTGTGATGTACTGCCAAAGCTATCACAAATGGCTTCCTTCTTCCTTAAAAAATTCCCTTTCAGCTAATGAACACACGTGATATTTCTTGTGTAAAATCCTCCTCACAGCCTGTCCCTCATATCCATCCACTTCATATTTTACTTCCTTCTAATCTAAAGAATGTGGTCAGTTCTATATGCTTCTGCTTATTTGTCAGAGGAAAACTTGCCCCACCTGATGCATGGGAAGTAACAGGGAACCTATTGGTCCCTACAGCTTTTTGCAGCAGATGTGCATAATCCTACTCTATCTTCAGGCTTTTCTAGGCCAGGATGATTTCTGCCAGTGGAACTTCATGGGTCTAGGTACATTAGTGCAGTCCCACCTCCCCCCACCCAATGTAGAAGCACTGCCCTGGGTAACGCCAGTTTTATACTGATGATACATATCCACACTGGTTGTATTAGGGCAGCAACATCAGTGTAGGTGCACCAGAGCAACCTCCTCCCTCTCTGACCAGAACAGGCAGAGGTTTAGGAACTGGTTTGCATTTATCTACATAGCCTTATTTTTCCAGGATATTTTTGGAAGGGAAGGGTCTAAAGCTACAGACATTCTCCTCTTTCAGGGCCCAAAGTTCACATAGGTTCCTCTGTGTTTGTAGCATGGTTGCTAGTAAAAAATATTTCAATGTACAAACAACAGCAAACAAGGACAAGCCAAATAAGATGATCTTTGCTGTGTGCTGAATGGAGCTGTGCTTTCTCTTTGAAGTTAAGCCAGTAAGTCCTACCTGTGTACATCTACTCTACTCTCAGAGCATGTGAGATTTGCATTCCCTTTTAAGGGTTTGTTTTTTTCCACCTTCCCTTGGAAATTTCTGAGTGGAGGTTTATTTCTGAAGCTTACATCACTGCCAAACTGGAACAGAGTTTTTCAATCTATCTGACCCTCAGGCCAGGCTCTGGTGGAAGCTGTATGGCTCAAGAGGGCCAGGTGAGCAGTTCGACTTTCCATTGGTAGTATGTAATTGGGCATTACCTAATTAGAACAGTTCAGGACAAATCCTAGTGACACAACGCATGACAGTTAAGCATTAATCATTGCCTGCCCACAATATAAATGCAACAGGGCAGCTTTCACTCACAGCCCTGCCCTGCAGTCCTTGTATATGCAAACCTCATTAGATTGTTGTGGGAGTGTTGCTCATAGTAAGCTTCAGGATTAAGCCTGTGGATTTGGAACCTAAGGCACTGTAACTAGCACCTCACTTCCTTCCTCATCAGTAGCTGTCAACTTGGCTCTTTATAAGTGCTAAAATTGGGCAAATGTAGTACATTGCCAGTGCAATCTAATGTGACAGCTGTGTTTTAATTGGCCCTAATAGCCAATGGCCTGAATTTATATGGGAGTGAATATGATGTTGGGGCTGATTCAGGACAAGGCAGTCTTCCCTAATGCTAAGGAAAGGTAGTCCAGTAATTCCTTAGGAAAGGTAAGGGCCTGGTTCAGAGCTTGCTGAGTCAATACAGGCTGACTTCAATGGGATTTGGGTCAGGCTTTTAACAACCACTATGTTAAAAAGGAATGTGTGGTTTGCTCTGTGAAATATATTTGTGCTTTAATGTTTGCAGCAAACTTGGGAGCCCCCTCGGAGCAATGCCCTCATCCTTAATTCGCTACAAATTGTAAGTATTGCTGTCACTCTGGGCTGGTTTTACAATCTGAAGGGCTCAGCCCTGTGACCTCTCAGCAGATGATAGCCTATTGATTTCAGCTCAAGATTGGTACAGAGGAGCATCCTCTGGGAGAATTGCTTGATATCATCTGTCCTCTAGACTGTCATTGGAGGGGAATGGGCTTGGCTCTAACAGGTATTTCCCATCTGTAACTTCTCTGATAGTATGCTGTTACTGGACACCTTTCCTATTGTCTAACAGAGTGGGTGAAATATATCATCCATATATTTCCCAAGTATTTTTCATGAATTTCCTCTTACTGAAAGTTTTTGAGATGTATAGCTAGAAAGCACTACATAAAAGCTAGGTATCGATACAATCTAATAACTATTGTTTTTCATTAATCTACATTAATCTTCATGATTTGCTCACGCTCTCATTCTTTGCCGGTACAAAATGCTAATGCTAATGGGACACTGCAGAGGGCACTTTGTTTTGTAGGAAGACTGGAGCCAGGTCCTCAGGTAATATAATTGGCACATAACCAGAATGGGGTTCAAACTTGTGCCTCTAAAGCCACAGGAAGATAGCTAAATGGCTCTGCCATAGCACTCCTGACTGGGTAAGGCTACGTGTTCATTAATGCTCTGTATTTACAGTGCATTAACTTTAGTACCTGTAATTACAGGTACTAACAATGCACTGTAAGCTGCACTACTGTGCAGTAGTGCCACTGTGCAGTAGCACCGACACACACTTTTGTGACACTAATACGCAGTAGACTTATTCTACTGTGCATTAGTACAGTATTTGCCTGCCACACTAATGCACTTCAGCATCTCATGTAAATGTACCCACTGAAGGCAACAGGCTGAGGTCAAAGGCCACCCTTAGCTGTAAATGGGCACCTGGTCATTCAGACTGGAGAATCAAAAGTAGCTGAATACAATACTGACCATATCACTTTCTTGCATGCTGTTGGCTATAGGCATTGTTCTTGTTTTAACCCTTAGGGCCACAAGAGGTCAAACCACTCTTGACTTCACTGGAGACTACACTAATCAGACCACCAAGAATCTAGCTCATTCATTTTCTGTGTGTGTCCTTTCTCCTCCCCATATTTCCTGGCAACACAAGTTTTCAGAGAAGGGGAGAAAAATGAGTTATTTTTAAAGCATATGTTCCCTGTTCACTTGTGCCAATGAAATAAACCAGCTTTGATTGCTTTACTATCTAAACAGTACTTTCCCTATAGTGCCTTCTGTTTTTCTTTGGCCATTTATTGACACCGAGTAATATAACATGAAAGGAATACAGATGGACTTGTACTGAAGGAATCAGTTAAATACCTATTAGAGGATTAAAAGCATCCCATGGCCAGGATTATACAACTTTAAATGGTGATATTATCGCAGAGCAAACAGGTTTGTAATTTTAATGGGAAGAGGAGAAAGGATTTCAAACTTTTCCCCCCATGTTTGATAGAAAGATTAGAGTGAATCCATTTTGTGTGCATAAGTTTGGTAGAGCTGCTGAGCCGTTTGCCCAGGGGTATACACCTTGTGTTTCTTGTAAATAGTAATTGCTCCACACAGAGAGAATTCTTCTGGTCAACGCTTTTATTAAAATTTAATTCCCAAGGTGACAAGTAGGCTCATCCCCTGTTTTCAATGTCTGATAATGATGCACTTTAGAAGCTTTGAAAAAACCTTTGTCTAGACAGAAACAGCTTAGGAAAAGTTTTGAAATGTAGCATTTACTTGAAACCTTTGTTGACATTGTTACATCTAGGAATCAGGGATGCATGTTTGGGAAATCTTCAGCTGTTTTGTACTTTCTTAGGCTAAAACAAGGCAAGATGCTTGTACTAGATCAGTGACTTAGAAAACAGTGCCTTCTCTCCTGTGAGTGGTTCAGTCCCTGGCAGAATTTTTTGCAGTTCGGTGTTGCTATGGAAGGAATTTCATTCCCAGTCAGTAATTCATTTCTAGCCTTCATAAATAATAGTAATAATCTACAGATGTATATTCCATTCTAACACTGTAATCTTCTGTGCCTGGTATTGGATCGGGTTGTATTATAAAGATCCTTCACGATTGTTAAAGAGACTATTATGCAACCTAAAAACAATGATAAGAAATATTTCCACAGACTTATTGTAAGGTTTGTTTTTAACAAGTCCACTTGACTTGAGTCCCAGGGGATCTTTTATGTGGTGTAATTTAGCAAAACCAGATTTTGATTCTGAATATAGAATCTATAGATTTATAAGATTTATAGATAATAAAATGGAGCCATGTAATAATGCAAGGAGCCATACAAAGTCTAACTTGGGGACAGGAGGAGAGTTGAGGAGTGGATAATTAGCCACCTGAAAGGTGGCAGGGTCATGCCACTATCTTTTTTCTTTGACCAGAAGACTTAGCTGGTCATAGTAATGGCCTGCTGCACACTTTATATATGCCTGGAAAACCTTAATGATGTCCCTATTATAGGTCAGTGCCTTTGTGGCACAATCTGAGATGAAAATCTATCTAGGCTTCTATTCATTAGCTTCAGCCTGGGAGGTAACATTGTCACTATGACTGTGTTTGATTAGTGGTTCAGTTTGATTTGACATTTAATAATAATTAAATAATATGCAAAATGATTTTAATCTTCAAAGTGCTTTTACAAGCAATTATATCTTGCAGAATTCATGCACAGTAATGTAAGTGAATGCACAGTATTCATACATGATGAAGATTTAACCCCTGCCTTGAGTGTGAAACTCAAACCTGTCTTAACAATAGATTTGCAATGAGTACTTCCATAATCCCATTCCCTATGATACAATACCATAGAAGCTTGATGTAGAGAGGTTAAGTTTCTCTTGTCAGAGGCCACAATGGAAATCCATACCAGTGAGGAATAGAAACTAGGCAAGTCATCCCAGTCTTGTACTGGGACCATTGCCTTACTCTTTTTAATCTCTGTGAGAATTATGAAAACAAATGCACCAAAAAAGATGGTGTTGAACTCTGGAAGTATCATCCCTTCTTCAAGAGAGAAGTGTCCAGTAAGTAGGAGACATGATCTGGGTTCCAGAAAGACTCCTGCTCTAGAAAGTGAATACAAGTGAGTTATAAGAAATGGGGACTAAGTCTGTAGAATTCACAGTTGTTTCCAATAGTGTTGCTCTAGTATTGCTGCTTCTGAGTTAATTCCTAGCAAATAATTTAGATGACAGACAGCCTTCTATCTTGTTTTTAAATTCTTTCTGGGCATGTCTACACAGGCACCATTACTATGCAGTAACTTATGTGCCATAACTGAAAATAACTGCACAGTATGGGCATGCATCTACATGTGCACGCCCATACTGTGCAATAACTCTGGTGACTTATGCTGGCTTGGGAGGTAGCATGATGCAGGTAGCAAATTTACTCTTGGGCAGTTACTGCACAGTAAAGCATGTGTAGACATCTTACTGCTCTGTAACCCTGTTTGTATGGACTGACTTGGGAGTAACTTTACTCCCAAGTTGGTGCACACACAGTGTTACTGTGCTGTAACACCTACACGTGTAGACGGTGGCTTAAAAACCACTTATTGTGTAGTAAGTTACTGCACAGTAAATGCACATGTAAACATACCCTCTGAGAAGGTCACTATTACCCAAATATGTTCATTTAAATTATTTGCTGAATAATTTAATGGTAACTAAATTAACTAGAAATTGTATACAAATGTAATTACTAATCATGGGTTCAGATTCTTAAAGGTATTAGTTACCTAATACTATTGGAATCAAAAGAAGTTAGGCATTTAATAGTTGTGAGGATCTGGGACTTATTGTCTAATTTTCTGTGATTAAATATATAGATAAAACACACAGAACTCAAAATCTAAATTACATTTGCTTTCTGACTGGATGCATGGCATACTCTTCTTTCCATTCCCTAATTGATTTTTATTAATTTTATATTGCAAATAGTCATATTTATTGCTTCAGTTTTTAATATATAATTCTGTATTCTTCCTTGAAAATTCCTGTCTATAGGAGCATTCCTGCTACTAAACTCATTGACTAATCTCCAGGAAGAGCACAGATGAACACAGCCAAGAGTTATGTAATTTTTTAATTTGAGTTAATATTCATAGACATGTTTTGAGGTTCATGACCAGCTCTATTTTTTTTGT
>NW_017728931.1:48027710-48037647 GCF_001723895.1 Crocodylus porosus | reverse complement strand
ATATATTATTTTTTTGGCATTCTTTTAAAGTGATGTAGGTAGATCACAGGGGATGGGAGAATAAAATAATACATCTTGCCCTTATTTATCAAAGCACTTATGTGTTTAAAATTAAGCATATCCTTAAGTGTTTTGCTGAATTGGAGTCTTGGAGAGTAGTGAATGAAGAAAAGATATGGGGGGAAAATGATCACTTTTTTAAAACTGGAAATGGTTCAGATTAAAACTACCTACCATAAGGTGATTATTTTAGCAGAGTTAGTTCCTTTTAGAAGCAATATTTGTAAGCATACGTTAAAATGCCTATGTTTTCACCTCTGACCATCAAAGAGGTGTCACAATCAATAGAACTGCAAATGTAATTTGTATAAATGGAGATGTGCAGGTTGACAGCTCATCTATAATTTCACCCCAGCACTTTATTTTTCTATGTAGAATTTTACAGAACTTTATTTTGCATTTACCAGTATTGCTAATATTGGTTACAATGAACGTTTCAGACTCTTTTGCTGAAAATGGTTATTTAAAACAAGCCCCATATACTTTCACATTTTTCCAGCTCCAAAAAACGCTTAATATGAATTATCTACTTGCATTTAAAAAGACAGTGCCAAATAGTCTCACACCCAAAGATTGGTTCTAGTTTTTAAAACTTTTCCAGAAACTTCATCTTAATAGAAATGGTTTTGTGAATTAAACATTTTCAGTGAAACATTTTAATCTAAAATTTACCTTTCACTTAGTTATATTATTTGTAAACCAAATCTTGCATCAATTTAGCAGTGCATGAAAACTAGGCAAGAAACCAACTAATAGGGTGGGAGAAAAAACTCTGAAACTGATCTATTTTCATTGTCCCACTGAGTGAAATACAAAATGTAAACAAACAGCTTAAAAGATGAAGAGCATTTAGATTTTAAAAGCTGTTTCAGTTTCAGTGATCTAACCCATGATCAGTGACACCACAGGCAATTGCAGTGGAGTCATTTCCTTACAGCCTGTATGTCATATGCAATGCAACAATACCGAAAAGTCCTCCCAGAGAATGAGGATACCTTTATTTTCCCTGTCTGCTTCTTTTTTTCCCGGGATATATTTTGACCATTTTGAAAAACCATGCGGCTTGAGATAGTGACAGTTTCTGATTGGTCTTGAAAGTGTCTACTTCCAGAGATGATGGTTCCTAGCTGCAAGTTTCCTCAAACTCACTGTATGGAGATGAAGCTAAAGAGGTTTTAGACTCTCCATCACTGTTGCATTCCCTTCTTAAACCAGCACTGGAAGTATCCATCGTTGTCTTAGTAGAGAGAATTTCTTTGGTGTTGGTCCCTAAAGGCTGACAATCCAACAAACTCTGAAGATGTTTAATGTAACTTATTGCAGCTCTTAGGGTCTCCACTTTGCTGAGGCGCTTGTCAGCAAGCTCCTTGGGAAGATGGTCTCGGAGGCGTGTGTACCCCTCATTCACACAGCGCACCCTTTGCCTCTCTCTCTCATTTCTCTTTCGAATGAAGGCAGGCTCAAAAGAATAATCATAGACTCCTACATATCCAGGGAATGGCATATAGGAAAATCTACCTGCATGGCTGCAATAGGCTTGGTCCCAATATGTTGGATTGAAATGGAAGGGAACGCCAAATGGTTCTCTTAGTGGTAACCCATGTGGAGTTACATGGCTGCTACGCATGGCCAGAGCTCCAGAGAGTGACATTCTGTTCAGTAGTCCATCATCTTTGTTACTATCCATTTTCACTAGTGCAATATCAGGTCCCAGATTTGGCTTCCAAGCTTGTATTAATCCATGTGTGGAAGAAACAGATGTATTGGTGTTTGTCTTCTGTCCCACAGCCTATTTCTATTTTTTTTCTATTTTTTATTTTTTGTAGCTAAACTTCTATCCAGATTTCAGTGCAAAACTAATGATCCATGAAGTCCACTGTGTGCCTGAGAATCAGCTCTAAGTCTGGGTCTCTTATAGATGCAGAATGCCATCTAATTTATAGACAGGTCTTGAGGATCATCAATCCACACTTTTTTTTTTTAAACCCAGCTTTTCCCTCTGATCTTCATATTTCAAAAGATAATAAGAGGGTTCCTGTATTCCTTTTCTCCTAGCTTGAAAGTGTGACCAGAGAATTAACACCAAACATAAAAAATCTTCTAGGCTCTAAACGCTTCTCATGTATTGTAATCCACGGCATCTTTTGATATAATTGTCTCCAAAAGCTGGGTAATTTACAAAGTTTACAGGGATCTTCAAAGTATTGGCAGAACTCCTCCCTCTCAGGAACCAAGGATCTCCTGTCATCTGAAAAACTAGCCAAAGGCTTTTCCTACTGAAATCCGAAATGCAAGTGCAGCCTTTGTTGTTTCTGCTGCTTGGGTCTAGCTGAAATGGCTCTCAATCAGTTTGCAAAACTTGCATGGTATCTTTCCAGCTTTCTTGAGATCATCCAAGGGAAGAGTGCTCTCTTGTGGTTGAAAGCATGTCAGATTGAAAAACAAGATGAGAAATCTGTGTTTTATAGGGGGGGTTGTTCAGTTGCAAGGGGAGACCTTTTCAGGAGGTTAAGAGGAGAGCTAGTACAATGCACTGAAAATGCATTATTGCAAAACACACATACACACTTTTGCAATTACAAGGTACTTGACTTGATGCTACCCCATGTTATAGCCCCTGCTCCACTTGGACAGCTGAGGATTCCTTTGATACTTGTGAGTTCTGTGCCTCCTCTGACTGCCAACAGGATGCTCTTACTGCCCAGGATGCTCTTACTGCCTGAGAGACAAATAAACCCTACCTCCTACTTTTCCATATGATGGCCTGTTCCAGGGATTTCTTCTGCAGTATCGTGGGGATTTTATTTTATCAGTCAGTGTGTTCTATACCTACAAACGTTTTGGAGACATATGTCTAATTTACAGGATTTGCCCCGTTTGCCAGGAATGAGCAAATTTGGTGAGGTGAGTACCCAGTGTAGTGAGCAGCAGTGTGGGACATGAAGTGAAAAGCTGAATGATTGTGTAGATACTGTCACAAATGTTCAGTGGCTCAAAGTGCAAGCTAGCATCCCGTACTCAGTGTTTTCATGATAAACTCTCCCAGAAGAGTAAGTTCCTAAACAGCCGCCACTCTGAGAAATGTGCTTATGTCATGGGTGAGTTAAAAAAGGTCATCATGACATCAGCATGCCTTTAAAAAAAAAAAGTGTGCTCTTGGATTTATTTTATATGCCTATCGTGCACTAAAAAAATCATACTAGTCCTTTCTAGCCTCAAAGGGCATGCCTCCAGCCTCTGGCCATACTAGGGAACATTGTCCTCTTTCTCTCATACCTGCTTTGTGAGTGCCAAATACTGAAAAAAATGTAATGTGGCCACTATTTGATATACACCCAGGGTGCACACAGTGCTGCATCTAGGCTCAGGTGTTCTCACTGGTGTACACCCAGAGCTACTCTAACAGTGGCTATGCTCCATTTTGAGAGGATTTGATTGAAACAAGTGTGCAGGGCATGCTTTGACTGCAGTGTTTCCTAGCATAATCGGAGAAGGTATAAGCATGCCCAAAATGTCAGAACACAGTGAGTCACAATGGACTACTCTACAATTAAAGTTTATGTAGCTTTACTATCATGAAAATAGGGAGAGGGTCTTCCTTGTATTTAGACCTCACTCTGTAGCTTTTCAACACTTTCACTACAGTGTTGTGCCAGACCAGGAAATGAAACTCTGTCTAGAAACAAGTGGGATGCTGACTCATCTGTTTTCATTGTCCAGCTCAAAAAAGTAAGAATAGGTAGAGAAGTAAATTAAATTTTTTTAAAGCTATGTGACTTTTTTTTTTAATTGACTGTCGGCATAAGGAAATAAAAGAATGCCTTTCAGCTGTTAAAATTCTAGATGTTTGGGTTCTCCAAAGCCTTTCCTAATGCCTCACCATGTTCAAAGGCCAGAATTATATTTCAGTTCTGTAACAAATCCCTTTCTCAACTACCAGGCTTTTTTCCAATGTTTACTGTAAACGCAGCGCACCTGCAGTTTCCAGTGCAGGAATCCCACCTGTGTTAAAGGGATGCTCTGTTGCCCTAGTGTAAATCTAGCTTCTTAATTCTTAAAAAAAAGAAAAGAAAAAAAAAAGAAAATTCTCACAAGAGAACACAAACATTGATCTGAGGGATTAGAAGAGCTGGTTTCATATCAAGCAGAGTCAATAGGGCTCTGATTGAATTGCTTCAGCAACATGAGGTAAATGAGACCGTACCACTAGGTTTTGTTGAATGCGTTATTGTGTTGACAAGCTAATATAATTCTCCTAGAGTGCAAATATTCTTTGTACAGAGAGCCAGCACATGGCCTGTTCACCATGAATCCCATCTGAGCTCTATTTTCAGATTTTAAGTGGGACTACAGTGCTTTATGTCATGACCCCCTTTGCATAGAGCAGATCCTAGTCATTTATATACAAAAGCAGGTCCACTGAAATAAAATGAACAGGATTTGGCTCATCATAAAATAAGGTTAAAATTCACAAGAACTTTCATCTTAAATTCAAAATGTGATTAAGATCACAGGGGGGTTGGATCCAAGAAAAAAATGTTCCTTCAGGGTCTTTCATTTTGAACACTTTGATCTCCTTTCTTGAGTTCCCTCAAATTCCTCTTCTTGTTGCCTTCCCCCTACTAAAGGCTTTGCTCTCCTTACACAGTCCTTTTCAACCTGGCTAGAATTTTAGGATCTGATCTGGCTCTTGCCTTGTGTGAAACCAGGAGTTGTTCCACGGTAGTAATGTGGCTGTGAGAAGAGTGACTGTCTCTCTGCATCAAGACCTCTTTGGCCCCTGGAAATAGGTCTCAATGTTTAGGGATCTTTTCTTAATCTGCCTCTACTTAAAGTCAATCTTTCCTTTCTTTTCCTCATGTCTTTGTGACAAGGTATTTAGCAGAATTCCCAGATTCATTGAAATTTGACAGGGCTGTGCTATGAGCTCTTCTGCTATGGCCGTGAACTTGCGACCTCTGTGCTGTCAACTATGCTCTTTAGCACCAGCCACCCCAGCCTCCTACAATCAATCTTCTTAATTTGGAGACTTGCATTAGTTTATTCCATAATTGTTCTGTCTTCCACAGTGTTATGTGTCCATTCTTCTTTTCTTGTGTTTCAGTGTTTCCTTTTAATTATCTATCTGCAACTACTAGAACATACTGCCTGCATAAATGAAAATAAAATATAAATTATTATTCCTTTCAGATACAACTTAGTCATGGTTTTAATTGCACATCACACCCACAATGATTCGTACAAGCAAAATAATATAATCTTTATGGTGTGACAGCTACAAAAAAACTTGACAACACATATCATTACCTTTCTAACCTACTATCGATGCTATTCATAAGCTATATGGACAGGGCTAGTCTAAGCATTAGGCAAACTAGGTGGTCACCTAGTGTGCCAAAATTTGGGGGTTACCAAAATTAAATGCAGAATAAAATAACAGGAACATCATTCTAAATAACAGCCCTAGCCGGCTGTTATAACTGTGTTAGGGTTAATGAAAAGTGTGAAACAATCAATATATATATTTTTTTGTTTTTAAGGTTTTATTGTTCATTTCGAATATCAAATAAGTTCATGTAAAAATTCATTCTAGACTTCTTATTTTCCTCTGTATTGGAAGTGGTGGGGGAACTGAGGTACACAGTTCGCATAGGGCACCAATTACCCTTGGTCCAGCCCTGTATATGGAATAAGATATATTGACTAGTATTATTCTTGTGTCAACCCTTGAATTACACAGTGGCAGATTCACAGCAATGACTTTCTTCTGACAAAGATTGTCTTTGGATCTTGTCAGGAATTAGCCTTATTGATGAAAATACTGGTGTAGAAATACAGGATCCAGTTAAATGCATACAGTTCTACCTATCTATTCCCAGCTAATAACATCAAACTTTTTTTTTTACTTGCAATGCTTGAACACAGGAAGGAGAAGAAAATGATTAAGGAATAAACAAAATAAAAAAAAAATTATGCATATGGGAAACTTCTTAGTTTGTCTCTGTCTTTGAAATGTATTATTATTGTGATTGTAATGTTTTTTTTTCTTTAAACTGGAAAGACTCCACATTTAACAGCTAAAAAATAGGAGATGGATCTAATCCATCTAGGTTCTTGTATTGTCTCCAAATAATGGAATAAGTGCAGTGGTCTTTGCATAACCCCTATCTCATGCAGCTCTATTTGCGATACTAAAAGCTATTAGTACTTCTACACACACATCTGTCTCCTATCCTTTCTTTCTGCTGGGACAATTCCACCAACTCTCCAACTAAAGGAAGGCTTCTTTCAGCACCCAGCAGCTGATGGAAGGTGCATATAGTAATTGTACCTTCCTAGGGTCTACTTCATATCCCACCAGCACAACTGATGAATTGAAGCCATGTGGATTTGGTAGAAGCTACACGGAGTTGCCAGAGGCTGCACATTTTTTGTTCCTTTTCAGAGGCAGTTGCTATCTGTTATAAACTTCTAGCTGAATCCTCCAGTACAGTTAAGGTCTAAGATTTTAGGACATTTCCAGTATCTAATGATAGAAGATAGCTCTGTGACTTGCTGCAAAGCCAGCAGGTACTGTAGGGGGATGACAAGACACTAAGTTTCCAGTAAATACAGTGCACTTGTCCTATTAATTCATCTTGACATCATATATAGCTACCTTTCCAACCTTCTGTCAGTGCTATTCACACTGTTTATGCAATAAATTGGAATATAATAGTTTTCTTGCATAAACCTGGTAAAGGCTGTCATCACAGAAATCATGGCTTTGCTTTGGGAATAAATGCTCCTAAGGAGTTGTAGATGCTTGTGGTATTGGAGGATTTTCTTCTCCTTCATATATTACATCCCCTCAGGCATTCAGGATGTAGACTGAAGTTACATTTGTTGTGTGATCTGCTCCCTGGAAGGGCTCTAGACCCATGCCATAACACACGTGAACGGCTGCAGAGCACTTTAAAGTGACTGATCTCCTGACAAATTCACCTTCATCAAATGAGAGATCAGATGAAAGCACTCCATTTTGGAGCACCTTAGGTAACTTGTGTTTCCCTAGAGTCAATCCATTGTGCGATTCAGTCCAGCCCCACCTCTGGGGCTGTCTCCAGGAAGGGAGAGGGAAGGGGAACTGAGTTCTGTGCTGGGGTTTGCTTGGCCTGAGCTGGAGGTGGGGGCGTGGATTGGATCCTCTGTGCCTTGCAGTGCCCACCCCCACCAGCCTGTTCACTCCCCCTCCCTTCTTGCAGACAGCACGGATGTTGGGAGAGGGGGCAATGGTGGGGGAGAGGGTTGTCTACTCCACTGCAGGCAGGCTCCCTGGGCTCAATTCTCACCACCCCACTCCCCACCCAACAGGTGAACATCTATTATGTATTGGACAGGGAGCTCTAGTCAAAACACCATGAGTTAGAGTGGGGGCCTGCACATCTGCCAGTTCCCCCAGTGTGCAGCCCTCTACAGACACAAGTGATGCTTTTTCATTAAGTGACACTTATTACCGACTTGACTAGCTTTGATATGAATATAAAATAGTGTAAATTGATATTTAAAGGTCATTTTTAAGAGGGGAAGTGATATGTTTCTATAGCACAACTTATAGGGAGGGATAATGGGATAAGGAGAATTTTGTGTGATTTCCATACTGGTTCTAATACAGCTTCATTTCTGAAACAACCAAAAATTGTTATTCTCTGATTGCTTTAAGAAGCAGCTGTGGAGCTCAAGACTGATAGGGTTCTGTGGATCAACCTACAAAGCAATGTTCACAAGGTCGGGGCACACGTGAGCACCTCTAACTGGGTGGAATGCATCATGCTGTCGTCTTGGGATGATCAACACCTTCTGCCTGAGTAGGGACATAATTTTCCACATTGTCTCAATGCTGTCACTACACATTGAGTGCCACGAGACTGTCATGTGTCACCCCATTGCACCAGAAAAGAGGGTGGCCATGGCCATCATGAAACTGGCCACCCCCAGCAGCTTCCTCTGCTTCATTGGAAACCAGTTTGGCGTGGCTCCCTGCATGGCCAGCATGGCTGGGTGAGGTACACCAGCTGCAGGGCCGGGTGAAGTATGCTAGTAGCTGCAAGACGTCATGGCAAAGAAATTTATCTGCCTCCAAAACCCCAGGGAAGTTGTTGAAGGCTTCTAGGCCGTGGGGTTCCCTAACTGCATGGGTGTATTGAATAGCCCACACATCTCAGTCCTATCCCTATCCCAGGAGAGCCAGTCATTCGTCAACAGGAAGGGGTTTGCTTCAGTGATCTTCCAAGCCATGGTTGATCAGCAAGGATGCTTCACTAGCATTTATACAAGCTGGGCAGGCAGCACTCACAATGTGTGTGTCTTTTGAAATTTGTCACTGCCTGGGATGATGGAAAAAGGATATATGAGCTCAGGCTCCCCAGTGCAGTGATCCAGGGTATTGCCATGACCCTGCTTTATCGTAGCAGATGCAGTTTACTGTCTCCTGCCCTGCCTCACAAAGCCATACGGGGAACAAGTTACTGGTGTCCCCTTAGATCAGCAAGCAAATGGTGGTCGGGAGCTATTGTGCCGAACTGCCTGGCTGCACACCTTCTAGCTGCTGCAGATGGAAAGGGTGCTCTGTAGGCCACCGATCGAGCAGTGCTGAATGCTAAAAAACATTCAGGAGTTACCATTTAGTGTTTCTAAAAATAAAATAAAAAAATTTGTTTCAACACTTCTGTCTGTGTCATAAGTACATTAGTACTGGGGGTGGGGGAAGGTGGTCAGGCTGCAGTGATGGTGGGGGCTCATGATTAGGTTCACAGAACTCCCCTTGTAGGGGGACAAAGGGTTTTTTCAAGGTTGCTGGCAGGAACAGTCTGGGTGTTTTTGCTGTGCTCACATACCTAGGCTTGATGGCACCCTTCCCACCAGAGGACCCCCTGCATCATGTTAAAAGGCTGGTCATTTGTTTGCTGTAGGGGACTGAGGATTGGGAGTGAGGGGCACCAACGTGGCTGGGGGGGCACAGCCATGTGGGTTGGGAGTGAGGGGCACTGGCAGCTGAAGGTCAGGAGTGAAGGCTGTTGGGGGGAAGGGGACTGCAGGTTGGAAGTGAGGGGCACCAGCAAGGGGTTGCAGGTCAGGAGTGAGGGACACTGGCAGGGTGGGGGGTGCAGGGAGACGCAGGTCAGGAGTGAGGGGCCCCAGAAGGGCTGGGGGGGCATGGGGATGTGTGTTAGGAGTGAGGGCTTCAGGAGCTGGTACCACATGGGGGCTGCAGGGCCATGGAGGGATGCACCTGTACCCCTCCCCGTGCCATCTCTTGGCAGGATGCAACCCCCACTTGGTGCCCAAGTGCGAGGGAGGCCAGGTCTAGCTGAGGGGCTGCACATTCTTCATGATGGGTCATGGTCCCAACTGGCCCATCACACAACAAAGACCTGCAATCTCCTTTCTGCAGGCCTCCAGGAGCCCAGATGCTGCTAACCAGCCCCATGCTGGGGGGCGGGAGAGCAGGAGAGCCACACACAGGGGCTGTCTCGACTTGGACTCGATGCACCCTCCTCCCTCCTTCCCTCCCTCCTGCCAGCAGTTCAGCACTGCTGTCTGGCTGCCAGACACAGGTGCTTTTTCAGCATAAACCACCCAGTCCCCTGTGTGGAGATTGGGACCACCTGTGAGATAAGGTAGGGAGAGCACCACAACATGCCAATATGCATGGGAAGTGTTCCCAGTATGTGTGAAGACCCAACCAATATGCACGGGGAGATTTTTGTGTGCATGTTATAATGCTGTGCGCCGTTCGAGTAAAATAAGTGGGTTTACACATGAAATAAAGTTTACTTGATGACATAGTAAACTTAAAAATAAGGTGAGAATAAAGACAGGAATGAAAAGAATAAAA
>NW_017728931.1:48021547-48027405 GCF_001723895.1 Crocodylus porosus | reverse complement strand
TGAAACCCTGAGGACTAAACCCCCGTCACTTGTACAAGTGCCCTAAGTGTTAGATGCATCTCTGCTGAGAAAGGGAAATGACCAGATGAACATGTAGCATTATGCATTTAAAAAAAAAAAAGGACCATGCACAATTATAAATCACTCACTTAAATGTTTTCCGGTCCTTGGGAGGTTTTTTTCTTTGTAATTTGGCCAGCCAGGGCTTAGCCTGTTGAGCACTTCAGATCTACTCAGTTATATGAAGACTTAGAGATACTGTCTGTTCAAGAAAATGGAAAATGTAGGTAAAGTGGATAATATTATTCTTTTGGCCCTGAATGGGCATGCATATTAATGCAAAGCAATAAACTCAAGAACTTATTACTCTGGACTTTGCTTTAGGTGTGCCATTTGAGCATGCACCTGGGATCACAGCATGTTGAGTGGAGTGGAACAGCCCTCACTGGCAGGGACCCAGGGAGGTCAGCCTGCCAGCTGATGCTGCTCTCCCTGGCTCAAAGTGACGCAGAGGGGCTGGCTGGGGCACGAGGATGCTTCAGTACAGGGCAGTGTCTGAATGTGTACTGCTACAGAGTGAAAAACTCCACAGCAGGATAGTACTTGTATTTTAAACTACTTTATTTCGGCCTAAGAGGGGTGCACATGTAGATGCACAGCATTTATTGTGCGGCTAATTTGTCTACTGCGCGGTAGACATCTCGTATAGATATGCCCAGTGACACTGAGACTCTTTCCTTTATTTAAAAGAAACGGACCAGTTTATAGGGGCTGGCGATAATTTTGCAGTGGGGGGATCTGCTTTAATGGAGCTTAGGTCTGAGCATAGGCTGCTTCCCATGTGACCCGTGCTGTCACTGCTGCTGGAGCCAGAACTGCAGTCACCACTCCTCTGTCTGCCCCCCTCTCACTCCAAAAGCTGCTGCTTCTCATCCCTGCCACCCAACTGTCAAAGCCCCTCAGCTCTGCAGGCTGGATAAAATGGCTCTGTGGCCCAGATGTGGCTTGAGGCCCATAGGATGCTGACCCCTGGTTTATAAGAAATAACTATTCCAGACTATCAGAGTACTTTAAATTCAGCAAAAGATCAAAAGGTGGGAGTGCAGATGACAAAATACCCTCAAGTCCCTTCCTGCACAGACATCAAGCACTTTTGAAACTTTAATAACACCTCATTTAATAGTCAGGCATGATCAGGTTACGAAAATGTATAACCACATTTTAGAGAATAGCTAACTTAACCAGAGAACCAAGAAAACTTTTGGATTGACTTGAGCAGCACCTATGATTAATATACATGTGTTGTAAATGTTTGTGAGCCATTCACATACATCAAAGAGTTCTAATATATGTATAGCCTGAGCCATGGTTTTTATGTGTGGTGTTCAAACTATCTGAAGTATAACATGTCTCAATGGTGTAATTATGAAATATGAGCCTATGATATTGGAGGTGAAACACAAAATTATTTTGCTACCTAACAGTAGTGTTTTTATTAATTATAATGGAGATCACATGACAGGCAACTATGATTTACAGGACTATAATTCTGGAAAATTATTTTGCAATACACAAAAGTATGCTAAGCTCCTTATAGTATAGATGAGAGAGACGCTCCCTTCCCAAGAATCACAACAACACTACAGAGCCACATTTTAATCACAAAAAACTCCAACATGAAAGTTTTGCTTTGTAACGTAAAAAAGTGATGCATTGTTGTATTTGAAAAAAAACAAACAAACCCCCAAAAGTACTGTTGGGAACAACCTTGTACTGGCAATGGAATGGACTAGACCAGGGGTTTCCAAACTGTGGTACATGGTCTCTGGGGGGGTACATGAAAGAAAGTGTAATGGCAGATTTAATTTTCATTATAATAACAATAATTACCATTCAAGGGTTTAAAACGGGTGGGAAAAATGCAGCCCAGGGGCCGGATGTGGCCCACCAGACCATTCTATCTAGCCCTCAGGGCCCCTAAGAATTTTAGAAAATTAATATTTATCTGCCCCTGCCTGCCTATCATGCAGCCATCGATGGCTTGCTAAAACTCAGTAGGCAGCCCTCTGCCCAAAATAATTGCCTGCCCCTGGGTTAAAATATACAATGTAAGAGGTAAAATCTAAAGGGGAATGTGGTGAGCTGGTAAATCTGGAAGTAGGTACTCAGTAAGCAAATTTGGGAACTTGTGGTCTAGACAATGTTATCATTCTTTTCCATCTCAAACATCTATGATTTCAACCCAAGCTTTTATTTCACATTTTTGTGTACCAGGTTTGGAGTTAGGGAGAAATTAAGTATTTCAACTCAACTACATTTCTACTCTACAATATTTTGGACTACAGTTTCTTATCTCCATTTTTGGAGAAAAGGAAATATAATTTTCCCTCAGCTAAAAGATTATGGAGAAGGATAGGAAAGTGAGAAGAATTTTCAAGGTAGGTATGCAGCAGAATAACTGCTGGGTCTCAAAGAAACAGCAGGGATAAAACTTGGAGTAGAAACTAAAACACCCTAGATGTTTTAATGAAGATTTTCTTACTATTTTTAGAAAGGAAGATATTTAAAATAGTCGTCAGAATAAGCTTTAAGAAAACAAGAGAATCTTACATTTTTTATAAGAAGTATTACAGTACATATGAGATCTTAACCTTCAAAATCTTTAAGTTTGTGCAGACATTGTTCTTTGGGTAAATGTGATATCTTTTCTTAGACTAACTAACTAGTTGGAAAAATTGTTCTTTGCAAGCTTTTGGGTACAAACACCCTTCTTCAGGCAGAGGGAGGGAGAGTCTGCAGTTTTGTGTTCTCCTGGATGTGATAGAAACTGGTATGCAAAAACACAGATCTGTGAAAATGCAAATGTGTGGCAGTGAGGATCAGAGGGGGTGGGAAATAATAGGTGTGAGACAAGTAGGTGCGGGGGGAGAGGGGAAATGGTGACCCAGTGACAGAATGTAGCTGGTAAAATATAGAGAGGTCACCTGGGGTTATCAGATGGTAGGCAGGTTACCTAATGTGCCATAAGTTTACGCAGTAATTTAGATAATTTTAGTCTCCCTAAATAAAAATATCAACTATTGTAAACCCAACTTCATCCGCATTTTTTTCTGAATATATTGTTCAGAAAAGTAGGGAAATGAAAAGTTGGCATCAGTTTGTTGTCTGTTTTGGAAATTGCCTTAAGACAATTTCTTAGGAACAAACTTTACATATGGTGTGAGAAATGTGCACAGACAAATTAAAATTCATCAAGTCAAAAGTTCTCCCAACCCTTATGTCTTACTGGACTAGCATAGTTAAGGTATACCAGTTTCTTTAGCCAGCGGGTATATGGGTGGATCTGGGATTTTGAAAAGGGGGGTGCAGATGGTGAGGTGCATCATCATAAATAAAACAACATATTCTGCTGTGGTTAAAAATAATCTAGAAACTATACTAACGTGCTAGGGGGCTAGGGCTGTATTATTCGGTTTAAGATTGAAACAAAAACAAATATAACATCATTGGAATGAGTCAAAAACAATCTGCAGGGCTGTGAAATAGGCAGTTCATAACCAGGAGCAGCTTACAGACAGCAGAATTACAGAACAAAGTATATAGTTTGATTGGTGGAGCATGGAGCATTAAAAAGGAGAGGGTCATTCACACCTATGGAATGAAGGTCTAAGGGATGGGGTAGATTATAAGAAGCCATGAAGTCAAGTGACTCCGTCAGCGCTGCCTGGCTAGAAAAGCTGCTGCCACTGCCAGGCAGTTGGTTTTAAACTTTGGGTGGAGCAGGAATCAAAGTGGGGTCCAAGTGCACCAGTACACCCCCCTGGATCTGCTCCTGTGACCGCACATAGAAGAGCGCCATGCTTTGTGTCCTGTCCAGCTGCCTTTGACCCCCCAGCCTGAATGACCCCATACCCATTAACCACTAGTTCACTTGAGGGGGGCACCCTCTGACTCTGAGTCCAGAGCAGGGTTTGAACTTGTCCCATAAGAGTTAAATGCCTTAACCCCTCTGACACTGCCCTCTGTTAAAATATAGCCTGAATGCATATTGAAGTAAAGGAAGAGTCAGGTTTAAAGGAAACTTTTGCAAATGTGAGGAAAAATATTAAAGGAATGTGGAAGTAGGAAGGAATATTTGAGACACTGGTGGTCGGTCATTAAGTTGTGACATGATTGGTGCATGAAATAAATCTAGTAACTAAATTTGTTGATAAAGCTAGCATGTCAAGTGTAGTAACATGTTATTGGAAAATAGCAAATGTACTATTAGCAGCAGGATGCGAACAGAGCAAGTACAGGATAGGAACTTTGAATTCAGTCCTATTCAAGCCTTAAGAACAAGGCTGAGGGCTCCTTGTGGGTCTGGAAATTTGACAGCAGGGGGAGTGGTGACAGTGTTAATTCCCACAGCTCCTGGAAGGGCAGCCCTCTCCATGGACTGCCACTTTGATGGGGTGGAGAGGCTTGTGTGTACTGATGACCCTAAGAGCAGCACTGTCTGGAGTCTTGCACACCTGGTAGGGTCACCCATGGCAGTAAGGTCAAAGGTGAGGTATCGGATGAAGAGCAATCCAGTATAACATAAAGACCTCAATAGTGGAGCCAAGTATGCATGAAGAAGGCATACTTCTCAATGGTTGCAAAGGAGGATGAAGGCTGTGGTGCAAGAGTAACCCCAGTCATCGGTCATCTTGGATCTTCTTGCTGCTGGATACATGTTTCTCTTCCACTGAGATCTGTGCAGTTGCCAATCTGCAATGGCCTCTTCATGTAAAGCAAGTTACACGCAGGCTTCTCCCACTTCCTTTACTTGACCTGTGGGAATGATCTTCCTTGACTGTGAGAGGTTGCTGCCACAGCTAATGATGACAATGGATTGGCAGCAATTAACACTGCCACTTCTCATCCTGCTGCCAAACTTCCAGGTCCAAGAGGAGCCCTACGAGCCTGATCACACGGCCTTGAAGCCTTGCCCAGTGCCACTCATCTGGCCTCTCTGCAGGGCTGGAAGCATTGGTTGCCCCTGCTTGAGAACCAATTCAGAGGGGGAGAATCATTCAAGACAGGGCCGGGACGAGAAAGTGGGATAAAACTGTGTGTGCATGTCCACAGGTGTGCACACGTGTGGTAGAGTTGCCAACTCTCCATTCCAGATTTCTTTTTCCAACATGACATAATGCCATTAATTGTACGGCCCAACCCATTCACAACATCAGTCTCCCGGATTGCTTTCAATAGTCATCGGTGGCCGGGAGCCTACCAGAAGCGGCAATCCAGGGGGGCTGGCAACCCTAGTGCGTGGGCACTGCACACACTTACATCATGTCAGACTGAGCTGAAAAAAGGACAAGTCCCGGAGCTCACTGCTTGCAGCGTACATTCATTACATGGAGGACTGTGGCCCTGCAAGGCGCCACATGGTCTGGCAACCCCATGTTGCTACATGCCCGGTACACGTATGGGGTGGGGGCAACCCAGGCCACGGCTGCCAATGGCAAGCCAAGTGGGGCAAGCTGGCCCCACACAACTCGGGGCTGCGCTGTGACCGTGGTGCCTTGCATCGGGGGGCCGGGCCAGGAGAGGGTTCCCGGCAGGGCCCCTTGGCGGGACACGGGTGAATTGCAAACGTACCCACGGCTTCCCATCACACCAGGCTCTTCGGGTAGGCGCGGCACTGTTGATTAGACCAGCTAAACAGCTGGAGAAATGGTTCTTTGCAAGGTGTGGGGCCCAGATATGACACAAGGCATGCATTCAAGTGGGACCGGTGCCTCCACCCGGCTGTGCGGGGGCTCCCGGCCCAGGATTTGCCGCAGGAAGCCTTCAAGGCCAGGGGCAGGCGCTGCAGCGGCGGCGGC
>NW_017728931.1:48011769-48021227 GCF_001723895.1 Crocodylus porosus | reverse complement strand
GCCCGATGCATCCCAGGTGAGCAAGGCGGGGGGGGGCGCCCTGCCTGGGGCCCGCGACACGTTACATTTATTGCGCCGGGAGTGGTGCCGCCCTGTGTAGGTTTACCCACACCCAGTAAGGTTTAGGGGTGAGTCGTGCCAGTAATGCAGACTGGCAGCAGGTGCTGAGGAGGGATCACGCTATTCGCTGGTGCGTTGTGCCATAAATGTAGCCGGGCAGTGGGTACGGAGGAAGGATTGTACCATTTGCTGGTGCGTCGCACTGTCCATGTAGACCATCCGCATGTGCGAAGTGATGATCATGCCACTCGCTGGTGAATAGCTCTGTACGTTTAGATTGGTCACAGGTGTGAAGTACTGATTGCACCATTTGCTGGTGCATTGTGGCATAAATGTCAGTCAGCTGCATGGGCAAAGCAGGGATCCCGCCATTCATTGGTGAGTGGCACCATAGATTTAGACCAGTTACAGGTGCTAAGTAACGATTACACCATTCACCGTGGGTCACACCATAAATGTTAGACCAGTTGCATGTGTGAAGTGATGATTGTGCCATTTGCTGGTGAATAGCGCCATGCATTTAAATCAGTCACGGGTGCTAAGTTACGATTGCACTATTCAGTGGTGCATCATGGCATAAATGTAGACTGGCTGCATGGGCAAAGCAAGGACCCCACCATTCACTGGTGAATAACACTGTCGGTCACTGGGACCTGCAGCAGTTGCCAAGTCACAGTTGTACCCTTTGCTGATGAATTGTGTCATAGATGTAAACCAGCCACAGGCACCAAGGAAGGATCACACCCACCATTCACTGGTGAGTTGCACCATGAATGTAGGCTGGCCATGTGTACTGCATAATGATCATACCATTCACTGGTGAATTGTGCTGTAAATGTGCTGAGTAATTATCGCTAGACAAAGATGACTGTTCAGCTATAAAAAGAGTCAACCAGCTATTAAAGTGAGTGCATGCAAACAACTTCTATAGCTGGGCCCTTGGATATGTTGGTATGTCGGTTCTATATGGATGCAGATACGGCCCTCGAAGGAGACCAGAAAGGTCTTCAGCATGGTGAACTTCTGTTGGCCACTTCTCCGAAGTAAAGCACTGTGACTGCCATCTCATGGAATGAATTTGGTGCTAGCAACAGGTGCCAGGCAGACCAGACTGGCCCTGTTTGTCTGTAGACTTGATTGCAATAATGGGTGATAAGAATTTGAGTTTGCTTTCCCTCCTAGCAAATAGACCTAATAGGGCAGAAGATGGTAGTGTAGAATCCATACTGAATTTATTCTTCACTTCTGCTGATCTTGACACAGCTAGTATGTTAATTTGTGATGGCAGCTTTCCTTTGTGTACAATGGGAACACAAGTCTCTGAAAAACTAGATTGAGACTGCCAGCTTGTCCTCTGAAAAGCATCTATGCTATGGAAATGATTTTGTCCTTCTTGGCCAGCACCATCGTGGTACTAATCAAGGGGGCAAAGTCTCTAGTTCAGCAGTTCTGAGGCAAAGCAAGATTTTGTGTGGTTCCGTTTCCTAAACACATAAGGGACACCATCCTTTGTTGAACAGAAATCAAAATATCAGTGCGGTGTTTGGTTACTAAAATAATTTGGTTATTGATAGTAGGTTGTCACCATCACTGTAGATGAAATTAGTATGGTTTGCTGTTTTTGAAATAGGTATTTAGATGACAGACGCTGTGATACTTGAGAGAGTTCCCATAGGTTCATCCAAACTAAATATAATTAAATAGACCTCCTCTTCCAAAACATAATTTGACAAGGTCACAGAAGTTTGAAATAGAATATCCATGGCGGATATTGGGTCATAATGACTATTGCTCAGCAATCTTCTTTCCTTCTTGGACAATAGCAAATAAGTTAGGGCCTTGTTTTGTTTCTGTTTTAAGCCAGTGTCTTTATTGTTTTTTGGTATGTGATATGATTCGTGGGTATGAAGGGCATGGGATGTATTATCTACAAAATGTCTTCTATTTGATAGCGAGAGAACTTTCTTTTCTGTTCAGTGAGGAAGATTCTTTTGAGGCTAAAGTGCCATACTAGTCTTAGATTTTTTTTTTTTTTTTTTTTTAAGTATGAAACATGTCTAATCCTGAGTCCGCATATAGTACTGACTACATATAGTTAACAAACTACGTGACCTGGCAGGTATTTTTCCTCCTTAGAATGAATGAAATGAACCTAAGTCCTGTGGGGATGGACCAGCTGACCTCATCCTCTGTGAGCAATGCCCTGCCTGTCTCAGGAAGTCACTTGGGACTGGCTGCATCACCTACTCACAATGCCATACCAGCACCAGGTAACAGAGAGCATTGTGTTTTTTGCGTTTTTCTATGACACTTGAAAACCAAACTACTATAACATGGGAAATGTTCAGAGTTGCATATTAGCATTTGGCTTTATCTTCTAACAGCTGGAGTCATTAGTGGATGATATGCTCACACAGTTGAGCAGGTCTGTGGTTCTGTCATGTGGTGGCATAAAGCTGCAGGTGGTGGGCAACTAAACATTGCTTGAATCAAAACAAGAAAGGATGAGTTCTAGGCCCCTGGCAGACGTTACATCTAAGATATAATTAACCTGTGAACTGCATCATAAATAATAATGCAGCCACATGTTCAGACAATTAACGATGTGACGGAATGGGAAACCAGGTACAAAAATATTCCACAGAATATGTGTAATGTTTTTATGGCTGGTTTCCATTATGTCTTAAACCGAATGTATGGCAGGGTAGCTAATTGTCGATCCAGCCCTGGAAGTACCCTGGAGTCACTTGGAGACTCTTGTGTGGTCCTGGTGTTGGGACTAACAATCAGCTAATGGGCAGGAGCAGTAAGATGATAGAAAAAGCAGTCTAGTGGTGTCTCTGGGATAAAGCACTGTGCAGCTGTTGAGGATGTGGGGTTCTGACTAGACTTCTCTATGGCTTGCTGAGTTGGGAAATTCTCTGGCCCCAAGTCTAGTTCTACTCTGGGATGCCCCCCCCCCTCTATTTTGCCCCAGTCCAAGTGGCATTGTGAAGCCTCCAAGCTGGCTGGAGGCTGATGCTATCCCAGGACTGGGACCAGCAATCGGCTGTGGGACTGCACAGGCTGATTGCCATGGGCACTTGATCCCCTGCATTGGCAAGTTGAAACGGTACAAATTTTGGCCCTAATGTCTATGAAATAGGATCGGATCCTTGATCCTAAAGTCAGGTGTCCCGCCACACATGGATAGACAGCATGATAGGAGGCATGATTGTTGGGATCAGATTCCATCATGCTATTCAAGGAACAAAATGCCAAGGAGTCTTGCACAGTTCCTGCTTGAAGGAAACTATTTTTGTTCTAATAGTGTTCATGGCCTAGCTGTGTTTTAATGCTGCATTCCTCTCTGTGATATTTTACTGCTTTGGTATGAGGTACATCTGAGAAACTTCCTACAATAGGTAAGGCATACTTAATAATGACTTATTTTAAAATGTGTGTGGTCTTGACCATAGAGAGCTACACAGATAAATGTCCATTACAAATATAATACAGGATCAACTCGTATATGCAGCAGAAAGTATTCCAGTCTCAGTTAGACTCTCCAGATTCTAGCAGAGGTGATCCTTTCTTTGGGGTACTGCTTGCTTCAGCCACTTGGACTTGGGGGGAAGAGGTGGGGTGTCCTAGGGTAGAACCAGCCCTGTAATAGAAGACTTTCCCAACTCCATGGAGTAGTCAAGTCAGAACCTCACATCTTCAGGAGCCACAGTGAGGCCAGCAGGATCACTGACTCCTGGCACTCTTTGTCTTGTGCCACAGTGAGCGCTTTCAGAAAAACAGTTGTTTACCCCGATATTGTCACGGTCCTTCCATGAGTACCCTAGCTTTCCCTGTCCTCCATACTCCTGTCCACCTTTTACTTCTTTGTCATCCCCATTCCTTCTGTTATCTCCTCTCTTACTATCAACTAACTACTTATTAGTTTGCCTTTTCCCCTGCCCCAGGCCTATAATGGGATGAAAAACACTAACAGCAAAGAAGATAAAAAGTAGATACTTGACAATGAAATGTACAAGATTTTAAAACTTTTCTTGGTTTGCCAGTTACTTAAAAATGTTAAGCAAGGTTCTGTTTAGTTGCCAACAATAAACTACTCAGAATGCTTGTATGTTAGGTTAAGTATATCATATTTACAATTATTTTAATAACTTTACTGTATTTACTCAAATGTAAGACAGTGGTTTTCTCCCATTCAGCATGGAGAGGACAGGATACCTCTAGTCTTAGAATTGAGTATGGGCCAGGCAAGCAGCTGCTGTGGCTCCAGATAGGGCCAGGTAGGGGGTGTATGGTAGAGTATGGGGAAGAGGTGTATGGTGTGTAGGAGCACAGGGGGGAAAGGTGGGAGGGAGATTTCAGGGAAAGACATGCATAAAGCAAGGGGGCTATAGAGGAAAGGACATGTGGAGTAAAGGGAGCTTGGGGGGGGGAAAGGCATGTGTTGTATGGGGGAACATGGGGAAAGGGGGTGCGCAGGGAAGGGACATGGGGAGGTGTGCAGTGCAGGGAGGAACATGAGGGAAAGTGCACAGTGCTGGGGAAAGCATGGGAAGGGGTGGCAGGGGGAGCACAGGTGAAGGGACTCAAAGTGCAGGGAAAGTGGCACAGGGCATGGGGGAAGCGGAGCCCAGAGGGAAGAATGCAGGGAGAGGGCATGGAGTGTGTGGGGTGGGTGGGGAGGGGTGGCAGGGAGAGAAGGGAGAAAGGGCATGTTGAGCAGCAGGGGAACTGCTGTGGCTCTGGCCCTGACTCCAACTGGGGTTGAAGGCTGAAGCCAGAGCTGCCACTACTCCTTGGTCCAGCCAGGTGCTCTGTGCTCCCAGGGGAGATGCAGCAAGAGCAGCTGCAAAGCTAAGGGGGGAGGGGGGACAGGCATAAGAAAGGGACAGGTGGTAGGAGGGAGGAGGCACTGTGGGGATTGCTGCTTGCCCCTGTACCTGCCTCCCTGCTGCACAAGGTAGGGGGGAACAGGGGGAGTAGGACAGGGTTCTCCCCCTCTTCCCCTGCTACTTTTCCTGTGTCAGTGGTGGGAGGAATGAATTTAAGATGACCCTCCAATAACTAGATTCTGTACATAGAAAATTTTAGGAAATTTGTTTTAATTTTCCATGTCTACAATCTAATAATTGGGCAAGTCATCTTAAATTCAGGGTTGTCTTAGATTCGAGTGAATGTGGTAATTTTAAAGAATTGCTTCTTGAGTATACCAAAATAGAAACGGACAGTTACTGGGAAGTCTTGCAGGTGGAGAGTGTGCTTTGGGACTCTGGGAGCTATTTAGGTTTTGGGTTACTCTTGGTTACATTACAATAAAAGCTCGGACCTTTCATTATAATGGAGGGTTAAACCTATGGTGGCAAAGATCTAAACTTTCAAAGTTCTCAAGGGAGCTTTGGCTGCATAATTCCAATTAAAGTCAAAAGGAATTTTGACTATTCTTGCAATGCACTCCTAACCCCTTAATAAACATTTGGTTGTGTGTTCACTAAACTTGAATAGCTCCACTGAATTTTAATAGACATTTTCTTCTTGCAGGCTTGCCTGTTGCAATTCCAAACCTGGGCCCCTCCTTGAGTTCTTTGCCCTCTGCCCTATCTCTGATGCTCCCAATGGGTATTGGAGATCGAGGAGTGATGTGTGGTATACCAGAGAGAAACTACACCCTACCTCCACCACCGTACCCTCACCTGGAGAGCAGCTACTTTAGACACATTCTACCTGGTAAGTAGCATGGCTCTGACAACTAAAGGTGAGATCTCTCTTAAGGGAGTGCCGTACCAGAAGCTTGATAGCTTCTACTATATTAATGTGACTGAGAGAGAATGTTCTACATAGTATTCCTTATCATGGATCCCCTGAATGCTCCCATCTTTTGTGCATCTGTATACCACTGTATAAGCAATACATGGAACCACCATGTTGGTTCAGTATACTAGATATTTAATCCTTACCTCTGTCATCTACTCCCCTTGGTTCAGTATTCTGTTTTACTTTTAGGCTCACCGTATATATGTTGACATACATGAGACTGTGTATTTCAAACTCTGCTATTTTCATTCCATTTCCAGTAGACCTTACTGCAAGATCAGTGTAAATTTAAGACTAAGTTACGGTAACTTCATCTAAGAACAGTTTCATTTCTAGCATTCCAGGGGCTTCTGTATGAATGGTTTTATCCTGCTCATCAAAGAAAATAAACCTTTCAGCTGGAAAGTCTGGGGATTTCTCATCCCACAAAATTCTCTTATTATTCTCTAGCTGTTGTGATTGGCTTGGCATATTAGTTCCTATTACCATTTCCCCCTTCTTTCCAGTTCAGGTCTGCATTTTTATTTTTGTACTGTAATGGTTTTCCGTGTAAGCATGTTTTCATCAAAAGGTATGGATTTTTTGTTTTAAATTGGGTCCTTATGCTTTATGCCAGGAGTATTCAACCTCTGGTTTGTGGGCCAAATGCAGCCCGCAGAGCCATCACATCTGGCCTGCAGGGCTCCCCATGGAGCAGGAAATTTGGTACCAGGGGAGTAGTGGCCATTAATATGGTTACTCTCCACTTGCCAAATTCCCAAACCCCAAGCCCCATGTGCCCAATTGCAACTGCGCCATGCCCCCTTGGGCTGAGCCACGCTCCTTTTCCTTGCAGGGCCAAGCTACACCCGTTTTCCCCCATGGGGCTGGATTGAGACAGGGACGTGCCTCCTTTTCCTGCTTAGTCTTGGGCCATGCATGCCCCCTTTCTCTTCCGTGGGGCTAAGCTTCAGTATCTTTTCCCTGTGGGCCAGATTGCAGCTGGGCTGCCCCGTGCCTCACTCTGCATGGCTGGATGGTGTCTACTGTGTTGGTCCCGGTGTCAGATCAGGACCACTGGTGGGATCTGGCCACAACAGACAGGGCTCTGCCCATCCACCCTGCTGAGGAAAAAGGTTGAGCACTTCTGCAATTCTACAGTTCTGACTGACAGTGAAGAGCAGAGAAGAATGTTTTGCCCAAGGTCACATAGTGAGTCGTCATCTCAGCCTTGATTTGAAACAGAAACATGTTAGGTGATACCAGTGTGGCTCGTTAATTCCAATCCAGCCACTTAACAAGCAGTGGCTAAACTCGCTACCAGTACTCTTTCATGCTGAATACCTGTCTGTTTTATGAATATAGCTATAGTCATTGCTTCTTTGTTCATTTCTTTCACCACCATCTTCAGTGAAATCAATGCTGCCTAAAGTCGTCGTCTTTTTTTTTTTTTTTTTTTTCTTTTTTTTTTAATTCTGCTTATTTTTTAGTTCAGGTCCTAAAGTTTATCATTATTTCACAGAATTCTTTTGTTGTCTTCTTACTGTCTTCCAACCAGGAACCCTTCTTGATGAAACTGCTTAGTAATGTTATCTCCGAAAGTGTATGAAACAATTTGAATAAAACTGGCCTTTTTATTATTGTCATCTTGGCATAGTCAGTATTTTTCTTTGTGTCTATTAACTCTATAGGAAGAATATCTATATTTTTGTATTAATGAGGGAAGTTGACAAGAAGCCTGTTACAGAGCAAAAGGTTGCTATGTTTGTGAGGGTTGAAAAAGTATTATGCTGGCTGAGATTCTGTAAGTATGCTGTCTTCCTGCTGGTATTAAAACAGTTTTTCACAGTTCACTGTGTTGTTGCAGTAACTCCTCTCCCAAAGACTTCTTAGTTCTTTCTCCAGTGAATTGCACTAAAATCCAGTCCATTGTTTCTCTGTGTTTTGAGTTGTTATAAACCTGTTAGTTACTAGGAGGCTGTTCAAAACTGCCAAAAGTAGTGATGCAGTGATTCACAATTCAACTCCTTAAACTAGTCCTTGACATGAGATGAAGAGGCAGTATACTCAGCCTCAAGGGAAGACAGCAAATGATTTATGTTGCTTGTGAAGGATGCTGTCCAAGCTGATCCAGGAGGACACCTGATGACTTCTTGAGAAGAACAGTGGTGGGACTTACGAATTCCTTTCCTCTTAGCCAATAAGATTTTGAATTATGAATGTGGGGGTGTAAGTTGATGCATCTGGAAAGCTTCCTCCTGTTTCCTTACTCCTAGCAAAAATGTATCAGTGCAAGGTGTGATTTTTAAATCCCACTGGCAGTCTTTCATCCTTTTGGCTTTTGAAGACTTGGATAAGGTCTCTTAAACACAAGAATGCAAAGGTTGCTTATATCTAGAATGTATATATTTGGGGGGGGGGTGCCAGGAAGTCTATAACATATTGCCAGAAGCCCAGCCATCTTGTATTAAATTTACTAGAAAATTGGGGTCTGGACAGATATATATGTGAGACCAAAACTCCTACTCCAGTTTGAAATACTTGCAGTTTGGAGTGCTTTAGGCCTGGACACATGAGCATATAGCTGCCTCCTGGTTGAAGTACTTCAAAACATGATAATCTGCAGCTTGGAGCTGCTGAGTAGAGATCCCAGCTTCACTTTTGGCGCTGAGTCTTAAAATTCCTGTCCAGAGAATACCAACAGATCCTCTCTTGTTCAAGATAGAGTGTTGCCACCGACCTGGGGCTTGCTTTCTGCCCTCTCCCAGTTTATCTGCCAGCTTCTGGGCTACATTTTGGCAACTTTACAGTGCTGTAAACCAGGCATTCAAAAGGCACCTTCTCAAGCTGTGCTGTGTGTTCAGTCTATCTGAGTGTCCAAGCAGGACATGATAGAAAACCTCCTTCTTTGGGGCCACCTGCAAGTTGCTTATATGAGCAGTAAGGGGTAGATAGTCCTGTGGACCCATGACAGCAAGGTGTGGTGGCAGAACTTCAAGATGAGCAGGATCTTCCTGGCAATCTGCACTGGCTTCTGCGTGGGCAAGTTCATGGCTAGACTGGCTGGCTGAGTGTGATGCTGGAACTGCATCAAGATCATCAGTGGTACCCTGCTGCTTGCTATATGTCAAAGTACATCAACTGCAGAGCACAATAAACCACCCAGAACAGAACTGGATGGTCAGAGGGTTTATGGCTGCTGTGGTCTTTAGGTATTAAAGCTTGGTAACCGTTATGGCAAGGGGAGAGATGTCCTTTGGTACTCCCTGTATCAAGATTCATCCTATGACTGGGCAGTTAGCATTAGGGGCTATAGGCTTTACAGGCAGGGGGATAGAGAAGGAAGGAAAGGTGGGGGTGTGGCGTTCAGTGTCAAGGAGCAATACGCATTATCTGCCAGCAGAATGGGGTCAGAGGAGGGGCAAGCTGAAGTGCTCTGGGTCAAGATACAAGGGGGCCATGGGGAGAGGGATCTAATGGTAGGGGTCTACTACAGACCCCAACCAAGGGCAGGAGCTGGATCGGGAATTTTCGGGCCAGCTTGCAGAGGCACTTAAGGCAAGGGATGTAGTTGTCATGGGTGATTTAAGTTACCCGGACATCTG
>NW_017728931.1:47955534-48011669 GCF_001723895.1 Crocodylus porosus | reverse complement strand
GGGTTAGAGAGCTTTTGGAGGGGCTGGACGTGCTTAAATCAGCAGGTCCAGATGCTCTCCACCCCAGGGTGCTGAGGGAGCTAGCAGGGGTTATTGCAGGGCCTTTGGCATGGCTTTATGAGTGCTTGTGGTGCTTGGGCCAGGTGCCAGATGATTGGAAGATAGCCAACGTGGTCCCCATCTTTAAAAGGGGGGAGGGGAGGACCTGGGCAACTATAGGCCCGTCAGTCTTACCTCAACCCTAGGGAAACTCTTTGAGAAGATCATCATGGAGCACATCTGCAATGGGCCGGCTTCAGGGATGATGCTCAAGGGCAACCAGCATGGTTTCGTTAGGGGCAGGTCATGTCAGACCAACCTGATTGTCTTTTATGATCAGGTCACAAAAGCATTGGATGCAGGTGTTGCAGTGGATATAGTCTTTCTGGGCTTCAGCAAGGCCTTTGACACTGTCTCCCACCGCATCCTCATTAAAAAACTAAGTGACTGTGGCACTGATGCCTACACGGTCAGATGGATTGCAGATTGGCTGAAGGGTCGTACTCAGAGGATGGTGGTGGATGGGTCATATTTGACCTGGGGAGAAGTGGGCAGTGGAGTCCTCCAGGGCTTGGTCCTGGGGCCTGTGCTGTTCAATTTCTTTATCAGTGATTTGGAGGACGGGGTGAAAAGCAACCTGTTTAAATTCGCTGATGATACCGAAATTTGGGGTGACGTGAGCATGCTAGTAGGCAGGGAAAGACTGCAGCAAGACCTGGATAGGTTACAGAGGCGGGCTAACAAAAACAGGATGTGTTTCAGTACTGACAAGTGCAGGGTGCTGCACTTGGGCAATAGTAACCAGCAGCACACTTATAAGATGGGAAACTCCCTTGAGAGCACGGAGGCAGAAAGGGATCTTGGAGTCGTTATTGACTCCAAGATGAACGTGGGCCGACAATGCGAGGTCACAGTTGGCAGGGCTAACTGGACCTTGTCGTGCATCCACAGGTGCATCTCAAGTAGGAGCAAAGAGGTGATCCTCCCCCTCTACGCAACACTGGTCAGGCTGCAGCTGGAGTACTATGTCCAGTTCTGGGCGCCACACTCCAGAAGGGATGTGGGCAACACTGAGAGGGTCCAGAGGAGGGCCACCCGCATGATCCAGAAATAACAGGGCAGACCCTACAATGAGAGACTGTGGGACCTGAACCTGTTCAGCCTTCATAAGAGAAGGCTGAGGGGGGGACCTGGTGACTGTCTATAAACTCACTATGAGGGACCAGAAGGGTTTGAGAGAGACCTTGTTTCCCCCAGCACCCCCTGGCATAACAAGGAATAACAGCCACAAGTTGTTGGGGAGTAGGTTTAGATTAGACGGCCGTAAGAAGTACTTCACTGTCAGGGCGGCTAGGAGCTGGAACCAACTTCCAAAGGAAGTGGTACTGGCTCCTACCCTGGGGGTCTTTAAGAAGAGGCTTGATGCCTACCTGGCGGGAGTCATCTGAGCCCAGTTTTGTCCTGCTCATGCTGGGGGGTCTGACTTGAAGATCTACAAAGTCCCTTCCAACCCTACTTCTGTGATTCTGTGAAGCTGCAGAAATTGCTCTTTTTTTTTTTTCGTTTGCTCCCTTCCCCCTGTGCACATTAACTATACTTCCTGTGGCTCATGAAGCCCAACTAAGCCCTTGGATCCCAGGAAGGAACTGTTCAATACTAGCTGAGCAGCTATTGGATGACTAGAGTGCACCTTTGGACATTTCTGGGCACAGTGAAGGGCACTCTAAGTAAACTTAGATGCTACTAAACTCTGCCTATCCTGGATGGTCATTTTAACTTATGCCATTTCACAGGTCTGGGCAGCAAAGACCCAGAAGCTTGCAAGGTAGTATCAGGCACCCAAGGCTGGGTCCCACAACACAACAACCATGACGGCATTCTTGGGAGGGGGATGCCCTGAAAAACTACTTCCAGAGGTGTGGGGCTTCAAGATGTTTTAAGCCAATCAAAGCTTGGAACAATTTGTATACTGGCTTATTAAAAAGTTCTTCTGATTGACAAATGCTTCAAACATTAAAATGTGTGCTTTAAACCAAAACCAAATGGAGTGAGCTACAGATGGGTTGAATTGGGGGCGATGTATTAGCCAGAGTAAGGAAAGGGAGAAAAGCAGGCACACTGAGAGAGACCTTGTCCTGCTAGGCTGTGCTCAGTGTTTCCCATAGTGGGAGGGGCTCTTTGGGAGTTGGATGGTGAGGCAGCATCTTTCTGTGTTGTACAGAAGGATTGAAGGGTCTTGAGTTCCACACCATCATGCTGGCTCTGGACAAGAACTACCCAAGATACTATGAGAAGAAAGGAGCTGTTCTTGCTCTCCTGTCCCCAAATCCTCCACAAAGGACAGCAGTCTTGAGCTAGTGCTCAGGTGAGGATAAAAGGTTCAGGTCCTGGCAGTAGCAAAGGCTGGTGGGTGGTAGCAGAGTAGGTGAGGTGGGGTTGGGAGTGTACTCATGGAGGAAGGTATGGGGCCTGTTCCTGGTGTGGCTGTGAGGGCAAAGGGAAGGTTTGGCCATGGAAAGGGGAAGGAGAACATGGGATGAAGGTGCATCTCTGCGTGGGTGTTCTATGAAACTAGGATGGTCAGGTGTTGGTGCTATTCTTTTAAGTGCTGAACTGGGTTAGGTGTGCAGATTTTTGGGGCTAGGATGCATAGATTTTTGGATTGGGACCTGACCCTAGTGTGACCCTGTTTGGGGGCTGGGCAGAATAAGTTGCTGTGGTGCAGCACTAGTGGGGACTGGGCAGCATAGCTCTGGCCCCATGAATGATAGGGTTGCCCCAGGACCTTGCTGCTTGGTAGATCCAACAAAGATAGTGTCACTGAAAAGAGGGTACCTTTCTGTAGTGAGTGTTGAACTGACTTCATACCTCCAAAGGAAGCTTCAGGACCTGCCCACTAATGGCTGGGCAGCAGTAAAGCATTGATATGTACCTGGCACAGCAAGTTCCTCAGCATCTGTACAGAATGCCAGCTACATGCTGAAGTTGCTAACAGAGAAAGATGCTCCATGGCCCAGTCTCAGCTTGCAGAAGACCCTGTGCACCACTTATGTGAGGTCTCCGTGCTAACCCTGTGAAATTCCACCACTGACTACAATCAGATGAACCCATGGGCCTCGCTACCTCCTGCCCAAGCCTGGACTCCCCGATGCTATATGCCATCCACTGTCAGGGAAGCTCCAGGAGCCTTCCTTCTATTGCCAGGACACCATCATGCTGGAGCTGCAGCCCATAAACTAACCATGACATTTAAGCTAGTAGCAGTAAGGGAGAGATGGCCAAGCAGGCTGACTGCCAGATTCTAATTTGTGCTGTAAGAAATGCAGATCTCTCTCTTCCTACTTGTTACCACTGCCCTTCCACTGCTCCGTGCTCTGCTGGTCAAGCAATAGAGTCAGGAGCAGGGAATAGGACTGGGTTTTTATATGACCACTCTGTGTCGGCCGGTTTGCTAGCTCAGTAAGAGCTAGGGGCTTCTTACTGTCCTCCTGGTTTAGTGATTCGTGTGTAGGTGTAGGAGTGGAGGAGAAGGAGGAACAGGTCTGTCTCCACAGGTGGCCTAGAGCAGTGAAAGTAGGAGGGGGGTGGTGGTTCTTCAATTTTATTGTATTTTACTGTATCCTTTGTGTTAGTTGCCAACTAGGCATTCCCTAAGTTGGGTAGAGAGGGGCTGCAGAGGATGATGGTAGGTAGGTGGATTTGACCTCTCCCATAAGAGAAATGTCACCCAATGTAGCATGATGGCAGGGACAGTGGGGTGGTACCTATGGGGGGGGGGTTCACTTTTCAGAGTCCTTGTTGGAGTAGCTGTTGATTGTAGAAGGGGAATGGGAAGGGAGGAGAGAGCTGTACTTCACGCGCCCCTGGGGAATGGGCCATGCAAACCCCTGTAAAGATGAGAGAGGCTAAGTTGTCCTGACATGAATTAAGTGACAGTGGTGAGTAAATTCCCAAACTATGCTTTAGTGGCCCGGCTCAGCTTTCCACAGAGTTCTCCATTGTTGCCTCCCAAAAATGCAAAATTAGCACCCATCTGGCCCAAATGAATGGTGTGTGAAAGGGCCCAATGGGAGAGCTGCAGCCAACTTAGGAATTGGCATGAGCACACAGCCATACCTGTGCATCAGTGGGGATCGCTTGTGCTCCTCTCCCCTCATGGCATAGGACGTAGCTGCATCCCCAAGGTGCCTGCATGACCATCTGTTGGTCTCTTTTTGCCCCTCTCCTCTTGAGTTAACACAGCAACCCACCTCTGAATGGCTTTGAATTCTCCACCTCTAATCCATCACCATGGGCCTGCAGGTTGGCATGTGTGGGTGCATCCTGGCCCTTGGGTGACAGTGGATGTGTGGTAGGAATCATAGGATGAATAGTCCAAAAGATATCTGGAAGATCATTAGGTCTGGTTCCCTGCCATAGGCAGGAGGTTAATAAGCTCAGACTAGCTCAATGAGGTGTTTATGCAGCCTCCTCTTGAACACCTCCAAGGATGGAGACTGCATCACCTCTGCTGGGAGTGTGTTCCCAGTTCTAGTTACCTTTACAGAGAAGAAGTTCTTCCTTATGTAAGGGGGATGAGAGGACAGGTTGTCTAATGATGCTGTCACAGTGTTGGTGTATTGCTACTCACCAACTGGTCCCATGCTCAGGTGTGCAAACATTCCCTCCAGGTGGCTCCGAGAAGATGAATGCTTGAGGTCAGTGGGGATGGCCAGGGGGAGAGGGCGGGTGCTCCAGGATCTCTGTCAGTGGCCTCCAAGCTGTTATGTCCTGATGGCTGGTGTCTCTTGTTTGGCAGTCCCAAACTGAAAGATAAGTGGTTCCTCCTGGAGATGTTCCTGAGCCAAGTCAGGAATGGAAGTTCCGTGCAATCCTGCTAAGCCACATCACCATTATCAGAAGGCTCTGAGTTCACCTCAGAATTGGTGATGAAGTGGGTCTTAGTGGAGTTACCCTTGGCTAGCATACACGAGAGGTCTTTCTGATACCTACTGGGCACCTGACATACAGCAAGCATCTCGGGCTGTCCTGTCTGGTGCGTCGAATATCTTCCCCTTGGTGTCACACTGATGTCGGTAGTGGTTACAACCATGAGGTGCTACGTTGGCTGCTATCCATTTGTATACAGCCTGGTTACAATGAATCGTATTTAGGGAGCACTGGGAGGGGTCTCCTTAATCCAACTGGCAGGAACGTCTGTGACTTCTCCCCACCTCCAGTGCTCAAGCCATTTAGCAGATGTGACAGAGGAGGCATGTGTAGATGTTCTTGGCACAGGTTGTTGGTGTGGCACCAAGTGGGCTCTTGAGACTGCTCCACTCAAAAAGCTGAGTTGCTGGACAGGTGGTCAGCAAATGGTAGGAATGGCCTACTTTTGAGGCTAGTTGTAAATATATATGGTTACACACTTCTTTGACCCTGATGCAGTCAAGTTCAGAGAGAGTCACAGAGGCATTGCCTTGGAGTAGTGAGGGGGTATGGAGCAGAGTTTCTGTAAGTTGCCAGCATACTGACCAAATCTCTGTCTCACTCTGCTGGAGGATGCAAATGAAGCACTTCAAAGTTGTTCCTATTTACCCAGGGTCATTGTTGAGGTGGATTGAGCTGAATTGAAGCACTTCAGCAGCAGGTGATGCCTGTCTCCTCACTTCTGGAGTACTTTAAAGGCATTTGGAGTGCTGCAAATGTTACATCTGTCTGTCCTTGGCTTGGTGGATGGGAAGTAGCAAAGATGATTTACCACAATCTTACAGATTTAAACTGCACTTGCAGAACTGGCTAAAATGTGTATTTTTAATTGAAAATAAATGTCATGGGCATGTGAAACCAGTAATTAGATTTAATGCACACTGACGTTAAAATAGCATGCTGAAATGCATTGTAACCATAACTTAGTATTTGATAACTAGTACTGTAAACTTTCTCTTTTTTTTTTCCCCTCCCTCCCCCTTTTTCTTCCCTTCCACCAGGTATCTTATCTTACTTAGCTGACAGACCTCCACCTCAGTACATCCACCCCAACACTATAAATGTTGATAGCAATCCAGCATTATCTGTCTCCAATAATCCTTCAGCCCTAGATCCCTACCAGTCCACTGGAACTGTGGGGCTTGAACCTGGGATTGTCTCCATGGACTCCCGCACAGTGAACACACATGGTGTTCAAAGCCTACATCCTAGTGACAGCCACGAGGTAGCATTGGATACTACAATAACCATGGAGAGCGTTTCAAGGGTAACCAGCCCAATCTCTACTGATGGCATGACTGAGGAGCTGACAATGGATGATGTAGCTGGGGATCATTCTCAAATCCCAAATGGCTCCAGGAATCATGAAGCATTAACTGTAGACACAGTGGGTAACAACCTGGCTTCAGATGCAGTAGGACATAGTGGTGTCATACCAATGCATGGTAGCACTTTGGAACTTCCTGTTGTCATGGAGCCTGACCACATTGCCGGACGGGTAAGCGCAATATCAGACAGCACACTAAGTGACTCTATTCATACCGTGGCCATGAGCACCAACTCTGTGAGCGTGGCACTCTCTACCTCACACAACCTAGCTTCCCTGGACTCTGTCTCCTTGCATGAAGTGGGCCTCAGTCTCGAACCTGTGGCAGTGTCTTCCATAAACCAGGAAGTAGCCATGGGACCAAGCCATGTGGATGTGTCTTCAGACAATCTCGCCTTTGTACCATCATCGCTGCAAATGGAAGACTCCAATTCAAACAAAGAGAATATGGCTACCTTGTTTACCATATGTGAGTGTGTTGGTGTGGTCACTTCTGCTCTGGGGTAACATGTATAGATCAACTACAGAAAGGTGTGATATGGAGACTGTCTTGCAGCCAGCTGTATAGATTTCTGGTTGGGACAATCTGTTAAAGCCATAGGATTAAATCCACAAAAGTTGGGGTGTCTAAACTGAGGATTAAACTTCCAGTACCTAGGCATGATGGGACAACAGTTTAACATCATTCACTACCTAACTTCCTGTGCTGCCTGGAGATTGGGTGCTTAATTACTTACAAACTTTCAGGCTTTTGTGGATTTCTTATTTTAAAGAGAACTGTATTGGGTGAACTTCTTTACCAAAAAATAAGATGTAATTATACCTTGTGTGTGTGTGTATACATATTATAAAGTAGATTGGTTTTGTAAAGGTCTTATTAAACCATATGAAAAATACAAATATGGCACTTAACAGAAAACACTGAAAAGAGGAAGGAAAGGAATTGAGAATTCTTCCATTTGAATATACAAATCATGGCCAAACACCAGTGGGTTTTTTTAATTGTCCTTCCCTACAGTAAAAGTATTAACTTCAATCTGATGGGTTTCATACATGAGGAAAATTTTTAATTTTCTTATGAAAATCGGTTGATATCCTTATTGAGAAATGCATGCTGCCCTCTGTTGCCAAGCACACAGACATCTTTTAAAAAATAAATGGCTTGACCAATTTTGTGATGTCTCTTCTGAACTTCTGCGGTGAGTTGGTTACTCTTCCATCCCTGCCAGGATTTGGTCCATCTGATTATTCCTATTCTACACTTTTTCCCCAATTTTTATAGTCTTTATGGTCCATGACATAATATTGTTGTGCTCCTAGGATCTTTGTCCTTGTACAAAAAAACTTTCCCAAGCAAAACGTACACATTTTCACTTCCAAATAAAATAAATTGTGGCCAGATAGGTAAAAGCCAGGAGGAAACAACAATTCAGTTAGAGCTTGATTCCCCTTTCCACTTTACCCACCCAACCACCTACATGCATTGGCTGTGAGAGCTATGGGAGAGCAGCACCTCCAGGCAGAAGTACAGATGTTCAGATGCAGAGTGGGCAGTAGCATGTCTCACCTGTTCTGTTTCAAGATGCGATTGTTCAATTACAAAAAAACATAAACACTGTGATTCTAAAGCAGACGCTCCTTTTTTTTTGTTTTGTTTTAATCTTCATTCCTGTCAGTTCTATTTAAGTTGTTGTAGGGTCCCTATTACTACTTCTGCTTTAGACCTGAGTGTCATTCTTGCACAGTAGTCTGTTTTAAGACTAACTTATCTGCTCAGCAACCAATGTGTTTAGAATTGTGTAGTAAATAATACGGTAATTCAGATGGGTCCAGATTTTCATATCAGTACTGCCATTGGGAGCAATTTCCTAACCCCACTGACTTCTCTAGAACCATGACACTGTACACTAGTTGAGGATCTACCCCACTGAATTGTGCCTTCCGCTACAGTTAAGCCCAAAGAAATAAATGCGGCTATTTGTGGGGGCACTGCTTACGATTTGGCCCACAGCCCAGTGATGTAACTGGGCACTTGTGTGCCCTGGGCAGGAGCCACATTTGGGGCAGTGCCAGAAAAGCAACCACTGTTCTTTTTGCCTTCCCACCTCAAAGGTCAGCACTTAGGGCTGGTGCTCCCCCTTACACTACTGCCACAGCCTGTTCACTTTAAGATCTCTCTAGATCTGCCACTAGATTACCTTCTTTTTCTTCAAGACTTCAGCTTCACAGGTGGAGAGATAAGGGATTAAAGAGCCTCGCTGAATGAGGATTGTCAGCTTTGCTTATAATGAAATAGAGGTGGCAGCTTTAGTTCTGATAATCGAGTACAGTATAAAATAATCTGATCTAGGGCTTCTCTCTAATTTATTCCCATCCAGTTCCAATGCTGCCATTCAATGAGTTAATTTTCAGTAGAATTCCATAGCGTTTTGATGGAGTAATACATATCAGAATTTACTTTGAGTGCTTTTGGACACACATTGTCATTCGTACAGTTTAAAGTTTTTCTAATGATTCCTTCAATGGGAGTTTCAAGTTTTTCTGTTTGAGTGAAATTATTTGTGCTCCAAGACCTTAAAAGAGAAGTAAATAGCAAGGGGAGAATGAGATGGGAGAGTCATGGAGACCTGGTCTCCCTTGACCAAAAAATAAAATTCTATGCATATGAGCAATTTCTATGTAAATTCAGCCAATCTAATAAGAAACAAGTTTAAGAGGTGGGGTTTTTTAATAACCGGCAGCAAAGCCAACTCTATTTGTAATCTGAAATGAAATCCATATACAGCTGCTGTCAGAACTCTGTCCACTTAATGCTAATGAGGGATACAAAAGAATAGTCTGTCAGTCCCTTTCCTATTGCTGTATTGTCACTGTAAAATATATTTAGAAAAACTTGTTAAGTTAGTTGAATAGACAGAGGCATCTCAGGACCAGACCTGGGCTGGCTGTGATGGGGCCATTCTTATATAATTCTCCCTTCTTGAATGTAACATCATATTAATCTTACTTAGTTTAAAACCCGGTTAAGTTGATGAGATAACTAGTTAGAAGCTACCTCTGGGGTCATATTGGGATAGGAGCTTCTCCCTTTCCACCTTGTTACAGAATTCCTAGGTGATGTTCTGTAAAGTGCTTACTTTTAATTGCCTTCATTCATCATCTGTAATCATCACCTATCATGCTAGTTTCTTCCTTCCGCATTGTTTTGTCTTATCTAATTAAATTGTAGGATCTTTGGCAGGAAAAGTATCTTAAAATATATTTGTAGAGGGCAGAGTGCAAAGGAACCCTGGTTTCACCTGAGACTTCCTAGTGGTACTGTGATATCTAGGTGATATCTGGAGATTTCTAGGTGGTACATGATATCTCACTGGTCTGTGCTGTCCTTTTCCCCCCACCAACAGGGTGCACACTGTGTGACAAGGCGTACCCATCAGACTGCCCAGATCATGGTCCTGTTACCTTTGTTCCTGACACCCCAATAGAGAGCCGAGCAAGGCTTTCCCTCCCAAAACAGCTCGTTCTACGGCAATCTATCATGGGAGCTGAAGTTGGTAAGCATCCTGTTACTGTGCATCTCTACAAAACCATAAAAAAACAACCAGACTTCTGTGACCTTAGCACAGCCAAGATATTATGGAGAAAGATTTTGCACATTAAGGTAGCTCCAAAAATGTTTCTCCAGAAGTCACCAGGATAGCTTAAATTAAGCATCTTATTTTGTGGTCATCTTTTAGGTTTTGTTTAAACTGGATGTAAAGGTGGGGTACTAGAACATGCTTGGCAGTAATGCATGTGTTATGTAGGTAAGACTGTGTGTGTGTTATCATGTGTTAAGATGTTGAGTTGAAGCATGATAGGAGTGAGGAAAGTGGCATGGTCTTTAGTCATGTTTATATGGCTTCTTTCCTGAACCTGAGGTCTCTGCTGGAAGAAAAAAAAAAAGCCCCTCCACTCACTCCTACTTGGCTCCATTCGGGACAGCATAGGTGACAGGAAGCGTAGGTGACTTGTGAGAGGCTAAGAGAAGACTTGAGGGCCTTTCCACTGGCATTATGAGGCTGCCCTGAACTCTTTCCTTTCCTAGTTGTTGGCTTATAGTGTACTTACCCACAAGCAGCTTATTTTGTCAGAGGTGGATCTGGGATTGGAAGGAGTTGTGTGAATATGCCCTTAACTCTTCTTGCTTTGCATACATTACACTGTCCTTTCCAGCTATGTTTACTAGTCTGTTCCAACAATATATTTTCAAAGCCTAGTCTAGACAGATCTTAGAATAGGAGGCATGTTTATCTTGGGAGTTGTAAGTATTCAGTTATAAATAAGGCATATATTAATCCTTTCCAGGCAAAACATATTCTACTTTCAATGCTGAAAGTTTTACGCAGCCATAGTAACTGAAATATACATAAAAATAACTTAAGTCTCCTCGTTTGAGGTAGTATTTTTCTGTTTTGAGGGGGGTTATCAGTGTTTGGAAGAGCAAAGAACAAGTATTTCTGAAAGACGTTGGCATTAGATGACTCCTTAAATAAAACCAAATCCATAGGCAGTGTAAATCTCCAGAGGTATGCCAAAGTCAGGAAAGCCACGCTGATTTACATCAGATGATAATATGACATTTTATCTCTTGACATGGGCAATGTTGCTAGTCATCACCCTGCTTAAACTCTTCTTCTGCGGACAGAACCATATTCAAGTCTCCATTTAATCAAATTCAGATACAGCAGTTAAGTAACTTTCCCAGCATCTGGCTGTTGGAACTTGATAAGCCTATAGTGAGTAACAGTTAAGTTACGTAAGACATTCATTGAAGACTGTTGTAGGATGTTGGGAAGCAATCGAAAGATATAGAGGAAGCGAAGTAAGTCTACCATTTGCTAGCTAGGTTTGCAGGTTTGGTTATCGTCTGGAAGCAGAACTGTTCGAGACCTATTTTTCCCACCTGTTTTGCATCTAGGTTGTGACCATTCCATTTAAAATGGACTTCATTACTATAAACCTTGCCTTTGTTATCTGGAGAGTGCAATACATTAAAACAAGGGGCTTAAATTATATGGAAACTTCAGTTAGAAGACAATGCGATTGCTAGTTTGCTTAGAGATGCATCCTGTCAGGAGCAGATTACTCCTGTTCTCTCTGAGCTGCACTAATTTTCACTTTATTCTTGAAAGCTATTCAGTGTATCGGTTTGGACTTATAAATGTAAGTGTTTAATAATAAATAATATGCATGCACGAATTCCTCTGCCCATGACAGAAATACAGCTGCCTCTGGGGAGAAATACAGAAGCTGCTTAACAATGCCCAGCAACAATTCTGGAAATTCCTGGGGATTAGGTAGGCAAAATGTAGTTACTGAAATTAGAATGATTAGAATTCTGCTTCTGCAGAAAGCGTTTTGGAAATTTTAATGGATAGAAGTAGGCAGGACCTTAGTCCTACAGCTTACCTGAAAGTAAGTGACTTGCATTTGAAAGCCAAAACAAGTACTATAATTGCAACAAAATAGTTGTTGCAGTTAGGCTTCTGCTAGTGTCCTGTGATGATGGCCATTCTTGTTCCTGCAGTAATTGTATTTGATTTGTGGAAGAGAGGCTTTTGTAGTCTGATGCTCAGATGTAACCCTTGGAGCATTATTTGTCTAACACCACACCTTTCTGCTGTACTTTTATTGGTTGTTTGCATAACTGTTCATACAGATTTTGATTTTTTGTTGACAGGTGTGTGGACTCGAGAAACCATTCCCGTGAGGACTTGCTTTGGACCACTGATTGGGCAGCAAAGTCATTCTATGGAAGTAGCAGATTGGACAGATAAGGCAACCAATCATATATGGAAGGTTAGTATATGTTTTCCCAAGTCCTGTGCTATTGTCAAAGTTGGTAGTGTGGTAGTTTTATCCAGTACATGGATTCAATCTTCTTCCTCCTCCACCCAAAAATGAGGACTATATTGACTATTTTTTTAAAATCTGCTATACAGTAGGTCCTATGCCAGGCCACAAATGCCAGCTGATACTATGTGAGGTATATACTACCAGTTGGACCTGACATGTAACAGAACATGCTTCAGTCAGCAGCTAGGCTAGATAATGTATGGCCTTGTGGCTTCCAGCATTCTTGTGGTTTTGAACACTGCATTGTCATTTGAACTCCCATGGAAGTAGTGGTTTGTTTGTTTATACCACAGTTGGTCAGAGTCCCTATAGAAGTGATAAACAGGGATCCTGGTTTTCTCTGTTTAAAAATCCCATATTCTCTGATAAAAAACCCTCCGAATTTCTCTGATTAAAACCCCACAAATCTGCATTTTTCTGTGATCAAAATGAAGTGCCACTATATATGTAGGTATCAGTTGAACACAGTGTGTTATTGATCTATTTACATATTTAAAGCAATTTGGAAGCCTGCCAGTGCCTTAGATGGCAGCCATCCATCCTTCTGGATCATGGTGTATGCATGAGAGGTCACCCTGAACTTTAACACACATATCTAGGCAGGGGTATGGAGGAGTGGAGGTTGCCCAGACCTTTCATCCCCCCCTTTAGGCCACTGAGGCAGAATCCAAAGGCTAGACCAAGTCCAGACATTTGGTGCCTCAAGGCTGTAGTTGTATAAGCATGTGGGTATCAAACCCAGGTTTCCTGTGTGGTAGACAATGATTTTACCACTGAACCACAGGGGGCTTCATAGTGTCTCAGTTATTATAATAAAATAAATTCTAAATACATATATATTTTGGTGTTTGATTTTGGGTTTTTTATCATGAAAAATCACAGCTCCCATGCACCTTCGCTTACCAGGGCACAAGTCCAGCTGCAGCTGTCCTCCCCCCTGCTTTGTGGTGCTGAACAGCCGTGATATGCCGGTGCCCTACCCACGCCCTCACTTCTGATCTGCAGCCCCCTGCCCACCCAGCCCTGCTGGTGCCCATGTCTCCCAGCCTGCAACTCACTGTACCTACTGGTGCCCTTCACTCCCATCTTACAGCCCCTAACTTCTGACCTGCAGCTCCCTGCCCTGCCAGAGGGGAGGTGGGGGGCCTAGCTGCCAGGGCTGTGGAACCCAGCAGCTGCTGTAGGTGGAGTATGGAGTCCAGTTCCCCCACTTTCCCCCCCGTAGGTGGCATGGCAGGAGTGGAGCTGAGCAGAGCCTGTGGGGGGCAGGGGAAGATGTGGGCTACAGGACTCTTGGGACTCCTTGCCTTACTGCCCTCCCCATGGGAGCCTCTGTGGCCCAGCGGTCAGGACCTGGCATGGGAGGGTGGAGTGGGGTGGGGAGGCTCAGTGCCACGACTGCTGCCCTGCATCAGCTGCGTTGCCATGGTGAGGTGCCCACTGCCCACCCAGCAGCAGCAGGGGGTGGGAGGCACAACTCTACACTGCCACCCCCGCTGCTTCTGGCATGGTAGGGAAACCTCACCATGGTGGCATGGCTGGCTCAGGGCTCCCAGTAGTGGTAAGAGCGGCGACAACACCAAGCCTCCCCACCCCATTGCCCTCCTGTGCCTGGTCCCCTCTGCTGGGCCATGAAGAATCCCTGGGAGGAGGCAGCAGAGCATGGAGCCTCAAGCCCCACAATGAGCATCCCACATCCTGCTGCATCCCATACACAAATCTGGGGGGCATGTGTCCCTCCCCCCTTCTCCTGTGACACGTTGCCTCTGGTGCCTGACCCCTCCCCAGGCATGTGTGCAGTGGTGGGGAGCCAGACCCCAAGATGAGCCGCCTGTGTCTCTGTGCTGCTCCCCAAGTTGGGCCCTGCGGCCATGTATTCCAGCCCTAGGCAGTTGGGCAGCACTCCCAGCCACCAACCCAGCTCCACTCTGTCACTGTGGCTGCCTCAGTCTATCCCCCACACTTCGTCTCTGCTCCCCCCAACCCCCACACATCACCTATACCCCCCTCCCTGCTACCCATAGCCTTACCTGCAAGAATCTGATGGAGCTGCTGTCCACTGCTGCCTGGCTGTATTGTTGGTCACGTGTGTGCATGCATGGGCGACTGGTGCCTTCTGAGTCAGGTGGGGCACATGTCCCTCCAGTGGCCAGTCAGCAACTGTGGGGGGCCCCACAGCCAATCATGCTGACCTGGAAGGGCAAGTAGGGCACCCGGAAGTCACAGTGGTGCTCCCAGAAATGCCAGCGGTGCTTCTGGTGTCCCCACTCCCCAGCTGGTGCTCGCAGGGGGGACACCGGCACTCCTGCTTGCTCCTACCGCCCATCGCCTAAGCAGGCGATGCACCAGCCCTCTCGGGGTGCACGTGCACCCCCATGCACCTCCTACGCATCGCCACGGGTGCACATACACATGGCACCCCCTGCATCCTGTTTCCCCAAGCAGTCTCTTGCAGGCTGGAACTCTACAAGCCTGCAGAGGGAAACCCACAGTTTCCTGCCTTTTTCTCCTTTAAAGGAGAAAAACCATGTTTTTTGGCCACAAATGGAAAAAACTGGATCCTTGGTGATAAGGTAATTACTGCCATCATGCAAGGGGCACCAGAACCACTCCTCATACCAGGAATTTTTTCGAGGGCAGGAATAGCCAAGCAGGCACAACCCCTATCCTAGTAATAGATCTGGGAGGCAGGTGGGGCAGGCAGAATGGCAGGGAGTCTTTGCCATGACGGGCCCAGCCCTGCATCCAGTAGCTTACATGAATGGGGAGGGGAAGTGAACAGGGCACCAGGTGTGAGCAGTCCCAACCACAGAAATGTTGCAGCTGACGTGTAGCAAGTCTGGCTTGTAGCACAAGCCCATGTTGCTTGATGAAAACGAATTGTGTTCGTTCGTGTCTGTCACTGAGGTTTCCTCACTTGGAGTTACCATTTTTCAAAAAGTATTTAAATATAAACTAGTTAATATCTGAGCTGAATGGTGCAGATCAGTGTTTCTCAATCTGTGGGTTGTGACCCGAAAGTGGGTTGCAAGAATATTTGAAAGGGTCTTGAGCAAGTCCCAGAAAAATGCAGGAAGGCATAGGTTTCCCTTGCAGGCTAGCAGCCTTCCAGCCTGCAAGTTGCTGCCTGGGATGTTTGGAGGCAACAGGCATACATGTGTCGGCGCGTGCATATACACGTGGCCAGGCAGGGTGGTGGGAGCAGCTCCAGCAGCTAGATGCAGGTAAGTCTATGGGGAATGGAGGTTGGAGGTCCAGGACTTGGGGACTGTCTGTGTGCAGGAGAGCTGTGTGGGTCAGGGGTGTGTGGAGGAGATGGGTTTGTGAAGGGAGAGCAGGTGCCTTCCAGTGCTGGGGGCAGACAGCCAGGTGCTGAGGCTGCAGCAGGGCAGTGGGGGGTAGGTGGGGGAAGGTGCCTGCCCCTCCAGCAGAGAAAGGGGGTGGGGCAAGGAGCCCTTTGGGGGCAGCAGGAAGCTTTGTGACCAGGCCAGCAGCACTGGGGCCAGTGCCTGTGTGCATAGGGGTGGGGCATCCAGGAGACAGTACTCTGGGGGCAGGAGAGTCTATGACCAAGCTACCTGGTGCAGCATGGCAGCTTCAGCCCAGGGCAGGGGGGTGTGCCACAGGCCACCCCTCCTCCTCCCTCTAGCCAATGCTGGGGCCGGACATGCTCTGCTGCTGCCCACATGAGCCAAAGCTGCTGCAGCCACCACTCTGGCCTGAGCGATGAGGGCAGCTGGGGGCCCTCTCTGGCAAGGCTCAGGAGGTGAGGGGGGGAAAGGGGGTTGGGAGTTAGGGGTACCGGCATGGCCCAGGGACTGTGGGTTGGGAGTGACGGACACAGGCAGGGCCAGGGGATGTGGGGCAGGACTGGCCATTGATCTTTATAAATGGGTCCTGGTACAAAAAAGGCTGAGAACCACTGGTGTAGATGTTTGGAAAGAGATACGCTTGGACTGTAAGAACAGCAGCTGAAAGTATTTCTGTCAGAAGCTGAAAGGTGATGCGTGAGTGGGAAAGCGATTCAAATAAAAGCTTTCAGAAGAGGGACTGGGGTGTCAGTTGTGTTGGTCCTTAGGTTGTAATAGGGGGTCAGAATTTTTGTGCTAAGCAGAGTTAAGGGAAGTGGTCAAAGAAGTCACATAATAGGTGTGTGGAAGGAGATCTCTTGCTAGGAAAGCTCCCTGTTCAGTTTAGGTAAGCATTTCCTCTCTTAAAGAAAGCACTGGTCTTTGACCAAAATCACTTGCATTGTTTATCTCGATGCCACATGTTTTTTCTTTTCTGTCAGATGTACCACAATGGCGTCCTGGAGTTCTGTGTCATTACAACTGATGAAAATGAATGTAACTGGATGATGTTTGTACGTAAAGCCAGGTAAGAGCCATCTTTACCCCAGCTGAGTTGAATTGAAACCTGTGGTACTGTCCATGTGACTCTGATGTCTTTCTGCCTGTAGACTGAGGGGAAATTGTAAGGAGTGAATGTGTAGGCCACTGCAGGGGCTGCCCTACTGACTTCTTGAAGAATGGCACTGCGTGAACATTTGAGAAATTTCTAGGCAGCTGGACCTGTAACTGGGAAAAAGAAAGGCCAAGGCAATGGGGTTGGGAAGAGATTTGAAGGGAGAGCTGGTACAAGCTAAATGGCAATGGACCACTCCAAAACATTTACTTGAATCTAGTGGGGCAAGCAAAGTATGGCCCAAGGGCTGGATCCAGCCTGCCAGGCAATTTCATCCGGCCCATGGGCAGCCACCAATTAATTGTACCCCACCCAGCCTGCACACTTTGCTCCCACCCAGAAAGCACACAGAGCCAGGCAGACCTACGTGTATCTTGCAGGGTTCCCTGCAGCGCACATGCAGTTCCCAGCATGCACGTGCCACCAGGGGAAGCCCTGAATGATGGAACCAGCTGCCTTCCCTGCCCCACGCAGCTGCCAGGACTCCGCCAGAAGTGGTGGGGAGCCCTATTGTATGCTTCCATGGTGGCAGCCAGCTCCATCATGTGGGGCTTTCCCCTGGCGGCATGTGTAGGGTACATTTGCCCTGAGGGACCCTACTTACTGCTGCTGCTGGTGGCAGGAGCTGTGCACTGTTGTAGGGGGAGGGTCCCCACAGCCCCGGATCCTCCCTTACACCGCACACACCCACACCCTGCACCCACAACTCCACACATATACATACACCCCACAACATACCCTACACACCCCTCGCACACAGCCCCACACCCTCACAAACCACACCCCCCTACAATACATCCCCACATACAAAATATAAGAGTAAGACTTTATTTTTGACCTATTACTCAGTCACCTCGATTATACAGTACACAAACGCAAATCATGACAAAAAAAGTTGTAATAAAATTAGAATATGTTATAGTAGATATTTGACTTTTAGTATATTTAGTATATGATTTGTTTGTTTTTCCTGGTTCAGATGGCAAGGCCCCCCCTCCCAAAAGGAATACTTCCAGGGGCAAGAGGAGGGACTTCTGGTGACAAAGATCAGGGCTTAGGGGTGGGATTTCTGGTCCCAAGATAGCAACTAGGAGGTGGAGTACCTGCTAAGGGGCAGGGCTACTCTTGCAGCCCTTGACAGCTCACCAAAACTCATTAAGTGACTCTCCAGCCAAAATAATTTCCTGCCCCTGATCTAGTTGTTTAAACCCTTGTTTTAGTTTGTTTTTTGTAGTGAAAGTGGCAGCCTTTTGCATAGGCAACTTGTAGGGGTGGCAAATGCCCCTTCCTCCCCCCAAGATTGACTGTTGGCTTCTGTGGGCAGTCGCCGCTCGTGCGCACCCCCACCCCCGCTGCTGGCTTCTGCAGACAGTCGCCACTCACCACTCGCAACCTCCTGCCCTCCCCCCTCCTGCCAACACTGCTGCTGGCTTCTGCAGGCAGTCACCGCTTGCCATGACACCGATGCTACCACCCACAAATTGTGCCCCCCCCAGTCTCGGGATGTATCAGTCGATGGCCTTTTGCCACCTCCTCTCTCCCTGACATCTTCTAAGTAGTTAATAAAGATGGTATTTACCTGCCCCTTTGCATTATAGCCTTATTGGTAATGTGCCCCAAATCAAAATGGACCAGTGGACAAAAAGCCCATCTCTCTGTTCTTGGATTCACTGCTCTTCTCCTAACTTGTACTGACACCCAGTTGTACCTTTCTGCCTGTTGGGGAGTCTGCAAGGAAAATAGTCTCACTTTAAAATTGCTCCATGAATGGGCTGGTAGGAAAAAGCAGAATTGTCTCCATTAATCTGGGATACTAGATGGGCCTGCTGCCATTTACACGATTAGTCTTAACAAGTAGGAATCAAGAAACTGCTACTGACCCCAGGTTTTCAGGAGGTGTGGTACAGTGTTCATCCTCTGCCATTCCCTGCCAGGCCAGTAAAGGGCTCTTTTTTCATTGTTTTTAATATAAACAATCACATTCCAGGAAACTTAATCAAGTTCTGTCTATACCTGGAGATGGTTTTGCTATTAGTGTGCATTATGTATTTTCTTTCTTTCTTTTTCTTCGGGGCAAAAGCATGAAAAAAGATATTTGTTCTCTAGAGGTTTTCAATTTATTACCCATAATCTGCTATTTATTATGCCAGTTACTTCCTCAGAACACAGTTAAATTGTCACAATGCTTTGTGACTTCATAGAACACTAAGCAGTAAGAATAGAAGAACTCTCAAGAAAGAGATTCTCTTTTTATGTCATCATCCCTAGTAGTCAAGAATGAAGGAAATAATGAAATGACAGATGAGCAGAATTGTTTTTAAAATACAAATGGGAATTCTCCCTGTTTTGTTTGCAACATGACAATTATGATTTCTTTTTTAACTCTCCATGGTTGATGTAGAAACCGGGAAGAGCAGAATCTGGTAGCTTATCCACATGATGGAAAAATCTATTTTTGCACATCACGGGACATCCCTCCTGAACATGAGCTGCTTTTTTATTACAGCCGGGATTATGCTCGACAGATTGGTAAGAAAGAAGGCACACTTACTTGCCTTTGCTGAAAAAGTTTAGCTCAAAGTCCCTTTTTGTGGTGCTTCTGAACTGGGATTTTCTTTTGTTCTGTGACACAACTTAGTGATGAGTGCCACAGTTGTCCTATAAATTACAATTAGTTGGGTGTAGATAACATAGTTATATTGTTCTATAATAACCCTTTTTTTTTTTTTTTTGGATCATGATGAGAAGGTTTCAGTAGAAGAGATATATCTTTTCAGTTATCTGTTGCTTAGGGCTCCTAATAGCAAAAAGCTGATAGCAAAATGTGTAAGAGTCTGAAGATCTGCCTGGTCACAAGAGATCCCACAGTAGTTTTCTTCATAGAAAAATTTCCACATAATAAATAATGATGTACTTTGCAGTCACAGTGCCTAGAGCTTTCAGTGAATGCTGTTATACAGACAGACAGTGGTATGGCACCAGATGTGATACAAGCTTTCCCTCATTCATCTCCATGCCTTAACTGAGAATCACATCTGTGCCCACACTGATTAGTAACGAAGGAATTTCTGGGTCTGCCTTGCAGTTTTGGCTTGAAGGACTCAAGCACAAAAGGAGACCTTAAACTGACTACTATTTGTTCTTTTAGATTTACAAGAATGTGGCTGCTGGCTATATTTTTGATTGATGATCATAGCAAGAGAGAGAATTCCAAAATTCTTATCCAGACTTTATTTAATCCTTATTGAGGCAAAACTCCCATTGAAATTAAGAATCAAGTAAGATCTGCTGGAATTTGACTCAATCCTTGTACTGTTACTGAATAGCACTATGTAGGGCATTTCCACCTGCGGATTGCACTTACTTTACAGAGGTGCGTTAAGTATAAGTATTATCATTTACAGACAGGGAAGCAACAACACAAATTTGCCCAAGGTAGTCTAGCAAGTCAGTAACTGAATCAGTAATAAGATTTAGTATCCTAGACCTGTGATGAAATTGTTGCTTCAGCTGAAGTACAGTTAGTCCATCCTGAAATGCGAATTGAGCAATACTAATGTTTCAAGGAAGTACAGGTACCATAGCACTGTAATGTGTTGATATCCTTGATTATGTGTAATATCAGAGGGGTAAAGGTAGGTGTATAGCCATGTTAAAACAATAAGTCAGTAAATATTTAGAGTGTCTGAAGGAATGGTGTGTCTAATAGAAGTGCTTTTGTGTTAAAGGTGTCCCTGAACATCCAGATGTGCATGTGTGTCACTGTGGAAAGGAATGCACTTCCTACACAGAGTTCAAGACCCATTTGAGCAGCCACATCCATAACCACCTCTCCAGCCAGGGACACAGCAGCAGTCATGGGACAAGCCACAGTAAGGAAAGGAAGTGGAAGTGTTCCATGTGCCCCCAAGCTTTCATCTCCCCTTCCAAACTTCATGTCCATTTCATGGGACACATGGGCATGAAGCCACACAAATGTGATTTCTGTAGCAAAGCTTTCAGTGATCCTAGCAACCTCCGGACTCACCTCAAGATACACACAGGTAAAGTAGATGAATTTTTAGATGATGTTTCAAAGAACATTTTATTAAATAAATTCATTGCTGGTAAAAGGTGCCAGATTATCAGTACTATTCCTGGACATAGGAATCCTTTGTCTGTTCACGGAAAAATGCCAGTATAGACGACAGCAGTGCATACTTACTGCAGCTGCTTCCTCTGTGTGCCTCAGCTTTGACCTGGAAGAACTGTCAATCTACTACTTACAGTACCTGAGTGCCTGACTAATTGAGGACCAAGAGATGAGAGTAATAGAGTCACCAAGCCTATTTAGTTCATGACTTCACATGCTGTGACCGCTAATCTGGGTGCTAATTATGTCGGGGTTTCATGATGTGGACACCTATCTAGTAGGAATTGCACTAAAGCCAGCTACTCGTTTCCCTGTAAACTTCTGTATTGTTATTAAATGGCAACTGTTTTCTATCAGTGCGCATCATATTAAGTATGTTGTCTGAGGAGTGTCTTAAGGGTACAGAGGTAATTTATCCATCTGTCTCATTCCTCAGGCAGGGAGGTTAACACTAAACAGATTGTCAATATTGGTATGGCAGCAGTTGAGATCTAAGTTGATGTTTGAGACTGCAAGAACAAGGGAGAGTTACCAAAAACCAAACTGAGATAAACCTTGCAAAGGAAATTAAAATAGATATAAAGAGGTTCTTCAGCCCATAAGTGAAAAGAGAACTAGGTAAGAAATGGTGCACCTGTTCCAGTGAGAGATGATCTATGTATAGCCCCAAAATAAATTGATATTTTTGTCTTAGTTTTCAGTAAAGAGGATGTTGATCACAGAGTCTGAGATGAAATCAAATGGAAAATACCTCATTTGATCTAGAAGAAAAACTGCAAGAGCTCAGTACATTCAAGGCAAAAAGACTGGATAATCTCCATTCCAGCATTTGTTAAATTGTAGGTCCAGTAGCAAAGTGTGTTACAAATCCGTCAATTGGGAGTAGTGTCATATGAGTGGAGAGCAGCAAATACAGTAAATATGTTTAATAGGTAGGGGGCAGAAATCTGATCTGAACAGATATAGGCAAGTTTGTCTGACTTCAGCAGTAAGGCTATAGAAGAAGTTCTGAAGGAAAGAATAAGATGCAGAACTAAATGAAAAGTGAGATAGAATGCAATATCAGTTTACTAAAGGTAAATATCTAACTAACCCAATATCTTTCATTGATAAGGAAAAACTTATTTCATAGACAAAGTAAATATAGTAGAGTTACCCTATCTAGACTTCAGTAGGGTATTTGATATGGTGCCTGAAATGGGGGAGAGAGGAGGAGAACAGTTAGTTATTTTGAAAGGAGAAATGCAAGGCTGAAGGGAGGTTACTAGTAGAGTTCCTCAAAGAATAGTTTTGGCTCTAATCTCATTCTCTGTTTTATTAATGACATTGGCACAAAAAAGTAGGAGTGTGCTAACAGATTTCCTCCCTCCTTAAATTTATTTGATGGCACAAAATTTGGAGGCATTGTCTATACAGAAGAGGATCAGAATCTCATACATAAAAAACTGGTGGACTTTGAGGACTGGAGTGAAGAAAAATACAGTGACTTTTAATGATGCAGAGTGCAGTGCAATCGACATTAAGACTAGTAATGAGTGTCTCCTTTTTGAGTGATTGTCCATATGAATATCCTCATCATGGGTATGCATGTTCCATAGCACTTGATCTTAAAGTTGTTTTTTATTGTGATACATCCATAAGGGTGCCAATTCCCCTGGTGGTTCAATCTTCCCTCAGTTAGGGGAAGGACTTTGGTATGTGCAACAAAATACTACTTCTCCCTGTGCACATATGTAATGATCATGCTGGACACTAGGCCTGTGCAAAGCGGCTAGTATTCACTTTGGATTCGGACAATTCGGGAGATGGTGATTTTGATTCAGTCATTTGAATTATTGTCCTAAATTGATTTGGACAAATCTGATTTGGAGATTTGGCCACCACCAGATCGGCTGAATCTCTGAATCAAACAGACCCCATCCCCCACCCGCTCTCCCAGCCCCATCAATGGTTGCCTCACCTGGTCCCAGCATCCTGGCACTTAAAAAAAAATTTTTAAAAAATTAAAAACCCCTCCTTCACTGACTGCTACCAGGTGCAAGGGGGGGGCGGGGATCCCTGCTGCCCCCCCCACTGCCCCACTCTGCATGGTGGGCTCTGTCATGAGCCCCCATCTGCCACCTGCTCTCCCAGCCCCCACCATGGCTGCCTCGCCTGGCCCCAGCATTGGTTCTTTAAAAACAAAAAGAAAAACCACACTGACCGGCTCCTGCTAGGCAGGGGGTGATCCCTGCTGCACTCCACTGCCCTGCGCTGCATGGGGGGTTCTGCCATGGGTTTCCAGAAGCCCTGATGGCTGCTGCAGCAGCCAGTAAGTGCAGGCCTTTTTTTTTTTCTTTTTTTTTTCTTTTTTAAAGAACTGGGAGTTAGGGCTGGGTGGAGCAGCTATCAACAGTCCTGGGAGAGTGAATGGGGGATGCAAGCTCGTGGAAGAGCCCCCCCACACAGTGCAGGGCAGTGGGAGGCAGTGGGGATTGACCCCCACCTGGCAGGAGCCAGTGGGTGCATGTCTTTTTTTTTTAAAGAGCTGGGGTGCTGGGGCCAGGCCATTGATGGAGGACACTCAGGGGGGCTGGGAGAACAGGCAGGGGATGGGACCTCCTATGGTCCCGTCCCCCTTCCTCCACACCCCCATCCCCTGCTTACCGGTATGGAGTCCAGGTCCAGCTCTGTCCAGCTGTGAGTGGGGACTCCCCGAATCTCCGAAGCTCTCTGACTCTTTTCTGAGTTGATTTGGAGAGCTTTGAATTGATTCGGGCCTTTTTATTGGTCTCCCGATTCAATTTGGATTCAGAGATTCAGCTGCTGAATTGGGCCAGATCTCCTTCAAATTAAATCAGCACCCGAAGCTTCGCACAGGATGCCCTTATGGGTAACTTCTAGGTGTAGGAGGTCTGGGTTCTGTAGGAGATGAAAGTCCGTATTAAAGTGCTGGGGTTGAGAGTGATGTGGAGAACATGTTTTCTACACTACATAGATGGGTGTCATGTGCAGGTTCTAACAGACAACACCGCAGCAATATTCTGTATCAATAAACAGGGTGGGGTGACGTCCTCCCCTTTATGCAGGGAGGTAGGTTGCATATGGCAGTGGTGCATATGTCACCAAATCTACTTCTCAACGGTACACTTCATTGATACCGGGAAAATCAAAGCAAACTGAGCAGATCCATAGTCCTACACCATGAGTAAGAGGTCCAAGATTCTGTTCTCCACTCAGTGTTTGCAGACCGGGGTTCGCTGAGGATGTCTAACACAAACAAGTGTATCAGTGGGAAGTGCCAGTTCTGCTCCAGGAATTGTCCATGTCTGGACTCTACCCAATGGCTGTCTTATTCTGTGGTCAGGAATCCTCCCTTATGCCTTCATATCCAAGCTTCTGATTTCACTGGCTGTTCCTCAGTGTGTGAGACAGGATGTGGCCGTTGAGAATCATTCTGGCTCCTGTACAGTTAAGATCTTGGTACCAGTGCCTTCTGCTGACATTAATGAGAGTCTAGGGTTCTGTCTTGGGGCCCAGACCATGTGATCCAGGACAGAAGGAAAGTACTTGATCCAGCTCTGACTACTTCCATTTCATAACCTGGGTGCTTGATGGCTCTTGGAAATAGTGGGACTTCTTAGCCCTAGTAAGGGACATCCTTTTGCACAGCAGAAAGGACTTGAGTAGATACTTTTCTGGCTAAGTGATTGAGATACTCAGGATGGTGCCTGGAAAGAAACCTCCCCTCTAGATATTCCTCTAGTTTGGCTATGCTGGAATATCTGCTAAATCTTAAACGTTGTAGACTAGTCCATCAGCTCCATTCTCCAGCCAAAGGCAGACATATTTTACTTTCCCACAGTCCTGCAGTTCCTTAAATGAATGACCAAAGTTTTTCCCCTGGAAAGAGATCATGTCCCTTTTTGGGGCACAAATTTGGTTCTCCCACCTCTGCTGAGTTCTCTCACTATTTGAATCCATGGTAACACACTCCTTGCTCCACCTTTGTATGAAACCAGCTTTTCCAGTGGCCATTTCTGCAGTTAGGAGGCTGGGTGAGACCAAGGTCCTTCATATACTGCCTTCTGAGCAGATAAAATATTTTTGAAGACTTACCCAAGTTGTTACCCAAGATGATTGCTGACTTTTGCCTGAGTCAGCAGATGTATTTGCTGGTGTTCTTACTACAGCCTCACTCCTCCAGGTCTGAGGTGTTTCACACACTTGATGGCCAAGAAGTTTTTTTCTTGTACTTGCATGGGATTAGGCCTTTCTAAAAGCCTCTGGCTATTGTGTCTTCCACCCAGAGATCCAAAGGGACACACATCAGCTGGGTATTAAACTGTCACAAGAACTCCAAGGCAGAAGCTTCTCTAGGCAGAGCACGTTGCAGCAGAGCCTACAACTGATATCAGCAGGGAAGCTGCCATGTGCTCCATCCAAACCTTCACCAAGAATTACACAATTGCAGTAGCCCCAGGGCAGATACCGCGTTTGATCCTTTGGCTGATGTTTACCTAGGGAACTCTGAGGCCCACCTTCAGGTATGTGATCACACACCATCCTTTATCCCTTCAGCCTGGAACGCAAGAAGGGGAGGATTGTGGTGTGCCTGTAGATACTGACAGGGCTGTAAGTCAAGTGCTGAGGTGCACATGTACCCATGATGAGAATGTGGACAAGACATCTTGAAGAACTCTGGTTACTGGTAAGTAACTTCCCATTCCTCCGCAAGGTGAAAGCTCATCAGTTGAAAGCAGGAGGAGAAAGATCTGGATATGTTAATTGATCACAGGATAACTATCAACCACCAAAACAATGTGGCTGTTAAAAAGGCAGATGTGATTTTTAGAATGTACTGGGTAAAGTATGCCCAGAAAAAAGAGGGATATATTAACAATGTTGTACAAAGTCATGGTAAGATTTTATCTAGAATCCTGGATGCAGTTCTCATCTCCAGTGGTAAGCATCATTATTCCCACTTTAAAGACAGGAAAACTGAGTCTCACAGAGAGGAAATGATTTCCCCGAAGTGATCTGATGAGCCAGTACATATTTCCAATCGAGCTCAGTGTTCAGTGGCCAATTCTTAACCTTGCATTTTAGCCTCATGGTAAGTGCCAAAGCTTCCTGACAGTGATCTTACCTAGAAGATAGAGGATCTCCCATCTAGATGGGGCCCTAAGGTGTAGTAAACATTTGGTTACACAAATTGTTTGCTGGAATCACTTCATCTAACCTGGCACCTCCTATGGCACCTAAAACAATGGAGTCCCAATTCTTCATTAGCTCATAGGCACTACCATAAAAACTATATGAATATGAATAACAATTGCAGAGACCATGTGGATGAACACAGCAGATGGGCGCACTGCTTCTCAACAAAGTTCTCAGCGCTGTACATGCACAACTGAGCTTGAGTGACAGATTTTGGTCTGCTGAATGGCTAGTCCAAACTGTTGTTTTAAGTAGGCCTCCTGGCTAAGTTTGAAAGAATGGAAGAAGTGAAAAGGTAAATGCTTTGCCGGGACTCTCTTTTAGGGAGAGATTTTCTAGCAGTGATTAATGGAAGCCCTCATTGTCACTGTCTGTGTGTGTGTGTACAATTCCAGGCCAGAAGAATTATCGCTGTGCTCTCTGTGACAAATCCTTCACTCAGAAGGCTCATCTGGAGTCCCACATGGTCATCCACACTGGAGAGAAAAACCTCAAGTGTGATTACTGTGACAAGCTGTTCATGCGGAGGCAGGACCTCAAGCAGCACGTGCTCACCCACACGCAGTAAGTGATCTTGGTTGCAGGGACTGACTACCTGAAATATTAGGACTGTGTGTGGAATAAACAACAGCCAAATAATGGCATGGAGACTTCTGTATTTGAAAACCCCCAGGAGTGTGGACTAAAGTAACTAGGTGGGACTAAATGGTGATCAGCTCTAAAAGGGCCATGTTGTTGACATCTGTTGATGAAGTATTGTGGAAGGAAAACTATTTGGTAACCCTTCAGAGAATTTGCCAGGCTTCCTTTGTGTCCTAGAGAGGGCACCCAAGTTATCCTGGTTGCGTTGTGTAATAGCATTCTACAGTCATTACACTTTTACCAGTATAAGTGATCGGAAACCAGTCTATACCTGTAACAATAGAAGTTTGATGGACGTAGACTGGTTTAAAAATGGTGGAACCCTGTCTAAGCTTCCCAACCACTAAGGGCTTGTGTATTTTGTTTGGTACCAATCTAAACTACGCCACATACAGAAATCTGTGTAACTGGGATCAATTCTGCCACCTCCAGCTGTTTGAATGTCTGTACCTCGCCAAGCTGAAACCTGAGTTCCAGCGTGAGCATCTGGAATCAAGACAGAAATTACAGCCTCCCTGATAGTCTTACTCATCAGCACCTCATCCCCACCTCTTGGTTTCGTTAGTCCCAGACACCACCCCTGCAAATTGGGCTCTTAAATTGGGGTGTAAGACTGCACATTAGGAGCTCTGCAAATTGGGCTCCTAATTTGCAGTCTTACACCCCAATTTAAGCTCCTTGGTCTAATCTTCCCCAGCCCTCCAACAGAAGTGCATTGCTCAGAGCTCTCAGTCTCCACCTCAGGCTTCTTGTCTGATATCAGTTTCCCATTCACTTTCACAATTCTTGGCCAGCCAGTCCAGCTGTCTGTTTTCTTTCCTCCCCTCCCTGGTTCTGTCATCTAGCCTGTCTCCCTCTGCTTACAGCCCCACTTGACCTTCCTTCCAGTCTCCTTTTCCAAATCTAAGCTTTCTACCTGACCTTTCCTCTGGTCTTGCCTGAGAGATACTGGATTGATACTATAGGAGAGAGACTTACCCTGCCCTTTGTTCTGGTGCCCAGCACCATAGTAGCTGGGAGCATCAGGTGCAGGGCAAGGAAATGCCTGCTCAGCTTCCTTTACACCTGATTGCAGCATTTTCAGTGCAGGAAGAATCTGAATGAAATAAAAAAAACTACCTTCTAAATTTAAGTCTTTGGTGGGCTTTTGCAAACTGAGACATTTTCAGAGGGAATTTTTTATTTTTCTTGGAGACCTGACACCAAAGTGGGTATGTCTACATGTGAATTTACACACTCCTAAACTTAATGCACCTTGACCTAACGCAGCTCTCTGGGCAACCTGCCCTGGTCAGCACCCTGGACAGCCCCCAGAAGCCCTCTGCAGTGTATTCTGGCAGTGCAGAGCACTGGCATAGCGGGTGGGAGCCTCCAGTCCCCCTGGATGCAATCCCCGGCCCTGGCCCTGGCCCTAACCCTGTCCCCATATTCCTGCCTCCCCAGCAGGCCTGAGCTGAGCCTGCGGGGCCCCATCCTGCTGCCAAGAAAAAGAGGCAGCGTGGAGCCTCAGAGGCTTGGTTCCCGCCTGCTCAGTCACATAGCATTAAGGTGCCTTACAGTGTCTACATGTGCTTTAAAGCACCTTAACTACTGTACCTGAATTTGATACTTGCCTTATGCAGGTATTAAATTTAGGCATGATTAGCCTAAAATCGCCATTTTTAAGATGCATTAAGGGTGCACATGTGTAGACCCCTATCCTTAATGCACCTTAAAAATGGCTAATGCACCTTAAATCACCGTGTGTAGATGCGTCCAGTAACATCCCCAGTTCAAATCCCTGCTCCAAAGCTGTTTGATAAAGTAAAAGGTTCTGGTTGAGGAGTTCTACCCTAGGATTGTGCTGACTGGGATTTTTGATTGGGAAAAAGCTTTTTGACTCTACTAAATTAATTGCTAGCATGACAAGTGATCTACTGAGTTCTGGGAGGCAGAGAATGGAGTATTTGTACAGATGTGATAGCTTGTAAATCCTGTACAAGGACCTTTTTGCCTAGTGCTGGGCATGTGAAATCATTTCTGAATTATTCCCTGTAAAATGGAAAATGCATTGAAACAGTGATTAAATATATAAAGAAAAAGCAAACCAGTTCCTAGATCGCCTAAACAGACCTCTCAGCAGCATCTGCTTTGTATGATGAGTAATGTGTGACTTTTTTTTATCTTTTGCAGAGAACGGCAAATCAAGTGTCCTAAATGCGACAAGCTGTTCCTGAGGACAAATCATTTGAAGAAGCATCTCAACTCACATGAAGGAAAGAGGGACTATGTCTGTGAAAAGTGCTCCAAGGCTTACCTAACCAAATATCACCTCACTCGCCACCTAAAAATCTGTAAAGGTCCCACATCCAGTCTCTCTGCCCCAGAGGAGGAAGAAGAGGAGGATTCAGAGGAAGAAGAACTAATAGACTCTGTGAGGACTGAAGACTGTAGAATTAACCATGGAGTGTATTCAACAAATGACTCTCTTTCTGGACACAAGTGAGGAGAGGGAGGGAAAACTGCTTCGATGTAAAATTTTGGGAGAAAAAGTTACTCCCCTCTCCCCAACTACCAAGTTAGCAAATGAATCTATTTCCCTGATGTATTAACCTCTGTGGCCAAAACATTGAACTCTGACTGAGAATAGACGGTATGCTTATCTGTTGAGAGTGGATGGTACGCCTATCTATTGACAATGAACCATTTCTACTATGGAAATCTGCTTCAAGATCCTAAACATACACAGTGTGCTCTCTGACTTCTGTGCTGACTGCAGCTCATACTCTGCTGGTATGCTGCCAGGAAGGAGGTCACCTTGCTTGATTCTTTGGGCAAAAGAATAGCTGACCAGCCAAGTGATTTGGTTATTGTGGGGATGTATGAGCCAATAGTCTTGAACGGCCAAAGCCATGAAAGTGTGGCAAGTGTTTAGAAAGGAAAAAATGGTCGTGTCACTCAAGCCATGTCCACACCTTGCGCCACTGCTACTTGTCCTTAGGGAATGCCCGTGCCATGTACATTTTGGTGCATGGCAATTTACCCCGGGGCAGTACGCTGGGACAGCAGCCTTACCTGAGGTCCTGGGGCCTCCCAGGGCTGCAGCAATGTCGATTCTGCCACCTGGAGCCTGGCTGGTAGCTGCAGCTCAGCTCTGGGTGGCCCCGCTCCACTTTTGAGTGGCGCGGGCCGCCCATGTGTGCACTGCTCTGCGTTTTTTTCTCTGCAGGTTTTTGGTTTTGTTTTTTTGTTTTGGTTTTTTTGACCCCTGGACATACAAGGGTCAAAAAAACCCACAGGGAAAAAGGCAGCGCGCTGCACACATGGGCAGTGCTCCCTTGCAGCGCAGAGAACACCTCAATGCAGTATGTGGTGCCGCAGATGTGCTTGTGGTGCTCCATACTGCATGGCTGTGCTTGTCTGGACGCAGCCTCGGTGTGTATTTTTTTTTCACTTTTTAATTCAGTGGTTGAGTTTGTCTTCTCTCTCAGGCACAGATAGAGCATAGCACAGAGAATTCATGCTCAGGTTTCCTTCTGGAGCGGTGATTCTCAACTGAGGCTATTGGTATTCTGGGTTGCCTTGAAATCCTGTTAAGGGTGACTTAGGGTGCCAGGCACTGTGCGCAGTTAGGTGTGCAAATGTGATTAACAAGATGAACCCAAGGATCTCAAATAGGAATCCATAATGTTAAAAGCATTGTAACCTTTTGTGGTCTGTCTGAGTTCTTTGCAACAGAAGAATTGTTCTGTTAATTTTTCCATAGTTAAGAAATGAATCAGAAATGCCAGCTCTTAGTTTTCAGAGAGGTCTTGTCAAATGAGGTTGAGAACCACAGTCCTAAAGATACAAATTTAATGCTTTGGTTTAAAAAGAAAAACAAAAAGCAGTGAAGTCGATGCTCGTTGTGGACAAAACAATTACCTGACCACAGACAATGTGGAGGAAACCAAAAATTGGCTTTCAAAAAAACAGTATTTCCTCTTAGCTCCTGGTTAACTGGACAAGAGGGCTGGGAGTGATCCTAACACGTACCTGGTCTCAGTTTCATGGGATTGACTTGGCTTTTAGAGTGAACAAGAGACTCGCAAATGAGCGCGTAGTGTTTACAGTATGTATCGATACGCGTGGCTGTGCTGTGAACCTTGACCACGTGCGGTGGTGGTAGCAATGGGAGGGTTTGCTGCTAATGATATTTATGGAATGAAAATGTATTTCATTCAAATTTGTTTTCCTCTCGGGAAAAATTAAATATGACTGTTTTCTAACTGCTTTCTCCTAATTTCTAGTTTCCCTTTGTACTGTAATAATCACCAGGCTCAATCAATACAGGCATCTGATGAATGAAAAGAACAACATGGAATCTGATTGTGGAGCAGTAGAAAACCCTTGCAGATCTTTCGCCTCTCATGAACTAGCTAGCTGCATGAGGCTCCTACCTCAGCAGCCTGGGGCCAGGAACTAGGGGGAATGAATCCAAGGGCATTAGGGGGAATATCACCTCTGCTGCCAGTTCTGTTTGCTTTTGCCTGTAGACCAATATGGCTACAGCTTGTATACAAGGGCAAGTGAAACAAAGCCCATCTTTGACTCCCTGTCTTGTGCCATGACGGCCAGCTCCACCTGCCTTGTGCTCTCTCAGCTGGGCTCTGAGCAGCTGCTTTTGAGGAGTGGTCTCTACAGCAGCGATCTTCTAGTCAGTTCCCAACAGGCCCATCTTCACACCCCTAACAACCACATTTTACACCACAACAACCACTTAGCCAAGAGAAAAAGGTCATTATCCATATGAACCAGGAAACTAGTAGAAAATGGGTAGCTTGTTGGGAGGGAGGAGGGGGGAGAGAGGGCAAGAGGCAGGGGCAGGGGAACAGCAGTTCTGTAGCACCAATGCTAACATTGCAGGACCCATCTGCTCCACCAACGGCCCCCTTGGGGACTTCATAGCTGCCGATTCCGTGCCAAGTCTCACAGGGTGGGTTCGTGTCCTGCAGGTAGGCGCAGAGCAGGGGCGACAGCCCTTGGCAGGTGGGCTACAGCATGGCACATGAAACAATTTTGCTCAGCCTGCCATGGCCTGGCTGGGCTCTGGGCAGCTGCTGCCAGCCACGGGGCTCAGGCTGCTCCCAGCAGGTAGCAGGGAGCCTGCAGGCAGCCTGAGCTCCATGGCTGGCAGCAGCTGCCCAGAGCCTGGACTGGCTGCAGGGGGGACGGCCGCCTTAGGGGAGAGGGGGCTGCACTCTGCGTGGGCAGTGGCAGTGCTGGAGGGAGGTGGGGGGGGGCTAAGGCAAATTTTGGAGGTGGCCACAGCTCTGCAAGCCTGCTGTGGCCCTGCACACAGCCAGGCAGCAGGACAGTCCTCCCTGATGATGACCTGGGTCACTGTAGCCCCTGTCCTTGCCTGGGAGCCTGCTCATGTGCTGCACCACACCCCGCCGAGTCCCCGGCGTGGACCTACCCAGCAGCCAGCTGGAGGGGCGGCGCTAAGGTGGAGGGGATGGGGGGGCTCCTACAGCCACCACAAAGTTTGCCTGAGGGCCCCCCCCGGCCCTCCCCAGTGGGGGGCCAGGCTTGGAGCGCAGGCTTGGGCAGCAGTGGCCTGGGTGGTGCTGGATGGGGAGAACTGGGGGGGGGTACTAAGGTGAATTTTGAGGTGGCCACAGACTGCCCCCGCCCCCCCAGCAACAATGCATGTGGGCAGGGGCTGGGACAGCGCCCACATGCATGCAGGCCTCCAGGTGGCTGGTGCCGGAGGGGCTGGTGTTGCCCTGAGGCATGTGCCGTCACCACCAGGGATGAGATGCTGCTAAGCGGCTGCTGCAGGAGGGGCTGCACCGCTTCAGGGCTCTGCCCGCTGTCCACCCAAGGGTGCGCACAGCCGCCACTGACACAAAGCTAAGCTGGACCGCTGGAGCCCACAGGGTGGCTGGCGGGGGTGGGGAGGGCCACTCCAGAATTCCCCTTAGTGCCCACCCCCATCCAGCACTGCCTGGGCCGCTGTTGCCCACCCTGTTCCAAGCCTGGCCCCCACTGAGGAGTGCCAGGCTCAGCTGTGTGGGTTTGGGGGGGGTGGCTAAAGCTAATTTTAGGGTGGCCATAGCGCACCCCCCCCTCCCAAATAGCTGGCTGCTGGGTAGACTCCAAGCCAGGCCCTCAGTGGGGCGCGCTGCGGCCCATGAGCAGGCTCCCAGGGAAGCACAGGGGCTGTGACAGCTCAGCGCATCGTCAGGTCAAACTGTCCTGCAGCCCAGCCGTGCACGTGCAGGTGTCTGGTTCTGTGCACTGTCTCGTTTGGCTTTGTGTGCGTAGCTGGTCCTGTGTGCATGCATGTACATCTCTTCGCCTGGGTATGTGTTTGGTTGTGCATGCCTGCTCGCTCGCAGTTTCATAGTTAGTAGGGTCAGAAGGGACCTAAGCAGATCATCAAGTCCAACCCCCCCCCCCCGCCGCCATAGGAGAAAAAACTTGGGCTCAATGAGTCCAGCATAGTAGGCATCAAGCCTCTTCTTAAAGCCCCCAGGGTAGGAGCCAGCACCACTTTGCTTGGAAGTTGGTTCCAGATCCTACCCGCCTGATTGTGAAGTAGCACCTCCTCACGTCTAGCCTAAATCCACCCTCTGCCAGCTTGTGACTGTTATTTCTAGTCACTCCTGGTAGTGCTCGGGGGAACAGGGACTCCCCCAATGCCTGCTGATCCCCCCTGACTAGTTTGTGACAGGCCACTAGATGCCCCCTCAGCCTTCTCTTGTGGAGGCTGAACAGGTTCAGGTCCCTCAGCCTGTCCTCATAAGACCTGCCCTGCTGCCCCAATCATGCACGTGGCCCTCCTCTGGCCCCTCTCCATGCTGTCCCCATCCCCCCTGAAGTGCGGCACCCAGAACTGGACGCAGTACTCCAGCTGCGGCCTGACCAGTGCTGCATAGAGGGGGAGGATCACCTCCTTGGACCTGCTCGAGATGCATCTGTGGATGCATGACAAGGTGCGGTTGGCCTTCCTGACTGCATCCCCACAATGCCGGCACATGTTCATTATGGCATCACCGATGACTTCAACATCCTTTTCTGCCTCTGCACTGACAAGAAGGGAGTTCCCCAGCCTGTAGGAGCCCAGTGGCAGGAGCCTGGCAGCAGCAAGCACACAGCTCCTGAGGAGCTCCTGTAAGTATATTTAAGATGGGAGGTTCAGGCTTTGTGAATATTTGAAACCACAAATGCTGAACCTGCAAATAGCGAGGGTTTCCTGTACAATGTAACAACTAGGGATACATTCTAAGACCTCAACTGTACTGACCCCCAGGACTATTTCTACCACTTTTACAAGACAATTTTGGTAGCCCCTGGATAGTGGTGAATGTTACCATAATGGGATGAAAACTACAGAAACATGTCGCAGCTGATGTGCAAGGAGCACAACTCCACACAGGAGACTATATTTTGGTGTGACTGCCTCCTACAATGCACTGCACAAAAGAGCTGACTGTGGGCTTCCACCACACCAGTCGCGTAAGAGTGAATTTACCGTGACTGTAACAAATTTTGGGTATGAAAAGGTTCGTTGCATAAGAGTGAATTTGCACATACAGAACCCACATAAATCAAGGGAAAAGCTGTGGTGTGCAAAGACTCAGGCCTGAGAAACAGTAGCAAGAGCGCAGGGGGTCCTAACAGGAAAGGGCAGAAGTTGGAAGATTATTGCCCTGGTGTCTTGTGACAGAGCTGTCCAACAGAGCCGTGAGGGTCTGAAGCACCTTCCTCTCCACCCACCCACCCATCTTCCCTGGGAACTCGCCCAGGGGCCTGCACTCCTCCAACCCTCTCCCTGACATGATCGTCCCATGCACCTGGCAGTGATGAGGCCAGGAGTGGACCAGGAAGGTGGGGGCAGAATCTCCCCCAGGAGCACCAGGGTAGCTACGTACCTGAAGACCTAGGCTAATCCCCAGGTGGCAGGAGCAAGTACCTGCAGCGCTATGCTTGGAGACATGAAAACAAGGTGGAGCACAGAATAGTAAGAGGTGGCAGAAGGGGGCCAGAGTGGGGCAGGGTATAGGGAGGGGTTGTGGTCAAGTAGAGAGTGAAGACAGGGCTGCTGTTAAAAAGTTTTTATTGAACAAACAGTGCAAGGGAGCTCAGTGTTAAAAAGTTCCAACAAAATGGAAAAAAAGCAAGTAGTAGAGTTCTGGATACGTATCATAGCAGCCACTTGCAGCAGCAGTGTGTGCAGGGGTGTGTATCTGGTAGGAAGCAAGCAGCAGTGCAATGTGGGCTTGCCCGGAGGCCTGATCAGACCACTGGCACAGGATGCTTAGTGTCCACTCAAAACAGCGAATAGATTTCCAAGTTGTGCTTGATTTTCCAGGTCTTTTTTAACCATTCCAGGCAGAGTTGAAACTGATTTAACAGGTTTGTAAGGCCGTGCACATCTGGTTTAAACCATCTTTAAGCATTCTAGGTGTTATTTGTGCCTGACCCATCATTCTGGCTGCTATGGGTGAGGGGAGCACTATGCCCTAGCAAAATAAGCACTGTGCTGACAGGGAGGAAACCCTGTTTATTGGTCATCCTTTCAATGAGGTTTCTTCATTTTGCATTAAATAGTCACTGAGTAAAACAAATATAGTGGCAGGGGCCAGGACCAGAGAGGGGGATTCAAACAACTCACTGACTGCCTGACAGTGCAGTGCAAAGTCACAGGTTAGGCACTTCCAGGCACTTCTCCAGCACTCCTTTTGTAGATGAGCCAGTGCCTCTTTCACATTATACTTATTTGGAAAAACTCATCAGCCCCACCAAGAGAAAAATCTAAGCCATGTCAGGTCAAAGCCAATGGACCAAGTTCCCAATTTCTATCTACTTGTGAGACCATGGTACTGAAGAGGAAGTCTTCCACTAGTCACAGCCAGCACAAAGACAGGTGCAGTCTCTTTAAAATAAGAATGGAGCAGGCAAAAAAAAAAGGACACAATGAAGCCAGACTGTTGCTGTAAAACTTACTAAACAGTCCAAGCGAGCTGCAGTTTATACGGCATTCAGATCACTGGGTCCTGCTTCTCCAAGCCACACCAGCAGAAAATGTTTATAAACTCTATTCCCCCTAACTGGGGAAAGATGTATTATGTTTTTGTGCACCTAAGCAAGTGGAATAAAGATTGCATTAAAAGAGGATCTCCATAACTGTCTGTGATGACTGTGGGGTAAAAAGCTCATCCCTGCGCTGTTTCACATTACAGGGGCACAGACAGATGTAAGAACTGCCACACGATAATAGCATAAGCTGCTGTGATACAAGAGTTATATCTTTAGGATTCCATGGTGATGCAAGTGTAGCAAAACCGCTGCAGCTTTAACCCTGCTTCCTTCAGGGTCAAATTTGGGGCAATTTAATTCACTTGCATCAATAAAGGATCATACAGATGTGAGTGCTGTACCAGCTGATGCACACTCCTGAACAGTACCTTTCTCTCCCCTTTTAAAGCAACTAGGCAGTATATTTGCCGATGCCCTCAGGGGGTCTCTCTCAACCTTCCAAGGTGGTGACCTATTCTTCAGTGAGCAAAGATTTCCATGACTGCCTCGGTACGAGCGTTACAGTGCATACTGGTGTAACTCTGCCATCTGTGATCTCCACAATCTGAAAGGGGAAAGCATGTGAAGAGTACCAATGCAGAATTTCCTCTGTTTTACACTTGAGGAACATATTCAAAGCTTCACAACCCCCTTTACTGCCTAGAGTTCCCCACCTGGGGATGCAAATCCCCCAAGTGAGAAACATTAAGAGATTTCACATCTCCTTAGCAAACTTTGAAAACCTTTCTTAAGACCCATGACTTTCAGGAGGAGCATTTTCATTATGCAGTTAAGAGATTTCTCTCTTCATGGCAATACTTCTGTGTACTCCCTAGAGGAACACCATGCTTTTGTACTATAGATACCGCTTCACAAATAAAAGTTTGCATGCCTGGGATGCAAATCTCCACTATTTTACAGATGGGCAATCTCATGAGTTAGTGACTTAACCCTTCACCGCCCATGGGAAAGGCAGAAAAGCAGAACCTCTTGACTGCCTCCTTTTTGAGCCACAAGGCAATTCTTTCCTCTCACGAGAGAAAGCGCTACAAATCGCATCCAGTCTTTTGGTAAACATTTACAGAAATGAATCGAGCTTTGTGCAGAGCAGATATTTCGTTGTAGTCCCTATATACACCCTGGTTTATTGCTTTCACTTGCATAGTATATTTGGGAGGCTCCATTGGTCATGCTTCCATTGCTGCTTCTGAACTTTTGCTGCTACTGCTGGCAAGGGAGCTGCTAGCTGCAGAGCTGGCGCTGGCAACTACGAGCCTCTCTCTGTTTCCAAACGCTTCATTCACTGCAATGTAAACAGGAGATTACATAAATGCCTCATGCAGAAAAGGACAGGATTTTCTTTAACAAAAGACAGGAATCTAAAACTTAGTTACGCAGTCTTGAGAGCTTTCCCCCTTCCCCAGCCACAGAGGCCCAAGTCTTACATTACAAGACAAACTACATCTTTGCTAATTAATTACATTAAGAGGGAGGCATGCTATTTCTTCCCACACAGGACACTCACTGCCATTTTGTAGTTGTGCTGTATGTGGTCTGTGATTCCTCAAGATCATCTTCAGGTCAAGCAAAGTGGAGTGATACCAATTTGAAGTGCTTGACGATCTATTGACTTTTTGCAGACCAACACATTAAGTTTAGAATTTTGGTTTTAGTCCAATTTAAAATGTCATTTGCTTTCCAAAAGCAGCTAGAGATGATCCCCAAAATTGCTACTGCTGGCTTACATACTAAAACAAAGCAACTGGCCATATGTCAGGTCCCACTGCTACCCCCACCAAGTGGCAGTCAAGGATTTCATGTTAAAGGAGTGTGCTGCCAGACAAAACATCCCAATAACCATAAAGATCTTCCATCTGCCATGCAGAACAGCATTAAAAAGTGGCATACATCCACATCAGACAATGCCTGAAGCCAAAGGAGAATACATTCATTTCTGCCAAATACAGGAAGTTTTGATTCAAGACTCCAATTTAAAAAAATCTTAGAGTTGGGAAATAGAGCCTAGTATTGACTAAGGGCAACTTTGTATTTCCAAGCATAAGATCAAGGCACCCACTTCACTGGGGCTACAATTCCACAGGGCCATAACCGCTCTATGTGCCTGGCATGCTGTGAGCAGCAGAACCAGGTGCTGGCCACACTTCATTTCACATGTGAGCTGGTAGCGCTCTCCCACCCTTATTTATTTGTTGTATTAACAAAAACTAGCGACTCAGCAGAGGGTGGGGGAAGGAAGGGAAAAGCAAGCATGAAGCTTCCATCAAGAACGTTACCTGCTGAGATGCTGCTGATATCCCACACTCGTAGCCCTTCTCTCTCCCCTCCGAAAGCAAAGACAAACGGCAGATCTGGACAAGAAGCTGCACAAAAGAGGATGCCCTACAGAGAAGAGAAACACACTTTTTGTTGGTAGGTCAGGCCCCTGCTATGCGTTACATCCATTATGCAATTAACTGGTCAATTGCAATAAATTTAGACTGGTCACATGTGCAAAGTGAGACCAGCCACAAGTGCAAAGTAATTATTACATGATAAAAATGAGTCTGTAGCTATAAAAACAGCCAACTAGCTATGAAGTTAATGCTTGAAAAAAAGTAACAGCTGGCTTTTAATTTGAATGGGTAGCTGGGCCATCAATATCATCTTAGACACCTCCTCTGACCAAGCAGAACAAACTGAAAATCCTCTGAAATTTCCTTAAATGATTTTCTCCAGAAAACTGAAACAGCAGGGTGCGCTCATTAGAGAACTAAAACCAGTGCTCCTCCATGAAGCAGGCAGGCCATAGCCAGGAACTCTCTAGAGACCTGTATGCAACCCTGCCGATGCTCCGGCGTGCTGCTCCAAAACTCCACGACCAAGGCACTGAAGCAAAACTTGCCCATGATATGTCGTACTGTGTGGCCAGTGTTGATGCCAATGAACAGTACTCAGAGCAAGACCCCCAATTTGGAGTCATTTGTTGGGTTTTTTAGGATATGAAGTGTTAATGAAAACAAAACAATGAAGCCTGGTTAATATAAGAAATGAACTGTCAGACAAGGTTTATATATAAACTCTCTTAGGATGTTACTTTACCATTTTCATATCCCTGGAATGGACCAGACTGGGTTTGTCTCCAAGTATATCCCAAATTTTCACATATTTATCAGCAGATGATGTCACAAGGCACCCTTTGATCTGACTGCTTAACTGTAGCCCTGAAAGATGAGATCAGGTCAGATGAATTCAAAAGCCTCAGAAAACTGGCACAGACCCATCTATACCGCATAACATTTTGAAATGGAAGTCAAAAGAACAAACAACTCATGCTCTCCGCACATGTTATGCTGAAGTCAGTTCCAGTAAGAAGACAAAGGAACCGAATGAAAATCTTGTGACATTACCACCACCCAGTGGGAAGGGCATCCCAGGAGTGGGCTTATTTCTTTTCTAGTAGTAACAGGTGTCTTGCACAAAACAGTTATGGTCCAACTCCCTCAGTTCAGCTGCTAATGATATCCCCGACTGGCTTTCTTCTGTCATTTCCCAGACAGATTTCCTTCACTGTTCAAGACTACATGCCCATCACTGAGTCAACTCCAGAGCACACATGCACTAAGAATCACTGATCCAGGCTGTGTGTTCCAGTGTTAATCTTGACTTGTCAGACTCTAGAGTTCATCCTCATTTTCCCCCACAAAACCACTTTACAGGAACTACCTTATCCAATGTGACCCAAACAAAAGGAACTGTTTTGACATCCTTACAGTTTGTGCTAGTGAGAAAAGTGCACCGGTGTTAAAAATACACACCCCTTGACTTACTCATTTAACAAAAACAACGTATTTAGATGACCAGCTACCATAACTACTACTCAAGACTCCTTCCTAAATGAGAAACCACAGCTTCTCTCAAATTCCTATCTATGTAGCCAATTACACAACAATTTTCTGACTGGATACTAACCTTTTTTTTTTTTTTTTTTTTTAAACGGAAAACAAAAAGACATACGTACAACTTACCTGATACTTCTTCATTATGGGCCTTCAAAGTAAAAACTGGCTTATCAGCACGAGCATCTAAACAGTACACAAAGCCATCTTCTGTGCTAGCCTAGGGAAAACATGATTATCATGTAAAAAGGTAATACCACATGACTTCACATGAAGCAAACAAGGTTTGGCACCTAAATCTAAAACCCATGCAGTTTAGGATATGTCTACATTTCCTATACACAGGATAAGTTAGGCCAGGCAGAGTTCTGTGCTTTCATACCTGGACTGCCCCCAGTATCCAAGCTTGCCTGGGTATCTCTACACTACACTGCAAACTGCAGTGCAGACACTATCAGATGACTCTTGCACTGCAGGATACTGCACAACACATTTCTTAAATAATATCTGGAAGCAGCTTGCACTTAGGTAGCTGGCCTAGCTGAATTGCTGGCTGACCCAGACAGCAAATAAGATCCAGAGCTTTTTGCCTCTCACCTGCCAGCTCAAATGCATGCAAGTCCACTGTAACTGAAAGCTGTTGCCATCTAATAGCTGCTTAGTGGTCTCTGCAAAATGAGTTGGTGGTTTTATAGAAAAGGCATCCACCTCACAACAGACTTGATGTTAACAGGCACAACAGACTTCATGCTAACAGGCATGTTTATTGGCACAGAAGCAAGAACTGAATAAAACTGGAGACTAAAACTCTGTTTGTTTATTACATACTTTTAATGTTAAATGTGTATTTATTTAATATTTATTTGTTAACATTTTGGCAATGTTCCATCAAAATGTCAAATTTTCAGATATTTTTGACAAGCTCAACTACCTAGGAAGGCAGCAACCCCTAGGGATTAAATATTAACATAAAACTACATTTTAACTGCACCTGACCTTTGAAACAAAGGTCCTAAGTGCGCTGCGGATTGGGGATCTCCATTTAGAAGTAGCAAAAGAAGGAGGCTGTAGCAAAACCTAGGAAGAGGGCTGTGCTAGAACTCAAAAGTTCTTGCTCCACCTCCTTGGAGACTGCAAGGCAGAGCAGGGGAATCAGTTCAGGCAGAACAGGAAAGATCTTATCTCATCTTATGTTTTAGGGCTACAGTTAAGCAGTCAAATCACCAGGAGCTCTCATCTCCCAACAGGAGATAAGGTGATCCTCACTCTGAGACACCATGGAGAGTTGAGGACTGAAGAACAACTGTGGCAGTGGATGGAGTGGAGATAGGGCAGGGCACATGATTTTAGAAGGACTGAAACATGAAGTGATGCAGGATGTTGAGTTGTATTATGGGAGGAGTTGAGGGCTGTTAGACTGTCCAGGGGTTTTAACCGCTCTGATGAACGAACACAGTTGAACAAAGTAGACCTAGGACCCCACCCCAGTGTCTCTACATTCAACAGAATGAGCAGTTTGGTTGGCATACTGGGCAAGTGTTTACTGTTAGACAAGTGTGGGACAACTCCTTGGAAGAGGGACTGCAAACACAGCACATGGTCTGAGCTGGAGGGAGTGCTCACTTCCAGCTCTATCACGCTACAATAAGCAATTCTGACAAATAGCCTCAGTAGCATCCCTGAATTAAGTTAAATTTAATACAATGATCAGCAAAGGAAACTGCATCCCCATCACTGGGCACTAAGACACTGTGACTGAAAGAAGTCCAGGATGAAAACAACCACTGCAGACCAATTTGCTAGTGCTGTAGCTGCACCAGCGTGAAAGAAGGTACCAAACTTCTGATTGAGAGTCAACTGGCAACTTTGTACAGTATATTTAAGACAGTGGTTCTTGATTTTTTGAGACTCAAGGCACTTCTCAGAAAATGCCAGGTCTTAGCTTTCACACCTTTTTTGCCTACAGAAACATAAGAGGGCAATTCTAGTCCTGGAAAGAACTCAAAAAGACCACAACAGGTTATAATACTTTTAACACTCTGGATTCCTATTTGAACTCTTCGGGTTTCTCTTTGAATTACATGTAGGTTTTTGCATACCTAACAGTGTCAATACCGCATGGCACCCTGCAGCACCTTTAAAAGGATCTCATGGCACCCTGGTTGAGCATCACTGACATAAGGTGTGGAATGCTGGGTGCCTGACTTTCCATTAACCCATTTAGTCAGATCGTGGAGAGTCCATAGGAGTAGAATACATGAACACAAGCATTCATTAATAGGTAAAGCACAACAGTAGGAAATGGTGGAATACACACACAAGTATATACACATATGGTTACACTCACTAAGAAATTGCAGGGTGAAAAGTGATTCCATGTTACTCTCTCAACCTGCCCGCTAAACCGCCAGATTCGATGGCTATCCTGTGGACTTCTGCAGTCATACAAAACAGCAGATCTAGAGGAAAAAAAATTGCACCAGAACACTTTGTGAAGCTTGTTTTATATCATTCTTACCTATCAATGTTTTCACTCTGGTTTAAAATACACTCATTCATGAATTATAATGGAAGTAACTTCAACAGACAGGAAGTATTTAGATTTTATCATTCATTTTTGAAAAAACAAATCAGATGAGGCTAAGATTGATACGTGTGTTTCAAAGTGTTTGTCTTGGGTTCCAGGAGCAATGCTGCCACTTGCTCTAATATGTTCACTATGCAATATACTTATCCCATAGGAAGCTACACCCCCACCCCTAATACACATGCCTTAAAATACAAACTTAAGTAATTTCCTTTTGCAATAAAGAAACTAAACGAATGGAGGACACACCAGTGTATATTCAAATTGGCTTTAAGTAGGGAATTAAGCATTAGAAGTGGAAATTCTGCTCTCAGAAGAAGCAAGAGCAGAAGGGAGTTAGTGGCTCTTGTGGGGGATGATGAAAATTCTAGTGCTCAGCCTGATGGGATAGCAGCTCTTCAAGTGGCAACAAGCATGAAAAGCTGTTTACTGTTAATGAAAGAAAGATGCTGTTGCTTTAGAAACCTCTTCAACTCCATTAACACCAAAACTGGCCTACAACTGAAAGCAAAGAACACTGACCTCTATCAACAATATCACAGAAGCACAATTTGAGCTACAGTGTAGCTCTTAAAAGGATGCTTCAACACCTTTCATGTCTCAAATATCCCCCCGCAAAAAACAATTCCTTTCAATTAAGTCTGGGTCCCAGGATACTTTGCAGAAGGCCACCATGGGAGCTCACAGCATTGCACAAGTGGTTGGAAGCAGACAGAGAAAGAGAGACCGGGAATTGAAATGCAAAACCCATCCACGAAGCCATATGAAACGTGTTAGAGAACCAAAATAAAGGAAAAGAAAATATCCAATTAACTCCTGAAATAACTGTATAATGTATTAACACAGAAGCAAAGCCTTAAAAAACCAGAACAGAAATGGGATTTGCATTTGGAAAGTGAAATTAAGGTGGTTATCACCATGAAAAAAAATGGGAACAGGAAGGACAGTCACGCAACTGCAAGTGTTAGGAACAAAGCAACCCAAAAGAATAGCCGAAGAAACCAAAAGTGTAAAAACAATCAAATAGCATGATAGATGTTAATCAGGCTCCATTACTTCCTGCCTATACAGTTAAAGTTGACTGTACATCAAAACTGGGACCTCTATATTCCTCTCTGAACATTTTCTATACCTGTGCGCATTTCTCTCTCTCAAAAAAAAATCTATGTTCAAATATGTTAAGGCAGCAGAGTCAAGCTCCCTAAGGTTAAGAAATATCAAGGAACATTCTCAGAACGTTTGAACCCTTAAAAAAAATTTAGTCCATGACAGGAAATGGCATGGAAAAGCTCAACCCAGATGACTGAAGTTTGACAGAAGTTATAAGCTAAGGAAGACACAGAAGTATCAAGCCATTTTAATAATAGCTGGTGTCACCAGCCCTGCCTGTAATACAAAGTGTGAACATTTCCCCACTTACTTATCATAAGATCCAGAAATAAGGGTCTGTGTTTCAAATGGATGAAACTGCAAAGTCTGGACCTTGAAGAAAGCAAGAAGACTTTAACACCAATGCAGACTTCTCCAATACATCTACACAATTGATACTGACAGGATAACTGACAGCACTAATCTACACAACTCCCATTACACTTTTTGGTAACCCAGGAGCTTGTTGTAAAAACAAAATGCATGTTAAGAAATACTGACAAAGCATTATTTTATTTGAGGTTCCTCCTAACTAGCATCAAGATGACTTCAGCAGAGGCAAAGCCAGTATGAATGTTTTCTAGAAAGCATGTCACATCCTCTTCAAGTCCAGGATATGCAAAATATTTGAAAGACAAAAAGGTATCTGCTTCCAGTATGACAAAAAAAGATGAATCAGTTATTTTAATATATATTTTCCTGCTACAAGAGAATTTTGCCAAAGGCAGGGACTGTGCTGACAGACAGGTTTTTGAGACTTAACAAGCTTTCACATTTTACTTACAAAGAGGTCTACATATCTCTGAGCTTTTGTTGGGAAGGGCAGCATAAGACAGACCAAAATAAAGCAGCCAGCCCATCATGATACCCAAGAGTTATTTAATAAAACTAACTTATGGTAGGTGACTGCATGTTTCAGCTCTCACTTCCCCTTATAGGAGAGGCTCACAATGTGACCTAATCTGAGGATCTATTTTACTGTTGCTTACTGCAACACTTTTACATTTCCACTTTTTAAGATTATCATGATGATTTTATGTAGCTATGAAAGGTTTGCTATGACAGCTTGAAAATCTCTACTAGTTATTCCCTCAAACTCTCGAAAGGATATGACAAGCATGCCTTCTGACAAAGATCATAGAGCTTTATACCCATAAAAGCAACTCATTCATAAAATTGAGTTTTTTGTACATTTGGTTGCGAGTAAAGCAGCTTTGTAACATTAGAGCTCAACTTTAAGCAACCAATGTAATAAGATTTCAGCATGTTTTTCCCCCACATTTTACAGTGTATGAAATACACCAATATTCACATACCTTGTCTGTGTGCAATGCCAGGTTTGCTGCTGGTTTACCCAGGGACATATCCCACAGAATGACAGTGCTGTCAGCAGATGCACTTGCCAAAACGTTTCTGGTAATAAGTCAAAAGGAAAAACTTCAGGTTGCTTACACATGCCTCAGGCCGTAAAGACATATAAAGCCTGATCCTGGTTTCAAATGAGTCCTAGTCTACAGCCTTCATAGTATATAAGTTATATATATCTGTACAAAAGATCTATTATTTTACTGATGTGATAGACCTGCAGTGTACCGCAGATACAGTTTCATCTGTATTTTTTCCACATTCAGAAAAATATCCTGCAGTGGGCGATACAATTCTAACACTATAAAGCAAAGAAGTTTAAGAACTAATTCCTTTTCACACATTTTTAAAGGCAATATTTTCAAATATAGGCCAAACAATATAGATTTGAATATCACTCATGCAGCAAACCTTCCTCCTCTTCTCTCTCCTTCCCCCCCCCAGCCCAATGTTTAGCAAACAGTCTGTGCAAAGGCTTATCATTTGGGCCTTTAACTTAATTAACTAATGGAGAGGCTGAAAAGGAAGCCTCTTATTCAAGTTGGTCATCCCACTGAAGTCAAAGGACCAACAAAAATTCTACAGTTAGACCACGGGATCAAAGCTCAGAAATCAACTGTGGTAGGCACTACATACACAGAAATAAAAACTCTAAATCAGACAAAACCAAACCACACTGCCAGGGAATTATAAAATGCACAAGTTCACAACTATTCCTCTGATGGTGACAGATCTTGTACTTTAAGCGCGTTTGAAGCTTCCCTGATCCCTCCCTAATTAGAATGACATTTTTGAATGAATGGCAGATGATATTCATTAGCAAAATTATGTCCTATCCCATCCTCCTCCCCACCCCCACAAGCTGTCTGCAGAAGACAGAGTGCAGACTACAAGGGCATCCCAGAAATATTGCTGTTATGGCCCAGAGGCAGAAGTTTTCTATAAGGAACTGGCACAGTAGGTCTAAAGTTTTAAAATGCGATTTCAAATGTTATATGAAAGTTGCTTTTTGAGTTCTTGAGTTGTACTCAGATTTTCTGATTCAGGACTGATTTTTCCTACAATCACATACTTACTGATATCACCAAAGTTATTACTTGGTGCACCATAAAACTACGAATGACAGTCACTTTATTCAGTTGTTTAATGGTACAAAAAGGTCAGTCAGGACTGCTGCAAAGATAAACTGGTTTAATCAACATAAAAGCTATTTTATGTGCTACCAATACCAGCAAGAATAGTAGCAGAAATGTTGCCTAAACTGGATGTGTTTGACTGAGCTACCAGATTTATAATATACATTCATCTTATTTATATGACCCATTCTTTTTGCAATAGATAGCAATGGTCAATTAAAAGTCAATCATCCTTCATAGATTTGCTCCATTTCTTTAGGACAGATTTTCTTTTCTCTAATGTCTGGATAACTGGGACTTTTCAGTTAAGATGGCTAATACTAATTGACAAAGAAGTATGGCAAAACAACACAGGTGTATGCATCTACTGAGTCTGACAGCAGAAAAAGATCACATTGTATCTAGTTAAAAAAAATACGTTCAAGGTCTGTGCTGAGGACCCTAATCAGTTGCACTATTAAAAAAATACTAACTTGGATAATAAAATAAATTCTTTGCTCAAGTTGGCACACTGGACCCAGCCCCAACTCTCCTCCTGTTTGTGACTGACCTGCTCTGGGTAGCTCTGACAGTGGGACATCCTAAAATGGACATAGCACACAATGGAAGATGCCCTTTGCTAAGATGAATCACAGGAGTTGGAAAAACTACTCTGTATCTATATATACTGGCTCCTTAATTGCCTCTTGCTGTTTTTGGTTCATGACACAGAGGCAACACGTGAAAGGAGAGAGGGCACATAGCCTAAGGAGTGGGGTCAGGACCAGGACTGCCTTGCAGTCACCGTTGTCTGTCAGAGGGGTGCCTTAGGGCACATACTGCAGCTGCCAAGCAAAACAGTCCTTGGGCTATTCTAGTTTATGCTGTGGAGCAAACTGCAGCAGGTGTATGAAGATGAGCCAAAGATAACAATTCTGAAGTGTCAGAGCAAATCAAATCAGAGACTCGCCCAACCTGAAAGGAGGAGGAGGAGTATTTTTGCAATTTGTATTTTTGAATACTTTTTCATTGTGCTCAACCTCAGCACTGTCCGGTTGAGTTTTGTGCAGTACATGTCAAGCTGCGGATGAATGAAGATTTGGGGAGGGGGGGTGGAAAAATCAACTCTCAATCTCCATATTTGTAAATTTAAAAAATGTCTTTTACCTGCTTTGTTTGTTCCATGAAAGATCAAGAACTGCATCAGTATGCCCTTCCACCTTCCCTTCTGTAGCTGAACTCTGCACACAGATATAGTTTAAAGTGATATTAAAATGATGTAGCTTCTTTCCATTAACTTCTTAGTGTGCTCTTTGCTGGTCAGATGAGGGCAGGCATTGGGCTGACAATTTTGGCATTCTCCCACTTGCTGTATCCCTCTCTTTACGTACAGCTGTTTCATCAATACTTCTTCCCACCTTACTCCTTTCTTTGGTTGATCAGCATGCCACAGTGGCTACTCCATTCAGCCAGCTGGCATAGGTTCTTTTGCTCATCTACTGATCTGCAGTCTCCCTGGGTCTCTCCTACCTACTGCACCCACCCTGCAGCCTTTGCCACCCACTCATCTTTTCCCCAGTGATTCCGGAGTCACCAACAAATAATTCCTAATTCCTTTAAAATTTAGAAAGGAGAGAGCTAAGCTCCAAAGCCTGCCATGTTCACTTAAGTCTTTAAATTCCTTATTTGTGTGCGTACAAAAAACCTTAAAGGAAGAACAGTGACGTGTTTGAGCCTGCAATACTGCTGTCAGCCTGCTCTTTCCTAGCCTCAAGTCTTTCCAACTCACTGAATCACACTAAAAATACTGAATGTAAGCCTCTGAATTGAACCGCGAATAAACCAGTAAACCAGCATGATTTCTTGCAGATGTGCTTTCTTTAATTACCTGTACGCCAGTGGGATGACAATCACATAAGCCAGTAGTGCTCTACCTTTTGGTGCAGTGGGCCAGCTGTGTGACTGGACCCTGCACAGCCTTCACTTGGCCTACCACAAGATCAGGGCCCTGTGCCATTTCTTTAGGGCTCTGCACCATCAGATTGGGCCCTGGGCCCTCTCTGCATGCTGATCCAGTGTGCTAATTGGGCCCGTGGGGCTGTCTAAGGGTCTGGAAATTCGGCAGCAAGGCAACTGCTGCCACCAATTCCCTGCCACCAAATTTTGGGGGCCATGGGGACCCCTGTGGGCTGAATGGCATAACTCCCTGGGCTGGATCTGGTCCACAGGCCAGGGGCTGAGCACCCATAGTACAAGGGCTGACAACAATGTGATCCCTGCCAAAACACTTTCTAAACTAAGCAGATTAGTCCGTGTTTTCATTACCTTCTTTCCTTTCTTTTTCTTCTTTTTCTCTTTTGTACTTCCAAGGGAAAAGACTGGTTCTAAGGAATCTACAATATCAAGGTCCCACACCTCAATAACAGGAGTCATGTTACCCACAGCAACATAATTTCCTGAAGAAGGAAAAATAAAATGATAGCAAGGTTACCTAGGCTTACATAAAAGTAAAAATAAACAATAATAAAGACACGTTTTGCATTTCAACATTTGCTTAATATTTATGTCCATATATCTATCAAAGGCTCTAAGCACATTAAAAAAAACCCCACCTGATACACAGCCATTTTAAAGATATTATTTCGCTTGTAACATTTACTCCTTATTAATACAATTTACCATCCAATGAACTCTCCAACAACAGGAAAAAAGTACAGCCTGGCAATGTTTAAAAATGGTCTCCCAGTTTAACATTTGACTTAGTGGATGAGTCATTGCTTCTCTGAACAAAAAAATAAGAGAACCAGAACAAAAAAAATTACCATCATTTTCAAACAAAGCAATGGTGAAAAAAGTTTTCCTTTAGTCTAGATAGATAGATTGTTTGCTATTGCTATCAGCACTGGCGTTTCACTTAAGCAACTTGGCATAACATTAGTAAAAGGCTGGGGGAAAAACATAAATGAGTATCTCCTGCTGTAGAAAATTAATGGTTCACCTACATGATTAGTTTTTTTCCTCTCTGTGTCTTGGTTTTACTTTTGTGCTAATACTGCTGAAAGAAAACCATTACTTAGTCACAGCTCGAAGTTAATTATGTAGGTCACATTTAAAAATTGTTACCGTCAGATAGCTTCAGCATCCTCAAAACATATTTACCTGGAGTTTCTTCAGGATTGGGATCAAAGTTTAGCCACTCCAGACTTAAAGGGTAGGCAGGTAAGATGATATCATGATGTACATAAAATGAGTCCTCTTCATGATTGTAAACTATAAGAGAATTTGAAAAGCATTTGTTACACCAAAGGGAAGGATAAAACAAGCAACTGTACATGATATACTCCCAAACAAACTAACAAAGCAAATACTAACTTCCCCAAACGTGGAAACAAACAGGCTGGAATAAAAACTGCGATGCCTCAGTTTGCCATCAAGTGATAAAAGCAATCCTGCAAAGATGCAAGAAACAAGCCTGGAAATCAAACTATTTTCTGGCTCTACTGGTATAAACAAACTGGTTACCTACCATGAACCTCTAGATTGCAGTGGTCCTTGTCAACTCGGCCACAAAGTACAAGATTGTCGCTGGGCTTAATAAAAAAGTCTTCCTGCTCATACTGGTCCTAAGCAATGAGGATAGAGAGAAGAAAAAATGGTGCTGAAATTTACTGAAACAACTTGGTGTTAGCTCCATGAAAGATCAGAAAGCCAAGCCTCTGAGGACATCTTACACAGTAAAATAAGGAGGAACACCCCCACCCCAGGATGCCTGAGAGCAGGGAGGCTAGATAACTATTAAATGGACAGAGGGGATGTTGGTGTGGGCCTAGATGGATTTAAAGGACACATGGGTACTGCACACAAAAACTTCTTACGAAACAACCCCAACACAATGCACAAACTGCTTCCTCCACCCCTCAACCCTTTCCAGACTTGCAGACACATTTCAGACACTGTTTCCCCAAACTCTTAGTGATAAGAGTCCCACATGGGCAATTTATTTCCCAAAAGGTCTACAAACCTTGAACATCTCTATAAAGTAAACAGGACTAGCATAAAATAAAGCTAATGGATAATGGAAGCTACTCCAAATGAATTCAAGTGTTGGCCATTACTGGAAGTACTTTCTAAAACAAGCCATAATACTTCACAAATGGCACATTCACCTTGTTAAAGAAACTACACTCATTTTACTGCTCTTTGAAGACCCTTTTTTATTCCTTTCAAACAGTGGAAGTACTAGAGTTGTGCATAGTGCTGAGGTTCAATCTCACTGACACCACCTACTTGTGCCCCAGAAACAAGCCACCATCACCTCAGACCTGAAACATCTGCAATGCCTTGTTTTTGCCTTTGCATTTCAAACTTTCATCTAGTTTCCTGTCATCATATATATGTTTTTCTAGGTAAGTTTTTGATCTGTGGCTGGTACAGGCAGCTATCCAATTGCTTGAATGCGTTTATTTTAATAAACACAAGACCCAGCTTTTAACATTGCTACTCATAAAATACCCATGAGCTTATAATAAAGTTCCTGCAGAAAAGCTACAAGATTCACTACTTGAGATGCTAGAACAAAATGACACCTTTCTGAGCTACCTGGAAGTCAGGAAGCCTTGGCAATTGTAAAAGAAGGGAGCTAGGCAGTTACTGCCCTTCTGAATCTCTCAGGAAGTTCCCCTTTTATAACCACTTAAACTTCTATTTATTTATTTTTTACCAACTTTTGCCTCTCTCAGCAGCATCCCCTCCCCGTCCTTATCCTTTGTGTTTAAATCACTTTATTCCTTTCTATTTAGTACCCCTGCTTTCTGCAAATCCATTTCACAGCACCTGACGAAGTAGCTTAAGGCCTCTCTGAATGAATTGGTTCCCTAGGTGGAACCCTGTCTTGCCTTCTGCTGGACTTCAGACTAACACTCCTCTCAACTTTTGAAATGTCTCCCTATTATCTAATGCCATACTGAAGACTCACAGAAGCAGCGAGACAACCAGCTGACTACGCAAGGCAGACTATCCACAACACTAACGTACACACATGCTTGGTACAAACCTGACTCCTATCTGTCTAATGAGATTCCTTGTTAGACTTCAAAACAGAGGAGGACATGGAGGCCGTGGCCATGCATGCAGAGTGCTTGCGGTGGCACAAATTGCTGCAGCGCACGTCCCTGCACATGCACTTCATTGCAATGCACAGCTCCTTCCAGCTCTTCAGCCAGAGGCTGGGGCTAGTGGTGGAGAGAGCGGGAGGCTGGGGCTAGTGGTAGCCTGGAGCAGCAGAGGCACAGGTGGGCAGCACAAAGGCCTGGCCGGCAGCCAGAGCACTGCTCTGGATGGCCCAGCCTCCACTTTTTGCTCAGTTTTTTGTTGCTGGGTTTTTTGGGGGGGTTTTGCTACAAGGAAATCCTGGCAGCAAATTTTAGTACCACGCTGCAAATTTGCAACATGGGGCACATTTGAACATTCACCACATAGGGTCTGTAGTGCCACAAAGACATTTGTGGTGCCACAAACTGAACCTCACTGCATATGGGGACCTGCCTGGAGTGTTTGAGCAATCACTTGGAAGAACTGCAATTAAAACAATCTATTAGATGATTTTCTGCACAGATCTCCACCAGATAATTGACAAGACTGTCTGCATCCTGAAGGATATGACTTAGTCACTGAACTGTTCTTCCAAACCAATTATCTGATCTAGAGGCTAAAACTTCTTGTGAAACGAGCTCTATATAGGCAAAAGTGAAACTCGAAGAAACCCTGAACAAATATAAAAACATGGCAAAAATTGATCAACACTAAACTAAACAGTCAGCAGTAACGCACTTAGACAAATAAGGGTTGTGGCAGATCACCAGGGATCCTGGTTCTTTCTGATTAAAAAACCCCCAAACAGCTCTGCTTTAAACCTCCCCCAACCAAAATCCACATTTTTCCATGATTAAAATGCCATATCCATTTGAATAATATGTAGTGGTGTTTTGTTTTAATCATGGAAAAATGTGGATTTTAGGGTGTTTCTTAAAGCCAGAGACTTTTGAAATTTTTTTTAAATCAAAGAAAACCAGGATCCCTGCAGATCATTGAGTTTTTGTCACTGTCCAAAAGAGTCAGAAGGACTTTGGAATGGAATTTGAGGCTGTATTCCCTTATAGGCCTTGAAGGGCAGAAGATAAGAGATGCAGGCAGGGTGTACAAGAGCCCTGGCCTAGTGGACACCATTGTCCAGAAAAGTTTGCAATCGTTGACAAAAGCCTCCACACCTAGAGGGAAAAATCTAGCTGGCAGGATGCAAGGACGAATTCTGGCTGTTATGTGACAATACTAGCTAATATAAGTTCAAAGATGCCCATCTATTTGGTCAGCCATGGTCCTTAGGGTACTATATTAAAAGTGCAGTCAAGTCATGTGAATACCCTCTACTGTACCAGCATTCCCAAAATGTAGCCATTACGATTAGTGAAAACAAACAGAAGAGAAAACCTTAGGACAGTAGTACAAGTGATCAGTTTGATCACAAGACCTAATGTAAACAAAATTAGTCTTAGGCACATAGGACCTAAAGTCCCACAGACTTTTAGGACTTAAGATTCTAAGGTAGTCAGGCAGTCTTCGAAATTTTACCCAACACTTAGTTTATTTATTTCAGATGCTTAAATCTTTACGGTCTTAATACTTACAGTGTCTTTAATAGTGATGTAAGGATCATGTTCATTACTCCCATATACTGTAAGACCAGCTAAAGTGTCTTCAAGGTTCCCAACATCTAAAGAGAATTTCAGAGCATCAGCAACTACTTACTGAAGAATATTACTTGGCAAACAAAAATCAAATGAAAAAGTACATAGCTATGGATTTCTGGCAAGTATGTGAAAGCTGGGATACATACACTGAAGTCCCTCCAACTAGGGATGTAAATATAGTTTATAAAAAATTATCCATCTAACCTCAAAATCCCAGGGCTCTGGGGTGGGGGGAGGGAGGAGGCAGTGGCAAGCCCAGCCAGACAACACAGCCCAGGTAAAGCCTTGTGCTGGGAGGGAGGGAGCAGATGTGAAGGAACAGCTAATTTTTTAACTGATGAATCATTAAGCAGCCCGTTTTCCTTCTTAACCTCATAGACTATGGGTATGAGACCCCCCACTTGCCTTTCCCCACTGTGCGGGTTCTCTTTCCCCTTAACTGCCCGAGTGCACCCTGCCATGCACCAGGTATCCAGGTTGTAGCCGTATTGGTCTAGAGGAAAGGGCAATCAGGACTTGTAGTAGAGACGATATCTTTTATTAGACCGACAAGATTTTTGCAAAAAAAATTCTTTAATTGCAAGCTTTCGGGCACAAACACCCTTCATCAGGCATTGGAGAAAAAACTGTAAAAGTTCTCAGTAACTGGTAAACTAACTGGTTACCACTGGCCACGTTGTTTAAGCAATTAATTGGTTAACCTTTCATGTCCCTATCTCCAACAAAACTGTGCATTTACACATGCACACACCCACACACCCTCTGTCTATAAAATGATGGCCCAGTCAATGGCAACCAATTTATTCTCATGCCAATAAACTAATAGCAACCAGTTACTAAGTAAGAAAAATTAGAGTGCCTTAGGGGCTGGGGGAAAAAAGCCGTTTATATAGGAAACTAAAAGGAGAAGAAATAGAATGTAACAATCTCTGAGCATAGGATAATACAGCCTTTTCCACAATGTTTACACTGAAAGCATCTTAAATCAGACACTCACTAAAGCAGGGGTTCCCAATGTTTATGTGCCCAACGGCACACTCAAATTTAAAAGAAAAAGCAGTGGACACCAATATATATATATTAAAAGTTTGAATTTAGAATCCCAGACATGCTTATGCACATAGTTTCGTTTGGGGAAGGAGTAGTAAGTACCACTCTGTCACTGCATCAGGCAGACTGACTCAGTCTCATTTTGGCAGCCACGGTGTACAGCCTGCGAAAAAATTTTTTGAAGTGTTGCTGTTCTGAGTTCAATCAAAAGTGACAGCATTTTTTGTGGGAATAATGATTTTTACTGATCATGAAAATGCATGAAGGCACCTGAATAAACCTCGGGGGAGAGCCGGGGGGGGGGGCTGTGCCATGGTGCCCATGGGCACTGCGTTGGGAACTGCTGCACTAAAGAAAATTGAAAAAGCTTTCTGGTATTAATGATGGGTGCACTGACCTAACGTAAGAGGCACACTTTATTTTTCAATGAGCACGTCTACACTTGCATTAAGGAGCTCTTCCTAATACACATTACATTTAGTACCTCCCGGTGTTTATACATATGCTCGGAGGGTGGGCCAGGGTGGGGGTGTGCTTCAATTACAGCAGCTCCAAGAGCCACTCTAATTAAAGTGCCCAGAGGATCACGTGCATCAGTGTCCCTGTACTGAAAAATGGCAGTGGGGGCGCTTTAACTAAGGCTTGTTGAATGAGCTTGAGTTAAAGCAATCCCACTGCCATTTTTCAGTGCAGCGACGTTGATACATGTGACACTGGAGTCTGCTGGAGCATGATAATTGCCACGCTTCAGCAGACTCAGTTAACTGAGTCTGCTCTGACGCGCTGTAATTACACGTCTATAGGCACCCTCTAATGTGAGGTACTAAACAAATGCACATTAGGCTGCTTTAATGCACAGTAACGAGTGTGCATGGTTTTTAAGTGACACTTAATCCTTGGTAGCTTATTTTACTGTGCATTAGCATACTTTCATGGTTTTTTATGTGATGCTTTAATGCACAGTAAAATAGGCTACTAAGCATTAAAGTGCATATGTAGACTCACCCATTTACCCTGCATCACTGACAGGATAAACGGACTTATCTTACCTGTGTTCTCCTCTTCATCATATTTATCCAGATCATATTCTGCCAGCTCATCATCATTCAACTTTTCAGTATCTTCTTCCTGGTCTCCGTCTGCCTGAGCAGGTTTAGCAGCCTCAACAGTAGCAGTGTCCATGCTGTTGTCTTCAGTCTGTCCATGTTCTTCATCACTACCATCTGCTCCTTCTCTGTTTAAGATAAGCATACACCAAAATGCCACAGGGAGGGGAGACAAATATAGATTTAGGACTTTTTAATGAAATTGTCCAGGCAACCAGTGACAAGACACTGGCATAAAATCTTAATTGCTCATAATTTCAACTCTATGCCATGGGCTCTCAAATCTATTTTTCTACTCCCCATTTCTTTCCAGCCAATCCTGAACTTCAGCCACCAGTGATATTTCCTCATGCATGTTTTCCTGACAAAAAATAGCCTAAATTTATCTTAATATGGAAAAGTTCAGCTCTCTCTTCACTTACCCTTTCTGTTACTGTGACAACAGCATCCTCTCTATTACAATACATCATGCACCTACCATTTCACTGTCTCATTCCCCTAATATATACCATAACCACAGCCAAACCTTACTCTTTTTTACCTTCACAACATGCTGAAGCTCTCATCTTTGCTGTACAACATCCTCATCTACAACTTCATAATGGCAATCTTCTCTCTCACCTCCACATCAGTCCATCCAAAAGACAGCTGCTAAGATTATATTCTTACCTGAGATGACAACTTCACCCAGTACTTTGAAATGATCCAATAACCACAATAACCTCCTTTACCATCTTCCAACTTACACACACACTTCCTTAGATAAGGCCCATAACATTAACTTGCTTAACACCACACCCCCAATACCAGGCACTGGCAACCTATGGTGGTCCAAAGAGCCTTTGATCCAGTCCATGGACCTGGTGCTTTGGAAGCTGGTGCTCTCCCCTGGCCGACAGTACCAGCTACAGTTAGGTCCTAGTGCCCACCCAGCTGTATCCTGAACTGGGTCAATCTGGCCCACAGCTTTAAAGGCTAAGTACAGAAAAAGTCCAAGGCTGAATCAAGTCAATCTTCACAGGTTAGTTAAAGATGCGTAGCTTGAACCTATAAGCAAATGAGCAAACATTCACTTTTGATTCCGGAAAGGCAGCCACGTCTGCAGTGGCCCAGACCAGAAGCTGGAGGGTACTATAGAATGCCTCCCTGTTCTGCTGGAGCAGACAACTTCTGTGACAACAGGTCACAAATCCTTAGACGCAAAGGTAGCAGTGGACATAGTCTTTCTGGACTTTTGGAAGGCCTTCGACACCGTCTCTCACCCCATTCTCATTAAAAAACTAAGAGACTGTGGCGTCAACACCTACACAGTCAAATGGGTCACTAACTGGCTGGAGGGCCACACCCAGAGAGTGGTGGTGGATGGGCCATTTTCGACCTGGAGGGACGTGGGCAGTGGGGTTCCCC
>NW_017728931.1:47942105-47955029 GCF_001723895.1 Crocodylus porosus | reverse complement strand
AGGCTGAGGGGGGATCTAGTGGCCTGTTACAAACTAGTCAGAGGGGACCAGCAGGCACTGGGGGAGTCCCTGTTCCTCTGAGTGCTACCGGGAGTGACCAGGAATAACAAGCTGACAGAAGGTAGAGTCAGACTAGACATCAGGAGGTACTACTTCACGGTCAGGCGGCTAGGATCTGGAACCAACTTCCAAGAGAAGTGGTGCTGGCTCCTACCCTGGGGGTCTTTAAGAGGAGGCTGGACGAACACCTTGCTGGAGTCGTTTTACCCCAGTACTCTTTCCTGCCATGGCAGGGGGGTGGACTTGATGATCTGCTCAGGTCCTTTCTGACCCTAGAAACTATGAAACTGTGAAACTTGGGCCAAGGCTAGCCTGCCCAACCTGGGGAGGAAGGGGAGAGGTTTGTGGGGGAGATGCAAAGCATCCTGGGTCGCTAGGGAACTGAGTAAACTTGAATCTGGAGGGGATCTGGGACAGAAATTCAACACACCAGTTTAACCTAAATCAGTTAAATCTGATACTGCATCCACCCAGATTTATTTTAAACTGGTTTCAGCCATTTTGAAAGCAGTTTATGTGCCCTGAACTTCTGTTGTGTTACAGATTTGAATAGGTTTCCAATCACTTATACCAGTTTATGTGAAATTTCTGTTCCTAGCCACAAAATTGCTAACCGCTGCCCTACAATATTTTTGTTTCTCGCTCTCAAGAACCCTGAATTTTAAATGAACAATGCCCTGAATGATTCTGTTTCTACCAACATTGGTAACCTTGCAGGACTATGAAGAGCAGCAAGTGAAAGGTATACCATTGACTGAATTTTCACTTCTCCTAATATTCTGCTGGAGGACCTAGACGATCCCTCAGAGTTAGCCATTAAGTCTGCTCCGTAAGAGACTTCTTCCTAGCAAACATTTTATTACCTCTGGCATGCAAAATGCCCACTGACGTAAATGAACATTGGGAGAAGACGATTTTGTCTCTATGAGAACTCTTATCAAATGCAGATGTCCTTCAGTTTTGAAAGAGCTTGCAGAAAATCTATTTTTGTCATTTGTTTCATAAAATGAACACTTTCCGTTCACATGACACTTTCTCCTATAATAAGAGTAAAAATTGGTAGCAGGATAATTATACTAAATTTGAATCTAACTTGTGATCTTTGTACAGAAATAAAATGACTGACAGACTAATGAGTTCTACAAAGTACAAGAAGTTATGAAAAGGTCATAGCATTTTTAGTTAGAGGTTATCATGAAGCTTCCACCCTGAAGTCTAACTGAAGGCATAATTACAAACAGAAAGCTCCTCAAACACTCTCATTGTGCTTCAAATGGAAAAGGAGACAGGGAAATGGGGCAGGGGGGTGGACTTGATGATCTTCCGAGATCCCTTCCAGCCCTAATGTCTATGAAAACAATAAACAGCAGCAATATGTAGGTTAGTTACAAATTCAAGGCTGCAAATAACAGTAAGAGAATTGATCATCAAGTAAGTACAGAATATGTAACTTTAAGGCTATGATTATTTATGAAACTTGCAAAAGCCCAAAAATTGAGAAAAAAAATTCTGTTTAGTATTAAATATCTAAACCAGGAATTCTCAGCCAGGATGCTGTGGCCACAAAATCCTTTTAAGTGTACAACAGGATGCCACTCAATTTTAGCAGTTAGATGGGTGAACACCTACACACAATTCACAAGAAAATCTCAGAGAGGTCAAATAGGAATCTGTAGTGTCCAAAACATCCCGACTTGCTGTGGTCTTTCTTCTTTGCAACAGAAGAGTTCCTCTACTGTTTTTCTGCAGCCAAAAAAATGAGTGAAAGCTAACAGCTGGGATTTATGAGGGGTATCTTGAGTTGAAAAAGGTTGAGAACCACTGATCTAGATACTGCACATCAGAATCAAGTTAGCTAGCAATTCATTTTTGATGATAAACGGATTTTTGGAAGTAACTGTTTAATCATGCACGTGCAGGCGAGAGACGGATCAGAAACAGAATCACAACTCTAACAGTAATAGTCTCTTATGAAAAGGCCAAGAATTAACCTGCAAGAAGAGCTGATGGTAAAAGTGTCTGATGTCAGACAAAACACAAACGAAACAGAAGAACAATCTTTTTTAAGAGTCCCTGTATGAGTTTTGGGAACCATCATTACGATTTATGAGTAGAATTACTGTTGGTGTTTTGTAGGGTATCTATGTAACAGCATAAGCTGGACTTCAAAAAGGCAAAGCTCAAATCAAATGGAGAAGAAATGGTAACATTTACAACACTGCACGCTAACCACCCTGGGCCACTGATACTGCAACCAGATTTGTGTAGGCAGCCCACTACATCAAGAGAGAGGACCAGTATTACTGTGGCCACTGAAAGTCACCTCTACTGAAACTAAAAATCACTGCATTTCAACTTGGTAAAACAAGAAGCATCCTTGGCTTTCAGTGAATTCACTTACTTATCAAGTTTCTTCATCTGATGTGCAGTATTGTCACTGCCGGTCATGAATAAGGCATGCAAGAATTATAAAAGTGACTTAAAATCCTAAGATGAAAAAAAAATGGATTTTTATTGATCATCTATTCTCTGCTTGTTAAACTGTTCACCACAAAATTTTCATCATGGCTAGGAATATAGTTAAAAAAAGGCTAAGAATTTTGTGCAAAAGCGAGAATTGGAACCTTTATATGAACAAACTCCTCCACTGCTCCCAAGCTAATCTCTCAAAGACAGCTTGTTGAAGGCTATGCCTACACTGCACAGGTACCCTTGGTGATTGGTACCATGTACTTCCTACTGGATGTCCGCCTTTGAGAGCACATTTCACGGTTCTTTGTGCTAAAATGGTCAGTGATTGTTTCCTGCTCAACCATGGGAAGAGACTTGTCTTCTCGGGCAGAACTTGTGGAAAGGGTACTGGAGAGCAATAAGATCCGGAAAGGTAGGGGTGGAAACAACCTCCGAGATCACGTATATCAATCTCCTGCACTGAGACAGTGGTGTCCATTGGCTCCTGGAACTCATATGAGGGGCAGTGGGTGCTGGTTGGTGTGCTCTGCTCGGTGTCCTCCCTTGGCACACTCGTTACAAACTTCTAACCCACATTCCCATCCCTGTTTTCTCCTTAGTTGTCCCAAGTAATCAACTGCTGTGCCTTTCGTGGACTCCCTGATTAATGGAGGTTCATACTACCCCGGTGGGTCTAGGCCCATGTTTCTCTTGGCATAACAAATAGGCCTGCACTGAAGCAGGATCAAGGGTACCTGCAAGGGTAGCCTTGTAGACACTGGTTTACCTAATTTTCAAAGCCTCCAGTAAAAGAGGTTCCACAGCATCGTTAGGTATCATGTTTCCATGTTCCACCACTCTAACTGTCAAACCTTTTCCTAATATATACCCTACACCTATTTTGTTCCCAGTTAAACTTTTTTTTGCCCCATAAGTGTTTACAGAGGAAAAAAAAAAGAGCACTTTTAGATACCTTTTTCACATATTGAAAGACTTTTAACATATTCCTTTCAGCCTGCTCTTTTCTAGACAAATCAAACCCAATGCTTTTGACCTTTCCTAAAGCATTATGCTTTCCACACTTCAATCACTCTTGTTGCTTTCCTATGGATTCTAAGAAAAACCTAGACCAACTGAAGTGCAGTGACCAAAACTGGATGCAGTGTTCCAATAGAAACCCTACCTGAGCACAGAAGAGGAGAATAACTACTTCTCAGCTCTAACATACAATGCTCCTATTAACACTGCCCAGAAGATCTGCCTTAAAAAAAAAACCAAGCTCCTCACATTGCTGGCTCACTCCTAGTTTGATTCATAATCACCTCCACACCCTTTTCTGACATACAAAATAGAAAAGAACTGCCTGCAAAGTAGTGTGTATGCAATGGTTTTTCTGTCCTAAGTGCAGCACTCTGTGCCTATCTTTCCAGATTTCATCTTGTTACATTCTGATGGTCCATTTGTCAAGACCATTTCAAATTCAGAGCCTGCCTTCCAAAGTGCTCACAACCTCTACTACATTGGGGGACTTGCAAATTTTATATGTCTCTTTTCTAGTCCACTGTCTAGTCATGAAAGACAATACTGACTGAAACCTGGCACAAAACAGACTCCTGCCAGACCCCACTTTAAATACCCTCCCAGCCAGACCATAAGCATGGAGAACTACTCTGCCTGTAGTTTTTCAACCAGCTGGGCACTCATTAACATAGTTACATTTAAATTGATGAAACCCATTTTTTGATACTGTCAGCCATCACCAATCTCATGGACCATCCTGTACCGGTGTCAAGCTTTTAATTAACAGAGGAGGGGCTCCCAATGCAACCCCCAGGCCCTTCCCACAGCTTCACAGACCACAGACTGGGAATCACTGATCTAGACCAGATTGCTCCAGCTTAAGAAAGCTGCACACAGGGTGGCATCAAAAGCTTTACTGAAGTAACATCACATCCAATTTCCATTTCTTAGTTGGCCCTTACCCTGGCAAGGAAAGAAATGAGATTGGCTTGATGTGATGTGATCTAGACCAGTGATGCTCAACCTTTTGTTTTGTTTTGTTGGACAGCACCACCACTGCCAGTTCTGTTTACAGGCTGGATTCGGCCGGTGGGCCTCACCCAGTGCGCAGGGTGATGGGGTGTCATGAGGACTGTGACAGCAGGGCCCACACAGGCTGCCTGGGGGCCAGCCCAAGCCATCATCTGTGCCACAGAGGAGTGCAGTGGAGGGGGCAACCCAGCCCCAAACCAGCTGCACAGCGTGCAGGGGGTGTGGACTGCCTGCCAGGCCAGGGAGACAGCCCTAATCCATGCAGCGCCTGGGAACCTGGGGGAGGCTGGCAGCCCCGACTGCCACGGCCAAACCTTCCACACCCGGGGACCCCTGGGACCACATGTGGCATGACCCTGCCTAGGAGTAGCCCTTCTCAACGCGTGGGTCGTGACCCCAAAGTGGGTCGCAAATATATGAGAGGGTCACTTTAAGCATGGATTCTCCTTTAAAGGAGAGAAACGCGGGAAAGCCCGTCTTTTCCCTGGCGGATGGCAGGGCTCCAGCCTGCCAGGGGCTGCTTGGGGCCCCCGCCCCACTCACCGCAGCCGCTCCTGGGTCTCGGCGACGAGACGCTCCAGCTGCTCCGGGCTGAGCCGCACCTGGGGGCACAAACAGGCGTCGGTCGGGGTCGGAGGAGACGGCGGGCGGGCCGACCCCCGGCCCCGCGGGCCTCACCTTGTCGGGCGTTTCCTTGGCGACGCCGCGCCGGACCCAGGCGGCGCAGGTGACTGGGCTCGGCATGGTCCCAGCGGCACGTGCGGCCCGCGCCGTCGCGCTCCTGATGACGCCACCAGCGCGAACTGGCACCTTTGCGGCGAAGGGGAGGGGGACCGGGTGTCAGACATCATCACCAAGCGCCTGGGAGGAGAGAAGGGGCGGGGCGGGTGCTGGCAAAGGCCTGAGAAAGCAGACGGCTGGGCAGGGTGGCTCCTCGTGGCTCAGGGATGGCCGACCTACAGTACGCATGCCGCAAGTGGCCAGGGCCAGATTAACCCTTTAGTGGGCCCTAAGCAAACAAACTCATGGGCCCCTCAGCTGAAGATGAAATATTTACTCAATAATTACAATATGTAAAATAAGAACAGCTAGGCCCCTTCTTCACTTGAGGCCCTAGACATGGGCCTGGTTTGCCTATGCATTAATCTGCCCTGCAGGTGGCGCAGGCAGCCTCTCTATGGCATGTGGGAGTTCAGGGAGGGGACAGGCAACCCTCCAGCAGGGGAAGGGGATCAGAATGACACTTGGGGAGGGTATGAGACCAATTTGTGCTATGCTGGCCAAAAAGGTTGGCCCCCACTGTCATAAACTAACTTTCATTGAGGCATAAGCTTGTGTAAGTGACAGCTTGCTTTATCAATAAGCTATTGCTTACAAAAGTCCATGCTTCTCTGAACCAGTTAGTTTACAAGGTGCCACTGCCACTGCCCTGCCACCTTTCCATGGAACAAACCCCTATAACCCAACTGAGTGCTCCGTTTAACCCACTCCAGTCTTAGCTGACACATTGCTGCTAAACACCTGCCCCTTGGCAGTCCTTCTGATAAGGGTTCCTCATTTATGCACTGAGTTGCAGGTTCCTGACCCTCACCTGTAAAGACCTTTCCACCTCTGTCCTGATGTAGTGTACATGTAAAGGCTGCTTCTGAGCCTTTCTGAAAAGTCTTACCCTCACCCATGTATTCACCTTCTGTTGAAGTTAAGGGAGTTATAAGCAAGTGAGAACAGGCTGTTGGCTCTAAGCCCCCAAAATCATACACAATTTAAAACAATTTAAGTTAATATAGAGAACCGTAAATCACCCAGCTGACTCAAGAACCTGAAATAAAAGGATTACAAACACCAGCTTTAAGTTCCATAGGGTATTGTCATCCTTTTAAATCAGTGGCTCTCAGCCTTCTACACTCAAGGCACCCTTGGAAAATGCCAGCTCTTAGCTTTCATGCATTTCTTGACTACAGAAAAATAATAGAGCTGTTCTTCTGCTACAAAGAACTCAGACAGACTACAACAGGACAGAATGTTTTTAATACTCTGGATTCCTAATTGAAACCTGTAGGTGCATCCAGACAAGTGCACATGTGAGGTTTGCGGCACCTCAAAGTGTGTACACCCATTTGCCGTACTAGTAATTTGCAGCATGGCAGCAAAATTTGACACCAGGAAATCGCGGTGTCAGAAAAAAACTGCATTAAAAAAAACGTGGACATGGTCTGGGAGAGAGCACTGGAGCAACTGGAAGCAGAGCCCTCCAGGGAGGTGCTCTGGCTGCTGGCCAAATTATCTCTGGCTGCTGCGTCCCCCTGCTGCTCCAGCGCAGAGCAAATAAGAGCGGAGCAGGGCTCCCAGCAGCCTGCCCCGCAGTCTGCCTTGCATCTAGGGCTGGTCCCAGGCCCAGACAGGCATCCAGGGCCAGCCGGGCTGCCTTGCAGCTGGGCCAGTGGGCCAGCCGTGTGGGGACCAGAGCCCCAGATATCATGGTGGGGACCGTGGACAACAATGGTGAGGCAGATCAGGACACCCAGCTTGGGGAGCCGGCCCAGGCCCAGGCCCAGGCCCAGGGGCCTAGCTGAAGGCCTGATGAGGTGGCTGAACTCCTGGCTATTTGGGGCTAGGAGGACAGTGGCAGTTCGTTGCGGGTCAGCACAATAAGCATGTGTACCAGGCAATAGTTGCCCAGATGGTGGAGCAGGAGCACTGTAAACTTGGCAGCAGTGCCGGAAAAGGTGAAGGCATTACAGCAGCAGTTTCATGCCACCCACAATGCAAAACAGCACTCAGGAGCAGGACGAACCACCATGCCCCACTATGAAGAGCTGGCTCACATCCTGGGACCCACAACCACCAGGTCCCCTTGCTACTCCTTCGCCACCAGCGCAGCCAGCGGCAGCCAGCTTGGTGGCCCAGTCAGAGTCCCTGGAGGCAGGGCTCGCTGCCAAGCCTGCTGCACCACCACCACCCAGCCATACCAGGAGTAACACCAGCAAGGACCAGACACCATAGGCCAGACCTGGTCCCACAGCCAGGTCCAAGGGGAGCCTGGAGCAGCAGGTCCCCTGTCTCCTGCAAAACAACAGCAGGAGCGGGGAGGAGCACAAGAAGTAGTCTGGGATGTCAGCTAGGTCAGCAGAGGGCGAGGGCACACCCCTGCGGTGTTCGTGCCAGGCCTCACCCCCATCAGTTGGTCCAGCTTCACCCCCACTCCCCAGCCCAGGGCCCAGAAGCTATGATGGTCTCCAAGCCGAGCTAGCCACCTGTCACTGAGGCCTGGAAAGTCCCAAGCAGGGTGTGGGGAACTGGGAGCCTCTCCCTGCCCTGCCCCTCCCTTCTTCCCAGGGCTGCTTCTCCTTGGGCCCTACACGCAAACTCCACCTCCTCCCTCCCTTCTTCCTTTCCTGACCTCCACTCCTCAGCTGTGCAGGGACCCCCTTGCCAGCAGGGCCAGGACAGCCTCTCCCCCCTTGCTAGCAGGTTGCCTGGACACACAGCAGGAGGGGATGGGCAGACCCCAGGATGGATATGATGCTGGTCAGAGTGCTGGGCCCACATTGGTCTGACCTGGGGACCATCAGCCTGACCCTGCACCCAAGAGTGAGGCTACTCCCTGGAGATCCTTGCTGAGGACTGTTCTTGCCCCATTCCATGTTGCTATAGCCAAAAATAGTCCTCTGTTTGCTCTCTCTACAGACAGCCCATTTGCCAGGGGAGAGACTGCTGCCCAGTGCCCAGGAGCCACCTGCCCGGTATCACAGACTCGGGTCCATCCAGCTGCACCGCCTGCGCTGGGAGCGGTGTGCCCGGTGGGAGACCCTGAAGGAGGTGGCCCAGGACTTCTACACCAAGGTCCTGCATGAGTGCTGCTGCTTCTGCCACAACCAGGCTGTGGCCCTGAAGGAGGCCTGAGAGGAGCGGGAGCTGGCCCAGGAGAGTTTTGAGGAGCTGTGGCAACTGCAAGCTTCCGTGCATGCTGCTGTCACGCAGAAGCACAGAGTTGCAGAGCAGCTCCTGGCCACCATCCCTTCCCCAGCCCCTCCTGGCACTGCACCCCAGTCTGGACCAGCCCCACCACAGCTGCCTGGCCCTCCTGCCCAGACCGTGCCCCCCAGCATGAAGGGCAGGGCCCAGCAGGAAGCACAGTTGGCTGGATGCTGGTACAGCTGGCATCCCAGCAGGCCCCATCAGCCTGCTGCAGCTGTTAAGGGGCACCAGTCCTGCCTCCCCACTTCCCAGTCCTGGGCCTACCTGCTGTGGCTGCCCCTGAGGAAGAACACCCACCCTCCTTTCCAGAGCAGCCAGAGCCCGGCCATGTCAGCATGGCTTCTGCACATGGGGTAGTCAGACCCAGGTTCAAGGCCCAGGTCTGGGCTGCAGAACCACCAGCCCTTGAGTTCCTTCCCCCTGTGCCTCAGGACCCTCTCTCTTCCCTCGGGGATACATAGTTTTTTGTTCCTTTCTCATTTGGAATGGGTTTGTGCATGGGGTGGGGGGACTGGATAAATGGTGGTGGGGAGGTAGAGGGTTTCATATGACATACAGTGGGTACGTTGCATTGGTGGTGTTGGGAAAGTTTTGGGGAGAGGAAATAAATTTGCTTTTGTTTTTACTATAGCTACACTGCCTGTGTTGCTGCGGTCCTGGCAGTGAGCGGGGATGGAGGCCCCTGGGCAGATGGCTTGGTGGCAATGCTGAGAAAGACCAGTGTCCTACTTGTGTGTGGGGGGTGGGTGGGGGGGAAGGCACAGGTCGGTGGTGAATGACTCATGCACTCTGGCTCCCGTGTGTTGCTTCCAGGGTGGTGGCCCTCGCTTGCAACACTTCCTGGCTGGCTGGCTCTACTCCGGCTGTCACTGGAGGCACCATGATACACAGCAAGCCTCCTCCATCCACTGGGGCTCAAAGACCTGTCCCTGGGATTCAGGCACATTATGCAAGACACACACCATGATGTGGATGCAGGGTATGTGCTGTGGTGCTGCCTCCAAGTACCTGACTCTGGCCCTGGACTGGGCTACCTGGATGCAGTGGTGCTGCTGTGCAGCCACGGCCCACTGGCAGCTAGTCCAGAGGTGCAGGTGGCTCTGCTGGAGAGCCTGTAATACAGCCCAGGCAGCCTCCAGCTCCCCCTGGCTGAAGATCTGGGAGGATCTAGGCAAGGTCAATTTGCCCAAAGCTGTACAAATTGTGCCGCACCAAAGTGCATACTCAGGCACGTGCACTGAGGCCCAAATCTCCAGCACAAATTTGAGTTGTGACTATTTATGATGCTGTAAGCACACGTGCCTGCAAGCGGAGACATGCCCTCTGGGTGCGTTCCCACGAGTAGGAATGTGCATTTCCTTGGGGAGAAATAACAGGAACACAACATGTGTCACTGCTACTTTTCCTTGGGGAATGCCCATGCCACACTACTTTGGCATGTGGCATGTTGCCCTGAGTGGGGTAGGGGAGGCTGGGGCCAGTAACTGTGCTAGCCACAGCAGTCTTACCTGGAATCCTGGGGGTCTTTGGGAGCTGCAGCCATGGCCATCCTGCAACAGAGAGCCTGGCTAGCAGCTGGAGTGTGGCTCTGGCCAGCCAAGCTCCAGTTCTGGGTGGCACACACTGCCACCACAGGCACCACCCTGCTTTTTTTTTTAGGTATGGTGTAACAGGGAATCCTAACCCTGTTACTAGTAAGCAAAGTGGCCTTTTAAATCGAGAATATTCTGGGCACAGCTGTCCAGTCGAGCAGGGGTTAAGGATCGAGCCCTGCTGGCTGGGTAGGTGACAGGAAGGGAAAGGCCAGAACCATATAAACCTCAAGCAGAAAAGGCCAGGAGGCAGCAGAGACTCCTGGTGACTATGGAGAAGCTGTACCAGCCTCCTTGGGAAGAACATGCCATGCTGTGAGACAGAAGCACAATTGCATGCAACGGTAGTTTGCCTCTTCTATCTTTATTTTTGTTATATGGCCACAGGGGCCTATGGTTTAACAATTCATGTTAAAGCCACTGGTTTGTGGCTGAGGTTATAGGGGAGAAGGAGACCTCATTAGCATCAAGGAGCGCTATGATAGAGTTCTCAAGAAGCCCTGCTGCACTAGGGGGCAGCACCAGGGCCGCGAACCCAGAGTCATTTGAAGGGAAGCTAGGAGCCTTAAAGCTGAGTCTTGGTGGGTGGACTTAGGCGAACGGTCCTAGCTACAGAAAGAGGGGCAAAACCACAGCGGTGGGGGGAGGTAAACCCACAGTGGCTGATACCCCAACGTAAAGAGAAAACTATAAGACATCTGTGAGGCATGGGGCATGTAAAAGGAAGGTCAGAGCATGCATTTTGCCTTTAAGGCAACAGCTCACTATCCTACAGGTGGTGAGCCATAGAGCCTGTCTGGGAACCTTTGAGTCAGCCTCCTTCTTTTTAAGAACCAAGTAACATCAAGTCGTGGCAGGCGGGTAAGGGGGGTGGGAGGTGATCCCCAGGGGAGGAAAATACAGCAAGACTTGACAGGTGCCCACTCACCAGCCTACAAAAATGCAGCCGCAGATGGCACCCTGTCATATGGGTTCTTTTGACTCCGGGATCTCGCAGGGTCAACCCCCTGCCTCCTTGCGCTGCTAATTTTTAGCGTGGAGAATGTCTGCATGTGCGGCGTGTGTGGTGCTGCAGCCAAGTCTGTGGCACTGCATACCGTATGTCTGTGCTCATCTGGATGCACCCCCAGGTTTATCTTGAGAATCCTGTCTACGCAACTAACAGTGCTAAGATTGGGTGGGACCCCTAATGCCTTTGAAAGGATCTCAAGGCATCCCAGGGTGCCACAGTGGCCAAGCATGGAGGAGGGGAAAGGGTACACTTTACCAGGGCCCAGAGATCCAGGGGGGCCCAGCCCAGGCTGTAATCCTGTTACCATAAGGTGGGGAAAAAATGAAGGCTAAATTGTAGGTCATGCTTGAGGATATGTATGGAAAGTTATGTACCATCTATATGGGATCTCCACTGTGAGATTTGCTGGAGCCAATCGGAAGCAGAACAAGCAACATTGTGAACAGTGAGTTGCTGGCCAGCCCAGGGCCCTTCTGTAGAACAGCGAGAGTGTGCTTGTGCAGTTAATTCTAGGATGTATAGTTTGACAGAGGGATTTATGCTTCCCTATGTGACAGCTCTCTCAAGAACTGCAAGTCCCAGAGTCCCTTGTGCATATAGATGGAGAGGGCAGGGACAAAGCACCATATAACCAGGGACTTTGATCCCAGGGACAGTGGAAGCCACAGTGTTGCCGGTAGGATTTACAGGCCCAAAAGTGAGTAATGAGTTAGGCCTGGTGGTCTAAACATTGCACAAAGAAGAACTGAAACAGGGATAGGGCTAGTGCCTGAAAGGAAAGGACTAGGGCTGTGTGAAGCTTCAGTCCCTGATTCGATTCAGTGGCGATTCGGCCCGACTTGGTGGCTGAACCTCCAAATCCAAATCCAAATCAAATCAGCAGACTCTTTAATCTCTCTGAATCGAATTGGAACCCTCCAGATCGATTGGGAAAGTTTTGGAGATTCAGACGTAGACACAGCTTTAAATGTTTTCTCTACATACTTCAAGGGAGCAGGAGGCTCGTGGCTGCCGCAATGCTGGGGCGCATGGAGCATCCCACAGAAGCATGTGGGGGTCCCCAGCATGCTCGGCCACAGACCCAGAAGTGGACCAGAAGCACTTCCAGTCCACTTCCGGGTCCGCCCGGGAGCACGCACAGGGGCCCCCTGGCTTGGTAACTGGTGCCTCCTGGGTTGGGAGGGGGGGGATCACACAGGGTCTCCCCATGGCTGATCATGGAGCCAGGGGGTGAGCATGGGCCCCCACCCTCGCCCACCATGTGCTCCCCGGCAGAAATGGAAGTGGACCGGAAGTACTTCCAGTCCACTTCAGGGTTCACCGAGCACACAGCAACCCCTCCCCTCCCCCCTGCACTCCTGTGGGATTCTCCATCCACCCCAGCATCACAGTGATCATAAGCCACGTCTGGTACTTCGAGGTACGTAGAAAAAACATTTAAAGCTTTGTCTGTGTCTGAATTGCTGATTCTCTGAATCAGCATTGAATCTTCAGATTTGGATTCAGCCGAATCAAATCAGGGACAGTGATCCAAATCAACTAATTGAATTGCTGTTCCTGTTTCAGGCTGAATCCAAATCCAAATTGAATAGGGCCTGCTTTGCACACCCATAGAAAGGACATTTCTCTCTCTCTCTCCCCTTCACGCTTACACTCACCTGAGTCTGCTGAGACTCCGGAGTTGGGTTATGATTTTCAAATCTTACAGGGGGGCTCTTGTCTCTTATGGGGGGAGGGGTTCAGCCCCCCCCCCCCAACATCCCTGTGATTAAAACCCTG
>NW_017728931.1:47894852-47941395 GCF_001723895.1 Crocodylus porosus | reverse complement strand
TTCTACTATGGGACAGGAACGGTTAAGCCACCTTGCTGTTTTGTCTATGAAGTGTGAACTTGCAAGAGAAATTGACTTTGGGGAGACAATTCATGATTTTGCGACAAAAGGCCAAAACATAAAGCTTTGAAGTAAAATGCTCTATTTATAAAAGGTTTGCAGCCATGTTGGTCCATTAGAACAAAAAAAATCAAAACGTCGACTGGATAATACCATTATTAGGACCAACAACCAAAAAGTTACAAAATAGGCAGCAATGTAGAATGTAATTTCAGAATTTAAAATATAAAATTTTCTTTCATGATTCATGAGACTTTATGTATGTGGGATGGTGTGTGTGGAGGGGAGGGGGCCTACCTTACCCATTTGTACTGGGTCCAAAGAAATGATGCTTGGGCTCTGCCCATGCCACTCTGGTTGAGAATCACTTTTAAATATTCTTGTTCATTATTAAGTACATGGCCTGTCCAATTCCCAAGCCAATGGAATGTGCATGTTGCTAAAGTTTCCGGTCCTACACTGAAAGCTTTTTGGGACAGCAACGGTCTCTCTCCCACATTCTGTACAATGACAAGCACATTGCAAGTGCTGAGCTGCAAAATTACTATCAGCTGTAAAATTCAAAGGCTCATTAGATTGTTGGGAGGCTGTTAATGGGGAAAATCCCAATCTTGCTGCTACCTGAAGTATAATGAGATATATCTGAACTGGAGGGGGAAAAAAAAGAAAAACACTCCCAGCAGCCACTTGCTAGGCTAGACAAAACTGGATGTTTTTTTTATTGAACAGAGATGGCTCTCCAACACACTCAAGCTCCACCTGCTGTTCAGAAATAGTCATTGCAATCTGATAACCTAGAGGGAACTGTATAATAGGGTTGTGCAAAACAGAAGCGGGGGTTCTTGGGCTCTGCACCCCTAGCTGCTGAGGGGCAAAACTCATGACATGGGTGCTTGTGCTAGCTAGCTACTGTGTTCTGCAATGAATCGTGATTCACTCGGAGCAGCTCAATATACAGTAGCTAGCGAGGATAACGAGTTAATGAGCAAGGATTAACGCCTACAAAACTACAGACTAAGGAGAGGAAAGAATCAACACAGAGCCAGGAACTGCTTCTGCCAAGACAGAGACAGTCATTCTCACAAGCACCCAGGCTTTGTGGCCTCCACAGGGGCTAGCATGCCTGCAGTTTTGACCCTGCTGTGACTTCACACATGCACGTGACATGAGTTTTGCTTTCAAGAATTTGGGGTGCAGTTTCCCTCAACCCCCAGTACCTATCGCCTTGAAACTTGTTAGGCTTCATGCCCTCAAAAGGGGCTACTATTCTTGCAAATGCCATCCAAATCAGGCCAGCAATGACAAAGTTATAGGCTGTTTTGACCGTACCCATTATAGCCTATGGGTGTAACGTTGAAAGAGCATCGAAACGGCGAAATGTTTTGACTTGCCTAGTTTTGTTTCGAGGCTGTTTTGACTATATCAGTTCTGTTTCAATGTTGCTGTTTCAACCTCAAAACGGGTAGAAACAGCGTCGAAACAAAACTGGCGGCGAAATTTCACACAACCCTACTGTATAAAACGGGATTAGAATATCACTGTGCTATATTAACTAATACATTTGCTTCCCAAAAGCAGAACTATAGGTTAGTATTTAAAGTCTGAAAATATACTACAATTGTTAGAATTTAAAATTAAACCTTTGTGTTAACAAATGTACAAAAAAAGACAGTCAGTATATTCCACTTAAATGTAAATCAATAGAATACATTTCTCAGTGGTAAATGGAGAGCAGACAACCCATTTACAGTGTTTAGAAATCATGTAAAAGTTAAAAGGTGACACTCCAAATGGTGCAACAGTGGCTGCAGCTCTCATACAGGTATGTTACTATTACCCCTTCAATAAGCCCCTCAACTGAAAAACGTGCAGTGTATCCAAAAGAAAACTAAGCTGTTCATTCCTTAAGTCCTTATCAATCACAGCTTTTAAACATATGTATATTTCATTGAATATATAGTCAAGCGCATTGCTTTACTGGATTGGAATTTTAGTTCTGTTGTAAGAAATGAAAACAGTTCGCTTTTCAAAGACAAAATCCAACATAACTGGGCAAGTCTTAAAAAAAAAAAAAGAAAAGAGTATAGGCTTGTTAAATGGCACAAGTGCCCACCAAATGGGATTTACCTGCCAGCCTATTTGGTGAAACTTGACAATATTTTCACTGGACTGAAAATGTTCCCTTCTGTGGCAGTGCTGACAGCCAAGTATGAAAACCCATGTTACATCCACCAAAATAATGTGACAATTCTACTATCAATAAAAACATATTTTAATGCCAACAACTAATAAAAGTTCATATTCCAATATTGCTCACAACAATAATATACAATTAGCACAAAACATGGCTGTTCAACAAGAATATTTTGCAAGCTACTATATATGTGTGTGTGCCCGTGTGTGTGTGGGGGGGGTATATGTGGATGTATATCTATATAGATATATATAGATATACACACACAATTTCTTTTCTTAAAGAATTATATATCAGAATTCATGCAAAGAATTTCAAAGTGGTAACACAACAGGAGCAATCATCACTTGTTTTACAAGTTACAAAAACCATTCAATACAGAAACATTAGGATATAGGCAGACAGATAAGATATATACACATTGCTTCATCATGGTCCTCCCCATGTTATATTAAAGCATGGGCTCCTTCTTATCATACCAGATCCCTATTAAAGACTGATCCAAATAGGATTTTGAGTGTTCCCCACCCTTCTGGACCACCAGAAACTCTCAGTGTAACCTTTTACTGTAGGTAACTATGAAGGAGGCACTTATTCATTGGCCAGGAGTTAGGGGGGCAAGTAATTTTCTCCAAAACCAACATAGTCCCAAGCCATAGCCTTAGGTGCTTTGGAAGTGGGTGGTGAGCACTCCATCAATCCTATTTTTGTCTGGCACCAAGCACAGTGTGCTTGGTCTCCAGCAGCCTTTAGAGTTAGAAACCCAAGGCTCAAGAACCTAGATCTCCTAAACGGCAGTGCACAGCACTGCTACCATACTACGCAGATATGTACAGTGAATGACATGTATCCTTTGATTTGAAATTTACATATAGTATATACAAATAAAGCTATTCTATCAAGGTGCAAGTTTATTATTCTCTGGTGTGTTCCCATGAGGAATTTTTTTTTTTGCCTTCGTACAAAGCTACCAAGAAGGTGTCACAAGAGTAGTCTACCTGATAAATAACATCTCATTATGTGGATTCAGTTTTACAATCTCTACAAAGGGAAGCTGCCATTGACTCACCCTGGAGTTTTGCCTATGTACTGGGTTGAATTTGAGGGGTTATATTAATCTCTGACATAACTCTACTGACTTTAATGGCATGTACAACTTGAGCAAATTGGCACAATGTAGTTTCTTCCTGAAAGTAATCAATCTTATTAAAATGAATTGAGATTTGCATTCATCCTTCAAGAAGATTTACAATCCATGACCCAAATCCTGCTTTCCTTGAATTCAATGGGACTACTTTTGGGAGCAACACTGGCAGGATTTGGCCCTGTGAATAAGCTTTCAAGCCTTCTGGCATTATTTCATGATTGCTGGCTGCAGGCAATGCCCTCAAAGAAAGTGACTTAAAAACACAATAAATGCAATTACATTAAATAACAAACATAAGGCTCATCAACTACACAGGTGGACAAGGAATGTCACTCTCCTAAAATAAGAATCGACAGTGTTTGCTTGAGCAGGTTCAAATGCATAACAGTATCCCACACAAGTAGCTGCAGCTTGTAAATACGTGATTCTTCTAGGGAAGTCCCTGAAGAATGAAGGCTCTAGCTCACTAGAAGCTTTAAGCATATGCCCCTTCCCCTCTCCAGCAAAATACCTCATACAGGATTAACTTGAATGTTAAGCATACCAGTTAAGTGCTACTGTAACCAGTGGTAGACAAAGAGAAGAAGAGCTGGACAAAGGGACTTTGATCCCGAAAGCTTGCAGAAAAGGACAAATTTCTTGTGATTTTCCAGTTGGTCTAATAAAAGGTATCGTTTTGGAACCAAGAGTTCTAGTTTTTTGCATGTCTTCTTTCTCAGACCAACACGGCTACCAAGTACATCACTGTAACAGTGGAACTTGCAAAATACCTCTACATTCTTTGCTGGATTAGGATCACCAGGCACAAAGACAGAAGGATGTGGCCTTCAGTCCCTATGTGGGACACTCATTGATCACAACCAGCTCTGCCTTGGGTTACAGGAGAGTTCCTAGCCATTATTGCCCCTTAAAAACTTCTGCGACTAATCCAGCTCCCATTACAAGGAGAGATGCCACGTGGTGTCAGTAAGAGCTAAGTCAGGCCCTAAAATAAAATGTGCCTTCAACCCTGCTGCAGTTAAAAATGGGTTTTAAAAATGTGTGTCAACCCTTTCTTTAATCCCACTTTTCCCCATTTTCAACCTGTTTATAACAATTCCCTCAGAGTGGAAGCTTTGCATACACAGTCACAAACTAAGCACAAATTACGTTACACTTGAAAAGATCTGTTTAGCCAATTGTTGAGTAATGCAATTAAAAAGAAAAAGAAGCCTTGCTGGTTTCAAATGCTGTTTTGCATTTGTACAGCGTTAAGAATGGATTTACAGAATGACACTTGGCAATGACAAATGAATCCTAATCTCATTGGACATTTTAAAGGAATTAAACACCAGAGAGACTTGGGGTTTAAAATAGTGTGAGGCACTCAGAGAATGTTGCTAGAATTGTCTTAAGACATTTTAGCATTGAAATGTGCTGACTAAGGATGTAATTACCTAATTAAACATGTAAAGCTCCTTGCTCCAGCAGACTGAATACATTATGTTGAAATGAAAACCTCTCAAAGTTTTTTAAAAAAAGAAAACAAAGAGATAAAATACAAATGTTTTAAAATGACATCAAGGTTTTGACACAGACAAGAGCGATCACACTCAAGATGAAAGCTGGCACCTTATATTTAATACATTTCCTTGTTCCTTTTTCAAGGTGGCATAAATTAAAGATTTTTTTTTCATGTATCAGACATGTACAGCCTGCTCCATAACATTAACATCATCTGAACTACTGTGACATGGGGTACGCATTTTCTAAAATACCAATATGCCAGTGACTTAAAGGCCAAATGCCTTTCAGTCTGACCGAGGTTTCTACAACACTTGTGAAAGACAAATTTGGCTCCTCAATCACTGGGGGTTTTTTTGGGAAAAAATACTGATTAAAATAAACCATAGTATAATTTTGCAAATCATCCATAATCCTTTATTTTATGTCCACTGTTCCTTTTTTCAACTGTATCACTTTAACAAGCATATAAGGACGAAGAAAGAGCAAGAAAAGGTGTCCACCTATCAACTGTAAATTGTCTAAACTTAATACCTATATAGTACTTATATAAACCCATAAGCCAGTACTTTTGCTACAACTGCAAGAAAAATACTGAATTTCCTTATTTTCTGGATAGTACTGTGCGGTTGGATAATTTTTAGTTTGCATCTCAATAAAAAAGAGAAAGTTTTCCCCCTACAAACCTCATCGACATATGGCAAATGAGAATTTCCTGGGGTAGGAACAAAAATTAAAGAAGAGCTCCAAGAAACAGTCATACCACCAGGAATTCTACAGGATGAAGGTTAAAAAGCTGTCGTCCCTCCTTATGACGTCTATAGCAAGCAGTTTTCTCTCTGTAGTTCTATTTCATTCTACCTTTCCCATCATGTTTTCTTCTGTTTTTATAAACCTTATAACCTTCACTGTATCCTATAGGAGATGATGGATGGATGTAGAAAACAATTCAAGAGGCAAACAGCATGACTTACATGCATCACTGGCTCTTCTGTAAATCTATGACATTGGCACTGGGATTCTTTCACCTGTAAGTATCAGTTGTGAATGCAAAAATACAAAATCAATTCTTCACAGATGGAAGAAGGGCATTTACTCTACTTAAGTACAAAGACTTTCTTAAGTAGTTACCTAGGTGCATTTTGCTTTTCTCTTTAGATGCAAAATGATATACATTTTGGATACATATATTAACGGATTCAATACATGAAGGAGAACAAAAAAAGGGGGTGGGGAAGCTACAGCATGGCTTATAGACGTCAACAACCCTACAACCCACAACGTCACTGGGCATTGTATCCTCCCTGCCCCCCTTTTTTTTGCTTTATATATGGCACCCACATTCTGATTTAATATTTTTCCTTGAATGCTTGTTTTCCCCTCATCTACCATACCAGCTACTTTCTATAATTTCATATAAGAATATAGAGTTGCTAAACTATGCCCAACTGGGGGTTAAGTTGGTCAGTTCACTAACATGCATTACATTAATGCTTAGCATCTGGGAAGGCTGACTGCCTTTAATAATAATAAGAGAGTTTATTACAAACATGGTTTTACACCTCATAACATATACAGTAGATCAATTTACTGTCCAGCTTTGTGTGCACGCGTGCGCAGATGCACACGTGCATACACACACACAAATATGGATAGAAAATGAAAAGCACTTCATGTGGACATAAAATAAAGTCATTACTGAACAGCTCAGATACAGAATATTCCCTGGTTTTCAATAGCAACGTATGTCCCAGGGGTGTAATATGCTTTGCTGACTCTGGACACAAAGTCCTATTCTGAATAGATTCATTTTGTTTGTGTGGTATTGGAACATGGGGATGACTTGCAGACCTAAAAAAGTATGGGACCCAATCTTCTCCACTGAGTGATGCAGTACACAAAATGGCTAGAGAGGAGCTCAGAGTCCTGAGCTCATCCTCTTGGAACTGCAAAGCATTAGGAGACACTTTTGCTAGACCTTCACTGTGTCCACAAGAGATCACTTTGCTGGTGCGTACATGCATTTGAGTAATATAGAGTAGGATTTACCTTTATATGACTGGCATATTCATGCACACATACACACATTTATTCATTTCACAACTGACAAATAGCAAACGGAGGGCTGACTTGCAGGAGTTTGTATAGAAACTGAAGACAGGAAGGGGAGGATATGTCCAGTGGAAATATAGGAGTTGAATTTAGATAGGTTCACTATAAACCTTTCAAAGGAATTTGGCCAAGACCCTGAAACTGATAGGTTCTTATTTACTGCTGACGTGTGCCATGAATTCTTTATTGACCCCACAGACCTCATTTTTAACTCCCTTCTCAAAGATGACACGGCTGGTTTTCCTTTTCCCCTTTACACCATTCTAGAGCATTGATTTGGTCACTCACAGGGAAAAGCCAGCTTCCAATTTGCCAACCAGGCTGCCTGTAGAAGCCTGCTGTGCTTGAAAGGAGGTCTAGCCAGCTTTCCCCATGCTTAGTTTGGGCTACCTAATTAGATTAATTGCATCGCATTTAAGCTTCAGCTTCCATTCTAAAAGAATCACATGCTTTCAACACCACTGAAAGGCAGCCACCGTTGGAGCACATGGCACAATAATGGGAAAAAGATGGAGCGAGAAAAGCCCTCCCATTAAAGTTCCCCAGGTTCTGTAAAGGCCATACGGAGCAAAAAGGATCTCATATTTTTAAGGTCTCATTTGAAAAACCTCCTCTTCCCCTACCCTTTCATGTACATACAGTAAACCATTTGGTATTCATTTTATTCACCAACAGATTAGTCATTGCTGCTAGGATGGTTGGAGGGATTTTAGCTATTGTGCACCTTAGATCATTAATCCATTTCTAGCAGCATCTGAGGTGTTATGGCTGTGACCCTAATTAAGTCTCATTTGAATTGCCCATTGAAAAAACTCGATTCTTCTCACGTGGCTGCTTATAAAGAGGTCTCATCCTGAGATAAGTAAGGTAGGTTTCTAACTTGGCCTATTTTTAAATACGAACTGTTTCTTATCAGAGATTTCAACAGGGCTATTTTCTTCATAAAAGCAATAGGAAAAAATAATGTATAACGGAGTAAGTAAAGGTAACAGAAGTTTTAATGAAAATACAGCAGCAGAAATGATTCGGGGTGGAAAGGGCAAAGTCAGGCACCGAACAAAGGTATTCAGATACATTTGCACTCACAAATGTAGTCGAGAGACAGTGGTATTGACAAAGGAAAGTTAACGTTTGCTAGAGTTCAAGAGTCAGGGTCTGAGCACTGGGAATGCACAAGCACCCTGTTTTTATGAACATAGAGAAGAAAAAAAACTAGCCAAGCTAGGCAAGGATGGTGAGTAAGGTGTAGCAGCAGGGACCAACTCCATGCATATGTTTCATGCACCCTTTCATTCACCGTTTCTTACAACATCTCATTCTCCACCTCAAACTCCATGGAGCCCAAGGGTGGAGATCAAGCAGAACAGGAAACACAAACTTAACATCTCTGGGTTCAGGCACTCAGACCTTCGCTCCCAGTCCCCATCCCCACAAATACTTCTCCCAAAAGGTCCCCCAAAATGTTAAGCATGCTGTGCCTACTGCAAGCAAGCCTGCTGCCTCATGCACACAGCATCACAAGATGCACAGAAAAATAAAAAGGACAGGAGACACGGTGGAGCTATGCATCCAAGTGAGCAGGAGAAATCTCTCTGAAAAAGCAAGTGGCCAGCCACCCCTATGTTGCAGCACACAACTTCCACTCCACCTGGAAAGCATGGCTTGGGAAACTGTAGTATCCTTGTAACTGTACCACTCACACAAGAGGCACCTTTAGTCACTCCTACTTCCTGAAATGCTGCCTCAAGGACTTTTTTTTTTTTTTTTTTTATTAGAAGAGCGACCCTAACAAATCCCAGAAGGCAATATCACAGAGGCAAATCAATGTAAAAGAAAAAGGAGCTATCACCTTCCATAAGAAAGTTTCGGGCAAACTGTATTTGAGCTGTGCAAGAACTGATCAAGGAATGATGAAGAATCAAGAATGTAGCAACAAAAATAAACCTAACTAAGCAAAATTCTCCAGATCTTAGCTCTTGATCCAGCCTCTGCTGAAGCCAGCTGAAAGACTTCCATCAATGTCCATGCATTTTCAGTCAGATCTTTACTCAGGTACAACTTGTACTGAATTCAGTAGGGGGATTTTCCTGCATAAGAGCTGCAGTATTGGGGATAACCATTGGTAACTTTTCCATCAGAGTTATCACTGAACTAACTCACAGATCATCAATCCACAGAAAATCTAATTCTGGGCCTCTGTATTTGTTTTTCATTTGAAATACAGCATCCAATGGTAAACCAGGAGTGATTAGCCCATTCCAAGATTATATGATGAAGATTAAGAGTATAGTTTGAGCCTATGCTTCAAAACAGTAAACATATCAAGGGATAAAAATAATTTACTTACTTATAAATGGAATGAAGACATAATAGGAAACACTAAGGACTAGGAGTACAAATGTTAATTAATCCTAATCAATGATGTAAGCTAAGCAGTTTTATCATTTATGGTGGTTTAGGTATTATTTGGCGGCTATCTGAAGTCTGACATGTGGAAAGCAAGCCTATAGTATGTTAGAATATCTCTAAGCCATCTTTCTTAATTGCTTCTCCTAAGATTTCTCCTTAAAGCACATACTGATATTGTGGTGATAATAATGTACTCGGGTGAGCAACTCCATTGCCTTTAAGATTGCTCAAGGGAGCTCCTGCTTGTTCATGTGAGTGAAGAGTTTGCAATCTGTTCTCCTTTTTGCATGTAATATTCAAGTGAGCTAGTCTGTCCAAAGCCAACAAAGGCCTGGGGCTTGCTGTTCAGTATCCATGCTTATTGCTCCCATTTCTGACAGTGGGAGCGAGGCGTTGATTGCAAAAGGGGGAACACAGCTGTGGATGCATAGCTCCAGAGCCTGATGCTGGCAGTTTCCACACTAAATTGGACAAATCACAACAATCTGCCTGTGCCACCACTTACCAGTTGGTCAAATGGATGAAAAGCTCACAGGAACATTATTAATTATGCTTATCAACAGCTAGATTTAGCCACCCTGCTCTCTTTAATTAATACCATATTTTAGCCTCAATTCTGCTAATTTCAATAGGACCATTTCTGGGATAAGGCACAAATGCAGGAGGAAGAACAGCAACATCCAGCCTTTAATGTTTACAAAGCAATTTTACATCCTCATATGAAAAACACCGTGGGCCAAATCTCAAAGCCCTTATTTCGCTTTTAGTTGGCCTTTACTCATGCAAAACACCACTGACTTCAGAGACTACTTTGATGAATACAGGCATCAGGATTTGGCCATCTGTAAGTCAGATTAATATAGAGCCAACTCCTGAAGGAAGCTTTGAGTCTGCAACTTGCACTGATTTCAATGGGCACTGCAGGTACTCAGGACATCTCAGGATTTGACTAACAGACAATGAAGTTTGTTGTGGCCATTTGGCTAGGATGTTTGGAGCTTTACTGTATCTCTTTATGCTTTTGAGTGTGTTAACTTTAATGAGAGCAGCATATTTCTTACTAGTATCGATACCCTACAAACAGGTTTTCGGTACTTGGGTCCTAGGTGATGAGCATGGACGTCCTCTGCAGAAACAGGCCCCACAATTTGCTGTGTGTGCGCGTATATGGAGAGCAGGTGGGGTGGGAGGAGGTCACCACGTGTCTTTCTCATCAGTTTGTAAAGCAAAGCACTTCACCTAGGAAAGAATAACAAATGCAAAATGGGGAATGAGTGTAGACTTGCAGGACACTGGACAGACATCACGGGGTTACAGTGGACTACAAGCTGAATGACTGCAAGTCGATGAAGTAATATTGCTGCAAGAAGAAAATTAAGAGCATCCCATAAAACCTTAACAGAAATGTGAATTCTAGTCTGCATAAGTAAAGCCTCACAGAGAGTGCTGTGTCTGGTTTTGGGAGCACATTTTAAGAGCATGTAAACCAAGTGAAGAGAGTCCTGAAGAGAGAAACAAAAATTATTATAGACTTAGTTTATTTAATCTAGAGAAGAGAAGAGTGACTTTGCTCACAGCCTTCAAATACAAAAAGGGCTGTTAAAGGAAGGATAGCAATCGATTGTTCTCTACATCAGCTGAGGTCAGGATAAGAAGTAAAGGGTTTAAATCACAACAACGGAGATTTCAGTTAAAGATCAGGAAGGTCTTTGTTTGTTTAAGTCATGGAACAGGTTACCTAGAGATGCTGTGCTCCATCATTAGAAGATTTTAGGTGCACAGTAGACAGGCATTTATCTGTGTTGGCTTAGACAAAGATGATCCTGCCTTGATCAGGGGGTAGACTAGATGACCTCCTGAGGCCACTTTTCAGTCTTGTGTGTCTATGATTGTATTATTTTAGTGTAGCCCATTTCAGTGAGAATTGAGGGAATATTTTTAATCTTCAAAGAACATGACACCACATGGTACATTTTGGCAGCTGACTGGAGGTTCCTGAAAGTCTCCCTAATGCACCACGCATCCTAATATATTTAAGGGACTAGTGCACTGTTTGGTATCAAGCAAACGGTCAGAAGATCTTCAGCAAGAACAGGGTCAGTTTTGAAGTGCCATGTAGAGACTTAGCAGAACAACAACAGTGAATGTTTTGCCACTAATTCCTCACACATCACTAAGAATATTTTCACTATGACTTTAATTATGTTTTGCACAAGTTCATTCATGAAGTGGGCCTGTGCATGCAAAATATTAGCCTGCAAAAAGGCTTAGCCCCAAGAAAAATGGCCTTCTTCCAATGTGGATAACATCTGGATGGCAGCTGTTTTTAAAGAATGGAAGGAGCTTTGGCCTGTGGAGCAGGAAAAATGTAAGCAACATGGAGGCACAACGATAAAGAGGCATATAAAAATAAAAATGAAAAGCCCCAGAGAGAGCTGCAGGATGAGAAGTTCTGACTGAAAAAATGATCACATACTTTTTTCTAAAAGATTTTATAAACATTTCCAGTTCATCAAAAACTGGGTGAACTGGAAAAGTTCTCCCAGTTAAGGAGGGGAGGAAAGAATTCTTCCCCAAATCTGAGAAATAATGACAAGTGGCAAAGAGACAAATAATCATATGGTTTTTGTTTACTAAAATGTTAGCACTGCCGTTCTAAAGGATACTCATATCCACTGCTTTGGTAAAAGGGTCCATTCTGTAAGACCATATATAATAAGGTCATATTCACAGGAAATGGCAAGCGTTTTAACTGATTTTTTGGATAAAATTAATCACAAAGACCTCCACTGAAGTGATAACAGTTTTCATGTGGTTGGATGCATTGGGCGGCTCTGCACTTGGAATCTAATACTTAATACTATGTATTATGGAGTTCAGCAGGATCCAGGATATTTGGTGAGTCTAGACTCCCTGCTTCAGTATCTTTAACAGCAATAGGCATGGTCCCATAATTCAATAGCCACAATCCTCTTTCAGGAGCATCTTTGGTCCCATAGACTACTATAGTCTTTTTCTCCTGTACATGCTTAACTAAGACCAGCAAAACGCATCTCATGGCAGCAGTAAGTTAAATGTGAAGATTTATACCATGGAACAGCAAGTATTATATCATGTTCAGTGTTCCAAGTTAACAGGCCTTAAAAAGCTGAAGGAACACACAAATTTATGGGCTGACAACCCTACTGCAGAAGATGTATGTTTTCCATTTGATTTTATGTCTGATTTTGTCCTCTGATGTCCATGCACAACTCCCATCTCATCCTCCATGTACAAATCAGAGAACAGATTGTGTTTCTATAGGAAAACCTGGACACATTTAATGCTCTTGAAAGATGTGATGAAAAGAGCAGAAATGAAGATCTCTATTTATCAGCAGGTTGTACAACACAAAAGCAGTGCATGCTTACCCATGGTGTCTTTCCATCATGTCTTAATCCTAAACTGGAGAGACCATATCTCTGGACAAGATGGGAGTGAACTCTCTATTCCTCTATGGCCTTCGCTTTCTCTCTGAAACTGCCAAAAGAGGTCATACCTTTTTGGGATGAGTTTCTGCACATCCATCTATATTCCATGTGGGCTATCACAAAATAACTCAGAACACAGCTCTACACTACATTGCCAATACCTGAAGACATCATTAACACTCCAAAGACAATGCAGCATGAGCAATTACCATCATGTTCGATATCAGACTGCTAGCTGAACTTAAACCTGTGCTTTTACTTCCCAGAGAGCTAAATCCTGTCACATGCATGAAGCTCTGCCATGTAACTTGACTTCTCTATGTGCATCTATGGGTAGAAGTTAAGCAAACTAATTACTATATGAAATTAGAGAGCTTTTGCAATATTAAAGCCTTAAGATGGTTGTCAAGGTTTTTTCTTATTATTTAGATTGTTACCAATGTGGAAAAATGGGTTTCTATGGCCAAGGAAGCACACCAAACTATAATAAACACCCCCTAGAGTTACAATCACACTGATCAAGTTCTTGCTTCTCTAGTATTGCAACATTCACAGAAAAGTAAGCTGCCATTAGTTAAATGTTCCAGGCAACATCTTATGACATATACTATGCAGAAAACAATGGTCTAATAATTGATTGCTAAGTTGACATGCTGTGTCTCTGTGACATTAATGGACATTTAGGCAATTTTGTAATTTGCTGCAGATACTGTATAGGCTTTAAAATGATCAAGCATACAGGAGGAATTGCAGATCAGTATAATAAAACTGCTTCCTACCATGTTGATAACTAAATGTGAAAACTATATTTTTTGATCATTCCAAAAGCTATAAATGTGAAATAGCACCGGACAGAAGTACTCAAAGACCAAGGAGTTACCATGCATTGTCAAATTAAAGCTTTTAAAAATCTCTGACCTGGGCACAATTTAAAAAGCCATGCTAAAAAATAAATACATTAATGTAATTTTGCCACAGAAAAGATAGCAACTTTCTCCTGTTCTTTACTATGCTTTGGATCAATCAATTAATGAAAGGAATCATTCAAATACAAAGTGTTAGGAATATTGTGGCACTTGACAGGTTTCTTTTGCTAACAATATGCTGCAAAATAAATTGAGCCCTGACACAAAACACCTCCTTTATAGGTAACCTATACATTCTTAAGATACAATGAAAAATCATTCTATAGTACATATTTAATAACAATTAAAAAAAATCCTAACTTTTTCACAATCTCTGGCCACTAGCAAAGTAAGTATCCACGTATTACTAGAGTAAGAGTCTGGTATTAACTCTTCCATGTAACACAGAAATCATCATCTTCCAAAGTGTCTCTGGGGAGTTCTCTCCATATGATTTGCACCAAGAAAAGAGAATGCAAAAATGCTGAGTTCACAAATGGAGTTTGACAAGAAGTAACACTGAATTTGTCTTGGCAAAAACGAAGCACAAACGTAATATTTCACAGGTACAGTCACCATGCAAATGCATGTTGAGTTTGTTGTTGTTTTTAATCCCAAATCACAATTAGCATGCAGTTTTTTCCCTCAGCTACTGTATTAGAAATATCTCGGTAATGTACCTCTTTGGTGTAACCATAGCCATTTAGGCAAGATTATACCATGTTAGGAAAGAATACAAGTAAAACCTGGTCATATATATGTTTATACAGTGTACATTTTACCATTGAAAAACAAAACATGTTACATAGATTCTCAAACACAATTCTGTTGAAAATGAAAAGTTTAAGCTTAAGAAATAGATTTTAATCTACAAGGCCACCCCATTTTTATGAACAATTTTAAAAAGTTCCCACCCCTAAAAATTTGCCAGTATATTTCCTCAGTTATAACAGTCTTACCAACTCTCTAACACACTCGACCCTAGCTAAACAGCAAGTAACAGATCTTACATTTCTTAAATGCACAATATAATGGGCTTTGGGATAGATACAACACAGTTCTTAGACACATAACCCTGTGGAACAAAATAACCTTAAATGACTGACTGGTCAGTTTAAGTGTTCCATGGCATCGTTGCTTGGGCAGAAGCTTCTGCTGTTCAGCGGTGTGTGTTCTGGCTTTTGTTGGCATTAGCTCCATGATCACACTTTTGTTCCGACTTGAACATAACAGCAATTTATGGAAAAGTGTTATATCCTTGTTACTCAAAAATGTGTGGGAGCCTTATACCATTTTCCCACTTCCAAGTGAGGCTGCAGCCTAAAGCAGCATCTTTGGCCAACAAAAAGTATTCCAATGTAAACTGGAATTTTTCATTTACATTTAAGGAACCGCAACAGGAGACTTAACTTGCAGGGTCTTTTCTGAGCGTTATCTCCTTCCTGAACTTTATACAATGGAGCCCTTTGAAGAAGACAAATGAATCGACTGGATCCTTGTTGCCAACGTCCTCTGCAAGTCTTGTAGTACATTTTGACCAGATGTTTCTCCATTCTTGTCATACAACAGCTGTTTGAAAGCTTCGTTTTCAATGAGGACCATCATATTTTTTAGAAAGTAGCCTTCACAATAGGAAGATAGTTCTGTGACTCCAAGAAACTACAAAAAGTGGAGATTAGAGAAAGATAACTACTCTGATACAAATGAGTTAATTAACTGTGCATTACAGGATTACAAGCTGTATGCAGGTAAACATACTGGCTAGGTCTTTCAGACAGTGTGCTGACACATACTGCCATATGTGTGGGTCAAGTGATACTTCACACTCCTTGGTTCAAAGGACAGACAGGCTACACGCCATGTCATAGATCTTGGTTCCTTTGGAGACAAAATTTCAAGGCTGAAGCACTGGTCCAATGGAAATAAATAGGACCTGTACATTTTGTAAGCAAGTACAGTCTCTCTGCACTGCTGCCAAATAGGGTACATCTGACTTGAGAACCCCATCATCAGGAGTTAGACCTTAAACACACTCATATGCTTGGGGTGAAGCAACTCCAGATGAAAAATATTTCCTATGTTGCACAATGAGTATGCTACTTCTGGGCTAACTATGCTTTCTTCACAATCCACATACCCCAGCTCTGTAACACATAAGGACTATCCAGTGCATGAGAAAGCCCTCCGTGATTCAACAGATAATCTGAATTAGCAACTGCTCCATCAGAGGTAATGAGTAAATGGAAGAGTTTATGCAGTGGCTGCCCCCTGAGTGTTCTGCTGCAGGATCAAAATCTCAATGAGTCATGCAAAGCATACAGAGCAGTGCTCCATGCACCCACCCAAATTCTTGCTGGGTCTGAGTCTTGGGAGCAAATGGGAAGCTCTGGACATGGCTACAGAGGTGCAGCCTGGAGGCCCAGGTGAGTCAGAGGACTGGATGTGGTTTCCTGATATTAGCCCTCAGAGCTTCCTTCTTTTTGGCACATCTGCCAAGCCAAATTGGTGGTCTTATCTCACTGCTATTCTGATATCATCTGTGGCGGCTCTGAATTGTGACTCTTACCAAGGTGGGGGAGTGGGGAGAGGATGCAGGCAGGTCAGTGCAGACAAGGAGGCTTCCTGTGAGAGAGCATCCTTTGGGGTTTGGATAATTAGGTCTTCAGCTGGTGTAAACTGAAGTAGTGCCACTGCGCTTAGTGGGGCTCTGCTAACTGATACCAATTGTGGACCTGAGAGCGAGATCATGATTGCATCGTGGATTTATATTGTTCTCTTAAAACTTTTACTCCATTCTTCTTTACTACTTATTGCTTTCTCTTTCCACATCCTTTCCACTGGAGAGAGACTATATTTTTCTTTTCTTTCAATTTGTTCATCTTAGACCCATCTCATGTGTTGGATAAATGCTGAGTATTATTATGCATCTACCCAAAACCCCTATGGACTTCAACGGAAGTTTATCTCTTGTAAGCAAACCATGACTGGTATGCATTAGGATCTAACCATTCATGTCACCAATGCAATTTGTCAACTCAGTGTCTTTGTCTGGAAGGGCACACAGCTATGAAGACCTTGAGTGAAAATGGGAACTTGAGAGCTGTACTATTCAGAGGACTGTGTCTTCCCTAGGTCTTTTCAGGCATTGGGATGGAGAATCCTCAGAAATGATCTAGAAGAGCTTACTAACCAGAATATAATATTATTCCATGCCAAACAGTTAACTTATATGCTGTAATATTTTATTTATATATGTGTGTGTGTGTACACACACACGCACACCCCCCCCATACTACTATATTATATAGTAATAATACAAACTGATGAAGAAATGGAGGCTTAACTAAATGACCTACATTCTGAGCAGAATTGAAAAAAAGTGATGTGTGAGCAAGTTTCCTCATTTACACATGATAACGAATAGATGTTAAAAAGGGAAGGGCTTCTCATACAGAATTCTGTGCTGCTGCAGCTAGACTGCTTGTGGGACCTGAGCTGAGACCTCAGGTGTCTCTACGATACTAAAGTTCATGGTGTAGACATACCCTGGGTCTCACTAGCCTGCTACATACACAACTTCTACTGAATGCTAAGGCAACTCCCTGAAAGGAGGCCTTTCAGGATCAGGTCCACAGGAATAAACCAAGATTTTTCAAGCCATGTAAGCACTGCCCTAAGTTTGGCTCTACACAGGTTTAAAGATGCACACATGCTCAAGTGCTTTGCTGAACTAGGGGCTATATAAATAAAAGGCCTGGTCTGGATTACCTCCTTGTACAAAGAAAAAAAGCACAAGAGCTGAAATTAAAAGTTGAACTATTCATTTAATTAGGTACAAACACAGTGATAGATTCAGAAATGGCTTTGCTAAAATTAAATTAAAAAGTACCTTTCAAAGGGTATAGTATTTCTCTTCATTGGGATACTGTAGATTATTTTTCCCTCTGACAGGCAGACCTATAACTACCCTTCACATGTAGCTCATTTTCAGGAATTATTTTTTCCCCTTTCCCAGCACTGGCAGCACACACATGCACAGCAGTACAACACACTGGGGTTTCTATATGCATGCAAAATTCTTTAGGGTGGGGAATGAAGATCTGACCATGAGGATGTAAAATAACCTACAGATTACCTCAAACAAGTGGTTCTCAAACCTCTGGCACACCATATCATTAAAGCTTTTGTACGAGTCATATTATTTATAGAGAAATAATTTTAGGAACGCTTCTAAAATATTTATTGGGAATATATTTTTATTCCTCTGCCTACAAATGTGAGTCCAACTCAAGGGGAGAGAAAATAATTAAAACTAACTGATGCAAAACACCTCCAAAAATGACCTGGAATAGGCTTTCTAGATTTTAAAGTCAGATTACTCAGCCCCCGACCACCCCCTTGCAGGACTGTAAATACTGGATTCCATTGGGAAGGTGGAGACTCTTTTCTCTGTTGGTATAAAGTTCTCATTACTATCCTGGCAAGGCCACAAGACACTGCACTTTTTGCAGAGTGACATTTTTCATTATAGAAAAACTGTGACTTAGCAAGACCGAGTACCATTCCTTGTGGGGTCTCAGGCAAGGGGCATTGTTGTGGGAAAATCCCTTTCAGAGGGGCAAAGGAAGGAAGTTCCATTAGTTGTTTAAGCTGATTTCTTTAAAAGCAACTTTTTTAAATGGCGTAGGACTTTGGAATATTAAAGTAAGTCCCAGAGGGACAGGCGAGAGGCGCAGAGGGCTATAGGTGCATAAGTTGCATAAGAGCACAATATATCAATCACTGCTTGTCACAAGGCTACCACCTTCCATACATGGTAGATGCAAATAGTCACACACTTGCATGTGCACACATAGACAATTATTTTTACCTTGGCATGATTATAAATATCCACGCAGTTTTCTGTATTGATACTTTTTGCACAGATGATTTCACAGTGTCGCTGTAAAGCTTCAAGCTGGAAAAATTTGGCAGCAGAGAGAAGCTAAAGAGCAGAAAAAAATGATCAGAAGTGCTGAGCAGAATAGTTCTAAATGTTACCATGCATTACATTAGTACTTTGTTAGGCTTTTTTTCACTGTCCTCTAATGAGTTTTGACCCAATTTTTTGTCAGGTAAGTTGCAATAAGATGGCTTTTTGAGCTGATTTAGTCTTTTACACCACTACAAAGGGAAGGTAACACATCTGATCAAACTATTGTGAGGCAGATGATGAGTAGAGAGGAACTTTCAGACTCAGATGTGGGGAGGGGGAAGAGGATGGAGGGAACCAACAGTGTGTAAACTCATCAGATCTCTGTGTGCTATAATGGAAGCAGCACCTATGAGAACCTCTGGCCACTTCAGAAAGGCATTTCTCACTGGAAGAACCCAAAAAGCCATGTGCCTGAAGGAAATGATCTGAGTTCAACCCTACTGGACACAACACACCAAAGAGTACACAAGGGCTTAGTACAGGAACTGCTGGAGGAGACGCAATGGCCTGGGTTATGCAGAAAATAAGATCACCATCATAGCCCTATCTGGCTTGATACATTTATGAAACTTCCAGAGCTCTAAACTGTTTTCTCAGCTGTCAGAGGGTGAAAGCAGAATTCCTCTCACTCTCTTTGGTGGCTGGAGAGAAACCTTAAGATCTTCTGTGTGAAATCCTGACTTTGCTGAAGTTAACACGAATTTTTCTACTGACTTCACTGGGGGCAGGATTTCACTTGCTCTCTCTTTTCTTTATTTTCTGGCTGAGCCCCTATTCATCACCATTTTTCTTGTTCTGCTGCAAGTTCTTCCTGCCTCTCTTTGCTGGCTTAGAAGTAGGCAAGTGTTCTTCAGTGCTTGGCATGCTGTTCTCAGCAGTACACAGATAAGAGAGTTGAGCTGGGTGCTCTATCTATCTTTAGGCAGTTATATAACCCTTAGCACCACAGGATGCTGGGGACATCAGACAAAAGAGCCTTTCAGTGAAACCCAGCAGTGCTCTCAGGCTGGTAAGTAGGGTTGTTGGTGGGGAAAAAGCTGTTAGCCTGCTGTTCTGGCTTATCCCATCCATTTACTTCAAATGCTGTTCTAATCCCAGAAATAAACCCAAATTCTGGAAATCCGCAGTGGCCATGTGATGACAGCCAGCTGGTCCCAATTATGAACTGCAGGAAAGATTTCTGATTAGTATTTCTGGTACTTTTATCATATTTGGAATAAAGTAAGTAGCTCAATGTAATTTAGAAAACTCAAGCCAAATCTCAGTCCAGCTGCCACAGTATCTCAGGGAAGATTACAAGGGCTCTTAAACCATAGGAATCTTGAGGGGTTAAGACTCCCCTCTTAATCAGCTATGTGTATCAGGGGTCACCAACCTATGGCCTGGAAGCCAGATCTGGCCTACAGATATGGGGCTTTGATGTCATTTGGATGGTAGGAGGGTGTGGGAGGGGGCCTTCGGCAGCAGGGGCTTCTATGCAGCCATGGGGAGAAGCAATGACACGGGTCAGATCCTAGTGCCTGCTCACCTCTGACCTGAGCTGGATCATTCCAGCCCACAGCCTGAATAGGTCACCAGCCACTGAGCTATATTGTTCTTACAGTGATATGCAACCCCTTCCTTTTTGCCCAATTCAGAGACAGTCAAGGCAATGGGAATGACATCAGAGGAGGCAATGCCGAGTGGATGGATACCCTTAGACATCTGAAAAACTGTTTTGCACCTACTCACACAATCAGTTGTTGGGAGCTTATTATACATACACCCACTCACGTAGATGTCTACTATGCATTTTTAGTGATCCAGATGATTATACATTGTATTTTAATATTTTACCTGTCTTTATGATTTATCTTATTTTTATTATGAGCTGCCCTGAGTCTCTTCGATGGAGTGCAGTATATACATCTAATAAACAAATACCAGAAAATAGGTCTATGGGTGGGGACACACCATACATTTACTACAGAGTAAATTGACTTGACTCCATTGTTGAAGTAGAGCAAACACATGATGCACAACCGTACACCAGCATATGTCACTCCACTCCAGGATAAAGTTGCCCTTAAAGAAACGAGTACATATGCTAGTGGTGTACAAGTGGTCTTTTCTCTCCAAGTTAATTTCATCAGACTAGACCTACTGCTGGCAGCCAGTCCATGGGAGCTGTTTGTACCTCAGTTCCTTCCTACAATGTAAATTTACTATACAGCAAAATCCAGGGCAAACTACTCTGTAGTAATTGTGTCATGTGTTTGTAGCCTCTATCTATACTGATGTGATACGATCTAGGTTGAGAACTTTTTTTTTATAGAAAGGGTTTAGGTTTAGAGCCTTCTTTGCCAAAACTCCATGAGTGAACTGGAAAATCTACAAATGATTTATTAAGAATAAAAAAGTTGATAGGACTGAGCCTAATTAAACCTGCACCAACAAACTTGTGAGGCTTGATTACAGATCTGTCTGGTTCCACAAACAGACCCGCACCAGACCTTCTCTACAGGATTATTTTAAGTATCCCTGTACCTACTGAAACAGACTCTGATTGGTCAGTCATATCCTGCAGGCGTGACACAGTTGCTGTCACTTTCCTTGCCTGGATGTCCCATGTAGGAACAGTGCGGTGACAATGTAATATAACAATATCATCTACATGCAAGATGTGCACTAAGATTGTAACCAACTATCCATGATTTTAATATCTACCGCCCTGCATCCTTTTAGTTCAAATTATGTTTTGCTTTGTGATTTTTCTCTTTTTTCTCTGCATCCTGGTGTCAAATAAATCCTGCTTTCATTTAATTGAATGGGTGTGGAGGCTGTCACCTGGGGTGCTATTGTGTCAACTAGTATCAACTACAGTCTGGGAAGGAAGTGTAAGGGGTACAGAGACAGGGTCAGATGGTAGCAGAGATGAAAAGAGATTGTGATCCCCCTCCCAAAATAGTGCAGGCAGATGCCAGACTATGCCCTGGGAGAACTAAAAGACCTGGTAAAAACTGTCACCGCAGTTCTTTGCTGTTTGCCAATGCCCATTTGAAACCATTCCCATGTGCATTCCTACAAATGGTTCAGAGCTCATTTATGCTAGCATCCTGTGGAATGGAGTGAAATATTTCTTACCTCCATTATTTCATTATTTTTAATCAGAAGCGACTCTGCACCTCCATAATAAAGATACTGCATAACCAGCTGCAACAAAACAGAGAGATTTTTAGCGTACAGAAAGCACACCAGGGTGACACAGGCATATTATAGATGCATGCCTTTCACTACCCTGATGGCCTCTGCTTTAGAGGTCACTGTCATTAATGGAAAAAGATGAAGTGCTTGGAGCCCCCCTTGGGTAAGAACACATGAAAGAAGGGAAGGGGACATAATGAAGAAGCAGGATGCTTCAGGAGTATATCAGGGCACAGGTAAAAAGGGGAGAAGCAAGTGAGATCTGCAAACCACCTTTAGGGCCACAGATTCACAAGTCAGCTTGGCCAAAAGAGGAAAAATTTAAGGTCATGCAAGGATCCTTTGTCTGCCTCTGGCCATTCTAAAGCCTCCTCTTCACAGGTGGCCTGCTTTCTCTTCCTAGGCCCCATCCGCTGCACTGCTGTGACTCTCCAGTGAGGTCCAAGTTGCTTGTGAGGGAAATCAAACCTGGTGCTTTCATTATGAATTGCCAGGTCTTTTACAAGTCCCCTTTTACACCATCTATTCAAGAGTACATGCCATAGTGGAATGGCTGCTTCTTGAATCCTTCTCCTTATGGGTAACCATATTTTCTCCTCCTCTGCACTATTCTGTTGCCATGCATGGCTGGTGAGAAGGGACTGCTGAGACTGCATTGCAATACAGGCCAAGTAAGATTTCCCTTCAGTGAAATTCCAATAAACCTAAATGTTATTACAGGCAGCTGTAAGTTGCACTGAGGAATCTCTGAGGCTCGAACAATCAAGAAATGGAACTGTATTTGCTCTGGGTAAAATGAATTTTCTTTGGCTTGGTGCATCTAATGCGATCTGGAAAGGAGGTAGGTTTAGGTCTACGTTTTTGTGGAAGGCATTAGAAAGTTTAATTAAACAGCATTGCTAGGAAAGGACTTAATATCCTTCCAAACCTGTGCATTCAATACAGAAATAGCAACAACAGAGAAAAGACTCTAAAAGCCCATGCAAATGCAGAGGTGTAACTAGATGCTTGAGAAATCTGGGCAGTGGCAGAGCATGGGACGGCATCAGTTGCTGAGCTCCTGGTGATGGCTGGGCCACCCGTGCAAGCAGCTATTTTTGTACCTCCACCCTCTCTCTGACACACTACTGTGCATTTATTCCGCTACAATGCACTGCTCTGACTTCAAGGACTAGGGAAGTAATATTTATAGAGTTCACTGTAGCTCTTCACACGTTATTTGGGTTTAATCAACAACACAATGCAGATTAGCTTATAGAGTCAAGGTCTTGCCCATGAAACCATTGCTCTAAGGTATGGCATTCACTGAATATAACTGCATTATGTTTTGTTGGGTATATGTACAAATTGTATTGCACATTTCACTTAGCTGCTATGCAAGCACTGACTTTACCTGAAATATGGGGTACTTCACATAGTTGATCTCAATACAAGTGCTATCAGCTGGGGGCTTGCTAGACAGCAGTGCTTTAAACCTAAATAAAAACAAGCAAGATTGAAATACTAATCCAATTATATTTGCAATAAAATACAGCAAAGTGGAAAGGAAGCTTCCATCAATTATTGCAAAAATAGTACATTAAAATGCAGAGAAGCTTAGTGGGATTTGTGCACTGACAAATGCAAAGGCTTGCACTTACTGTAGTTTAGAAGAATGTAACAATATTAACATTTAAATGAGTAAATTTCATTTTTTAGGAATCTTCATTCTACATTTCTAGAGCACATATCTAATTTTATGAAAACTCTACCTAGACAATATAGCTTCTGTAACCACTTGAACCTTATTACAGAATCTGAATCTTAATGTTTCTTTGCTTGAAGAATACCATTTTTTTTAGTAAAATCGGCTACATTTAACTTATTTAACATTTCCTTTTTAGATGAAAACCAATGTGCATTTTTGCCCATTTCATTTTGCTGTTTTGCAAAATTGCTTAGAACAAAATGCGAAACAAGTCAATTAAAAATCCTTCACAAAGATATTTAACACCTTTTTGTAGATTTAATACAATTGTATGGGGATGAGGGGAGAACTGGATATTTTATTGGTCTCAGAATGATTATATGTATATTAAATTCCATTAAAAGACGAACATGGCTAAATCCCAAGCATCTCAATGACCTGAACCTCAAGAAGGAAATGTGCAAAAAGTGGAAACTAAGTCAAATTAGTAAGATGAATGTAATAGAATAGCACTAGCATGCAGGGGCAAAAAGAGAAAGACCAAGGCACAATGCGATGAAACTAGGAAGGGGCTAAAAGGTAAGAATAGAAAATTCCTCAAGTACACTCAAGTAAGAGGAAGATCAAGGAGGTCACCTACTAATTTTTGGAGAAAGAAAGCTGATGACAAATGACAGCAAGAAGGCTGAACTGCTTAATGACTTTTTCGGCTTCAGTCTTCACTAAAAAGTTTAACTATGATACTGACACAGTATCGATAGCAAAGAGAAAAGCAGTCAGACTGGAATAGGGAAAAACAGGTTAGAGTAGTGGCTCTCAACCTTTTCAGACTCAAGGTGCCCTGGAAAATGTCAGCTGTTAGTTTTCATTTGATTTTTGATTACAGAAAAATAATAGAGCGATTCTTCTGTTGCACAGAACTCAGAAAGACCACAGCAGGACAGAATGGCTTTACCACTCTGGATTCCTGTAGAAATCTCTGGGTGTATCTTGTGAATCATGTTTGCACACCTAACAGCTCTAACATTTTGTGGCATTCTGTGCCCCCTGCCCGAAAGGATCTCAAGGCACCCAAGGGTGGTGTGGCACTCTGACTGAGAATCACTGAGTTACAGGCTATCTGTGCTTAATCTACACTACAAAGATTTGTCAGAAAAGCTATGTCAGTAACCCTCCCCCTTTCCCCACCTGGATCCGACTATGCTGAAAGAGGAGGGATTCCAGTGGCTTGACTTCTGCTCTTTGGAGAGGTGGTCTAGTGAAGTCAGCAGAAAAAAAAACCACCCTTCCACTGCCATACAATTTGTCTCCACTGTGGGGCTCTGCTGAAATAGCTGTGGCAGCAGCATCTCCTTTAGATAAATGAGATGCCTTCAGATTGGCTGGACCCGATGAAATCACCCTGGAGTAACTAGGGAACTGGCTGAAGCAATCCTAGAGCTGTTAGTGATTCTCTCTGAGAATTCATGAAGGACAGGTAAGGTTCTGGAAGCTTGGCAAATAATGCCTGTCTTTACAAAGGAGGACTCCAGGAATTATAGACTAGTCATCGCAACTTCAGGTCCTGAAAAGATACTGGTACAAATAATTAAATGATCTATTTGTAAGGACGTAGGCAATAACAAGGTGAGAATGATGCTCCTGGAATACATTCATTTCATGGTGCAATGGGATCTGATCCCTATATCTCAACGATCAAGCCTCCTGCCATGCCACATGTACATGGTAAGAGGCACGATTTGGGGATCAGAATACCATCACACTATTGGTAGTTGCTGCTGTAGCCCTTAATTTGGGTGCATATGTAACATCCTGCCCATTTATACCGTGATTAACACATTAATTGCAGCATAAATGTAATGTGTAGAAGGAGCCTAAAAGCCAACGTAGGTATGTCAAAAACTAGTAATGTCAAGTCAACCTAACTTCCTTCTGACCAGGCCTTATGAAAAGAATGAGGTAACAGACATGATAGAGCATGGTTTTAGTAAGATTTCTGACACTATCTCACACAGCAAACTGAAAAAAGACGACTAGGTGAAACTACTATAAGGCACTGACTTAACCAGAAAGCTGTACTTAAAGAGCAGTAATGAACTGCTCACTCCCAGGCTGGAGGGATTTACCAAGTGGGGTCCTACAGGGGTCTGCCCTATGTCTACTACTATTCAATACTGACATTGTAGCAGAGAGTATCCTTATGAAATCTGCAAATGATACTATACTGGGATGGGTTGTAAGAGACCTGGAGGACAGGATTAGAATTCAAAACTATCTTGACAAATTGAAGAAATGCTCTGAAATAAATCAGTTACAATTCAATAAGGGTAAAGGCAAAGTACCACAACACTTAAACAGAAGTCATCAGCTACATAACTGCAAAATGGAGAATGCCTGGTGAGGCACCAGTTCTGCACAGGGGAATTAGGAGTTCAAAGAAGATCACCAATAGAATATATGGCAAAAATGTCAGGTTGCTACAATAAAAGTAAACATCATCCAGCAATGTATTATAACCAGAAGTGATACTTTTACTCTTCTCAGCTGTGGAAAGACTTCTACTGGATTACTGTGTGAGTTTTGGCTACCATGCTTCAAGAAAGACGCAAACTAACTGGAAAGCAATAAAAATGATCAGAGGTCTAGAAGGCAGGACCTATGAGGAGAGACTGAAATAACTGGGTTCGTTTAGTTTAGAGAAAAAGAAGAACAAGGGGAAACATGATAACAGTCTTCAAATAGATAAAAAATTGCTGTAAAGGAGAAGACAATGAATGTTAATCCAGACCCATGGCAGTTAGGACAAGAAGTAAGGGGCTTAAGTTGCAGCAAAGGAGATCTGTTGCTGCCCACCTCTCCAGGTGGCCTGAAGCCATAAGCCATTCCTGATGGTTTAAAATATATATCTGTCTATGTATTTCTAATTTGCTTGACCACATAACAGCTACTCTAGAGACCGCTGAAAAGGGCAGCATCCTAATGGTTAACAATAGGCCGGTGGGAACTGTAGGCCTGTGGGAAGCTAGTATTCACTTTGGATTTGGATTCGGCTGATTCAGGGGACAGTGATCCAATTCAGTGATTTGAATCACTGCCCTGAATCAATTCGGCCGAATCCAGTTTGGTGATTCAGCCACTGCTGACTTGGCTGAATCTCTGAATTGGACAGGCCCCATCTCCTGCCTGCTTTCCTAGCCCCATCAATGGCTGCCCCACCCAGCCCCAGCTCTTGGCTTTAAAAAAAAAAGCAGCAGCTCCAGGCTCACCAGCTCCTGCTAGGTGGGGAGGGGAGGCAGGGGAGGGGGGGTGATCCCCGCTGCTCTGCACTGTGTATGTGTGTGGGGGGGGCTCTGCCACAAGCCCCCAGAAGCCCCAAGGCTGCTGCAGCAGCCAGTGAGTGTGGGGCTTTTTTTTTTCCCAAAGGGCCATGAGCTGGGGCCGGTCAGGGGACGCAGGGTGCTCAGGGGGGCTGGGGGAGCAGGCAGGGGATGGGGCCTGGGGGGGACCCCCCCCGGTCCCCTCCCTCTTCCTCCAGCTCCTCCTCCGCCCCCTACTTACCAGCATGGAGTCCAGGTCCAGCTCCCTGCTGCAGTGAGCAGGGGCTGCCTGAATCTCCGAAGCTCTCCGAATCTTTTCCAAATCAATTCGGAGAGTTGTAAATAAATTCGGGCCTTTTTATTGGTCTCCTGATTCGATTCGGATTTAGAGATCCAGCCGCCGAATCGGGCCAAATCTCCTCCGAGTCAAATCAGGACCCAAAGCTTCACACAGCCCTAGTTAACAAAAGGATGACATTCCTAGTTGTTACATCTTTAACACAGATCAACAGCAAATAGTTCAAGGGATAATTCCCAGAGTTCAGTATTCACTAGAAACTGATGCTACATAAAAACAACATTACACAAAGGCACTGTATATGCACCACATTGTAAGCTCTTGTTCTCTGTACCTCCACACATTCCATTCCTATCATTCGACCCATGATTTGTTGACTAGTGTTGTGTTCCAGACACCCAGGTTTGCCGGAAATACTTTATGTTAGTCACTCATTGAGAAATCCCTACTCTGTAGTCTTCGCTAGGGCAACATTCCCATCAAGTTCAGTGCAAGGTACAACCACAGGGACTGCATGTTCAGGCAGTTGGCGCTAACTGGGTGATGTCATCGGTTACTGCCCTCCCCCCGCCTTCTTTCTTCATCTTTATCTCTTCCCTCCCCCCTTTAATTTATCTTGTTTCCTGACTAGCAGTTTCTTCTTGTTCACCAAGCAGCCTCTATCATGCAATTCCTTGCAAGGTAGGACAAATGGGGCTAGATCTTCACTATCCAAGAATAGGTATCTTCCCTCCCTATGCACCAACCTGAATACATGAGCCACTTCTGTTCACATTCATGAGATCTGAACACAGGAGTAAGTGGGCAGAGCACTGTCAGAGACCATCATGCTGGAATTCCCTTCTGACTGTTTGCTAGACCTTCTGCATGCAATGCAAAGCCCAGTTTATTTATTAAGACAAGCAGTTTCTGATGGGTGGTCTTGCCCATACACAGACCTTCCATAAGTTTAACTAAAGAAAAAGTTTAGTTAGATCAATGCAAACTCCTTTGTGGACGCATTTCTATCAGTTGGCTGTCCTGATTTAGAGTAAACCTGTACTTCTATCAGTGTGCATTAAACAGACATAAGCTACTAAAGTAAGAGTGCTTGGGCAAAACTCACCCTTGCCTAGCTAATCAGTTTGACAATGCCATTAATTGAACTGATAAATGCTTGTGTGAATGTGGTAAGAAGGAAGTCTTGCTTAAGGCTTTTATAGGCCTTGTGCTTCGAATCCCAGGCTTTGGAATGGGGGATGCCTTTGGATGTAATGTGGCCTGTTGTTTTAGATATACAATTGTATTAAAAAAAATATAAACCCTCTCAGTGGGTTGTGCAATGGAAGCTTGTTTCTATTAAATATAATGCACATAGGCAAGGTGCAAAGCAGGGTTTAGCCATTCGAATTCATGGAACCTGAACATAAATGGAATGTGTCATCCAGGACTAAAGCCTCAAACAGGAAATGAGGTTCATGCAGGTGGACTCCTGTCGCCAGGTGAAGCAAAGTCAGTGGTGATCTGCACAGTGGAACAGTCTGCATGTATGCAGCCTACAGCCCTTAATTTGTGAAATATCCTATACAACAGGGGTTCTCAATCCCTGGGCCATGGCCTGGTGCTGGGCTGTGGCAGCTTGGCTGCCAGTTCGCAGCACAGTCAGCTGCCAGACTAGAAGTGACCATGGACCGGCAAACCATGGCCCCCCAGAGCTGGGCAGAGAAGCCATGGCTCCTTCCACAGGGCCTATGGCAGCATAGGGTTTGGTCCACCCCCCAGCCGGGGGTTGAGGGTATCCTTACCTGTCTTCTGGCCGGAAATTACAGTTGCAGTTGGCTGTGATTACTGGGCTGTGGCCACTTCCGGGCTGTGGTTTGCCAGGCCATGGCATAAAAACTTTGGGAACCCCTTTTATACATCTAGCAAAGTAATGTTGTCAGAAAGTTACCTTCTAGGAAAAACGTGAAACATGGAGGCTTCACCTGCATTGTTAGTCCTAACAAATCGCCACAGTAAAAACAAAGATCAAACTAATTATCCATTCTTAAGAAGCAAACGTGTATATTTACCTTGGGGATGCAGTAAATAGTAATACTCTATGTGCATAAAAAGGTCTTCCTTCCACCAGGAATGTGACATCCGACATCTCTTTATTATTAAGAAAGTGAGGGTCTGGAATCAGAAAAGGAGATAAAAGAAAATCTTTAGTTGGGAATAGTTGACCTGTCTAAAAACTCTTTTCCTGTTTTGGTGAGAAAAGGCAAAGGCTTAAGGGGATGCTCTTTTTACCTAGAAAAACCTGTGAAGCTATTTTGACTAGCCTGAGATAGACCATATATAGATATTCTAACAGAACTTATACAAAGTAAATTCAAAAGCTTTGAAATTTGTTTTGATCTTTTGTAAGATAACAGCCATCCATCACACGGAGTTCATTCAAGATGAGGGAGTGAATGCTGTTGGCTCACTAGTCCTAGTTCTTCTGCTATAGCTGTTGCCTGCTGTATCTAAGAAAACACAACATAGTCTTGTTATATAAGTCTGGCAGTGCACAAGGGTCTGAGCAGATACAAGACTAAGACCCAAGAGTAAGGGGTATACCTAAAGGGCCAATTCTACACACCAAGGACTTCTATCAGTTACAGATGAGCAAAAAATTGCCCATATATTGAGTGGCCTCCGTAGCTTTTTATTAATTCTTCAGTTTACAGTTACGTTTGTTCTGTCCTGTGTCCCCAGAGCACTCAAACAGGAATCTCATTTCTGAAGCCAGCATCCTTGCACCACTGATTAGCCATTTTTCCTCTTTCCTTTCTTTTGCTCTCTCCTCCTTCTCAGACTGTCTGCTGAGAACACTCTGGCTGATAATTCACCTAAAGCTTACCTAAACGAGAGGTCTGCTTCCGTTTGATTTCAACAAGCTTTGGAATAGGGTAGGGTCCATAGCAATGAGTGAAAATGACAGACAGCTGCTGGCTTATCACTTCATTCTAAACAAACAAAAAAAAACAACAACCAGAGAAACAAGCATAAGCTTGTGCATTGATAGGTATAAGCTCAAATCATTCCCAAGAGTTGCCTGATTAGAATGTGATATAATCCATATGTAATATCACATATATACACACATACATATAATTCCTTAACGTTTTCTTTCTACTTTTAAGAAAACCAAAGCTATTATATAAATACGTATATATAAAACATATCTTCGCTATTCTAAAAAAGAATATATTTAAATATATATTTTATAGCTGACTTATAAAACATCTGCACTATTCTAAAAAGAGTGTCCTATGAGCAGGCCCTGTTTTGTAAAGTGTTAGCTATTATAGATTATGTCACGTAATCCCTATTTAATTCTAGGTGGTTTACTGCTGTTTACTGCTTGGTGTTATTTCTGAAAATCAGGGTGTATGAGCCAACAATTACGATACTAGACTGAATCTTAGGAGGGCTGGGTGCAGTTCTTGGCTCTGTCCTGGGTTCCCTGTGTGAACTTGTCAAGTCTTTTACAGGAACATTTTCAGAAGCACCCACGTTTGGAAATTAAATCTCATTGAAAGCCAGTGGGGCTCTAGCTCATACATACTTTGAAGACGAGACTTAAACGTTTTGAAAAATTTACCACAAATCCGTACTGATGAAGAAAGGAGATGTTCCAAAGAAGTCAATGGAGCTACAAAACTCCGCAGGAACTACCAATACCTACAGAGAATTTTGTCCCTAACCTTTCTGTGCATCTATTTCCATCTGTAAAATGTGGATAATAATAATTCCTTGTCTCACAGATAAATTGTGATAATAAATCCTTCACTGATTGTGAGATTCTTCAAGATGACTGCAAAGAGAACCCTGGTCATAGCCAGGTACATACACAGAAAAAACCATCACAGAAAACGTGAGGGGAATTTCTTTTAAAAATGTCTGTATGAGGCATAAAACAAGGCAAACCTTTAATTCCCAAGCACACCCTAGTCAGTACTCAGTCCTACTGAGTCCTAAACAGTTAATTACTCATTCCTGAAATGACCATATATTTTATAAGTGGTAGCAATATTGCAACAACTGGTCATCTTCTCAGTCTGAGGGATATATATATATTGCATCTTCAGACATATGCATGCTTCTCTCCATGACATCAAGGGAAATTACATTCATGCACCCAAAGGCAGAATCTTATACCCATTATTATATCAGACAATGCAAAGAGAAACACACAGGAACCACTTCAGTCTAATTCTGAGCAATACGGATTCAAGCCACTCAAGACGGTCAGAAAAGGTCAAATGGGTCAAATGCACTTTTCCCCATGAACCTGAGCAGCAAGTCTGGGGATACAGTTTTACCTACAGACAGGGGCAAAACTCCACTGGTTTGCTTAAAGAAATTAGTCACAAGGAGCACACTGTATACCAGGAGTATATTTTTATGTAATGTTTTTGGTACAGAGCTTCACGAGGAACTTCATAAAGACAGTGAATCATAAGCCAAAGAGAAAAGGAAGGTTTAAGGCTGGATTTAAAGGAGGAAGTGACTCAATAGCTTGGATGATAATGTTTTAGACAGACAGGGCTGAAAGCACAACTGCTGCTACAGGGGCAACATGGAGGGAGCCAAAAAAGTAGGCAGAGGATAAGATGAGTGATATGAGATGAGAGAGGTAGAGGTAGACTGAAGAAAATTACCCCAGTCATTACAAAAGGGAAAGTTAATGAACACGATGGAGAATGGGTACAAGACTGTGACCCAGAAAAGGAAGGGAAGGGGGAAAGTTCTGCAGAAAGGGTGCAACAGAAGTGAGTGAACCACACACTCCTCTATCCCACCTCACCCTACAGATCAGGAAAAATGATTTATTGAAAACCAAATTAAAGACTGCAGTGCCCACCAGCCTTTTATGCTTGTGTGATTCATTGAGGTGCAAAGGCCCTCTCTGTGACACTGGTACAACCAGGGTTTTTCACAGGTTGGTGACATTCCTTTAGCCCAGTTACAATGCACATGGTTAAGCTGTGTCCCCATAACACCCTTCTTTCTTCCAGCACAGGCAAGGTTAGGCATCAACATTTAATACATGTATCAATGTGGTCTGGGAAAACAGTGGCATTACCCCACAGTACCTCACCAAGGGATAGAGTATATAAAGGACATGCACACCAGTGGTAGCAGCAGCACATGGGACACTACGACTCAGTGAGACCCATGGGACGCTGAAACATCCTGCTGCACAGAGAACAGGGGAAGGAGGAAGACTGGCCAATCCACTTATATATGTGATAAGGAGATCCTGCTTATATTATAAAAATGGTATGGCAAGTTAGGTACAGGAAGGTAGGAAGATGCTATCTTAGACCATGAACAGAGGCAAAGTACTGTGAGCTGTCGCAGTTATTAAAGTACTGTCCATGTGGTATGCAGAAACAAGCCACATCATATTGCCATCCTGACAATGACTGATTACAAACTAATGAGTTTGGGTAGAAACAGAAGTCTCCAGTAAGGTTTTGCAGCCCAGACCAGTCTGACTGAGAATGATGCTTGGCTAACATAAGTCGCACAAAAAAACCAACATTGTGTATTACATGGCATCAAATCACAATCTCATTCATAGTTTTGGAGTTTTTGCTGTTTAAATGAGCATATAGCTATAGGGAGAAAGATCTGACCACTTTTTCATATAAGAAAAAGGAGAAGTCAAATGCACCACTGAACTTTATACAATGTGGAACTTCAGATTTGTGATACTACATTATTCAGTGTACAGACAACGTATCTTTTGACCACTTTAAATAGGAGGGGGTGCTACCACTCAGGTGGGAGAGTTGTATAGCAGCTTTTATGATCTGTTGTGTTAACTTGATCCTATAGTGATATAAACAATCTGAATCACGCTAACTTTGAGCCTGAACAAAACAAGGGTAAAGCTGCAGCAGTTTCACTGCACTTGTATCACTACAGAATCACACAGAGCTAAGTTACAGTGCAATAGCATATAATAGTATCCTCTGATACCAATACTATTGTTACATCTCTCTATACCTTAATTCCTATTTTGAGTGGATGCAGACATACAGCTCCAGTTGTCATATCCAGAACTACACAAGATCAACTCAGATGGTTGAAAGGCTAAAACAAGAAGTAAACACCCCGCAACCCCTGCTAAGCTGGAAAAATGACAGAAAGGCAAATATCTGTTGCTTCAGAGTCACAGCTCCCAAAGAATAAAATTTTCACCAAGGACTTGGAGGGGAAAGGGCTAAGTCATTCTGATCAAGCATCCCCCCACTTCTACACACAAATGGATACATGCAGGCTTTTGAGGGATGGGGATGGTAGATATGCTCTCTGTAGCCTGCAGATTTGATCAATGAAGGTGGCCGAAAGCAGCAGCAGAGAACAGAGATAAAAGGGAGTCTTTGTCAGAGCTGGAGGTCTGTGAACCTTGGGTACTGAGTAAGAAAAAGCTTTTTTCAGAGGACCTTAAGGCCAAACTGTATCATTGGATTTGTGTGTGAGGGATGAAAGTAGGGACACTCAATTCCCATTGAAGTAACTGGGAGCCAAGCACAAGCAGTCAAGAGCAGAGTCTGGCCCATTAAAATGACCACAGTGGAAGAGAGAAAATCTCCATCCCAGGTTAGGAGCCTGCCGGCGCTGGGAGAAGGTCTGTGGGTGAGGCTGCAGCACGGCAGGGGGGCAGGAGAGGGGCTCTTTGGGGGTGGCAGGGAGCTGCATGGCTGGGCTGGCATCAGGGTGGCCAAGAGATGCTGCCCAGCGGGTGGGGAGCCATAGCCAGCCTGCCTGTTGTGGTGTGGGAACCCTGGCCCAGGATGGGGATGCCACAGGCTTCCCCTCCTTCTCCCTCTAGCCCTTGCTGGGGCCAACTTGCTCCATCACCACCCACATGAGTCAGCCACTGCAGTAACTGCAGAGACAGGGCAGCTGGGGGGGCAGGGCAGGGGATGGCATGTCAGGAGCGAGGGGTACCAGCAGGTCTGTGGGGGGCTGTGGCTTGGGAGTGAGGGGCACCAAGGGACTGTGGGTCAGGAGTGGGGGGCACTGGCAGGGCCAGAGGACAGCGGGTCAGAAGTGAGGGGTACCAGCATGGCCCATGGGGGAAGTGACCTATGAGCTGGGAGTGAGGGGCACTGGCAGGACCAGGGGGCTGCAGGTCATGAGTGAGGAGCACCAGCGGGGACGGGGGGGCTGAGGGTTGGGAGTGAGGGGTACCAGCATGGCCCAGGGAAGTGGGGAACTGTGGGTTGGGAGTGAGGGGCAATGGTATGGGCAGGGACAGGTCACAGACATATCAGGGCTGCTCAGCACCACAAAGCAGCAGAGGGGACAGCAGCAGCTGGACCCGCATCCTGGTGAGCGAAGGTGGCAAAGGAAGCTCTGATTTGCCAGGATAAAAAAACAAAATCAAATGCCAAAATATATAAACATTTAGAATGTATTTTATTATAACGATTGAAGTACTCGTAGGCTTCCAAATTGGTTGAAAATTGTAAATATATCAATAAAATGTTTTCTTAAATTGATACCTATATATACAGTGGCATTTCATTTTAATCATGGGAAAACACAGATTTGGGGTTTTTTCATCAGAGAATTTGGGATTTTTTCTGTGTTTTTTTTTTTTAAATCAAAGAATTTGCAATTTTTAAGCACAAAAAACCAGGATTCCTGGGGTATTCAGGCAGGCTGAAATCCAGCGCTTTTCTTTCTTTTTGACTCCTGAAACACTTGGTCATGCCCTGATCTTTTCCTCCCCTTCAGCCTTCCACAATTTCATGTTGCACCTCTCAGGTCTACTAAAAATGCACTAGCTAGGGACACTGATTGGTTTAGCTCAGTCCTATCATCAGATCCCTCCCTCTGGCCTCCTTTACCCACTCTAACTAGTTAAGCTCTCTGTGCTTGCCCTTGAAGCCCTGCACATCTCTGTCCCAGGCTATATTTTGGATTTTGTATTCAATCACGTTCCATGTACCATTCTCACCATCCTCTCCGATTCCTGCTCCTGATATTATTTACATCTGAACCTGAGCATGCCAGCTGTCCCAAATTTATCTGAAAGTCTCACAGCACCATAAGACCCCAAACAATAACCCATAGCAGTCAAGGGTCTTTCAAACAGCTAAAATGGCCAAGGCATACTAATCCAGTAAGGAACTAGTCTAGAATCTTTCTTCCATGGCATGGGCCCCTGAGTTACTGCTCTGCCCATTATCCCTTGTCCCCTTGAAGGGTCAATGTGGGGTTAAGTGATCAAGAAGGTATTTCAAGGACCACTAAGTCCTGACTAAACACTCCCAGTTTAGTAAGAGACTGTTTGCCATCTCTGTGAACCTCTTCATCCTTCCCCGGGTATTTCTGTTGTGGTTCTCCAGCATAATTCAGTTTTGTTAGCTGTATCAGAACTGATTAAATGCCACTTTAGAGGGTTGCTCCTAGATGATTAAGTAGAAAACATATAATTAATATTAGTCAACAAGCTGTAAGGTAGGAGAGCCCTAGAGGTTGGAGATACAGTTAGAGGCAATGAACAGCAGAAAAGAATAGGCTTTGTTAGCAATGGTCTCAGGTCTTTCCGTGGCAGATACAAATGGAATGGAATTAATCACAGCTGATGAATAAATGGTCCCATTAGTTATTTGCTGGGAAATCTGCCAAGATTCTGCTCTTTATTACACAGCTGTGGACTGTGTAAAGAAATCTCAGATCCAGGGCAGAGTATAATCCTTTGGTGAGAAACCAGAAGAGGGCAGACACATCCTAGAAACAGTGTTTCCCATCTGACAACACTGTGTTGCACATAGAGCTTTTTTTTTTTTTTTTTTTTAGCTGAGAAACTGCTGCTCAAAAAATCCCATGGGCGATACATAGATAAGAATGTTAACACTAGGCAACAAAATCAAACCCGGGTTAGTGTGAAGATGAATCTGTTACAAAAACACAACGCAGTTAATAATCTGTTATTAACATGCCACTCTGTACCTGAAATTCACTTCTCACATGAAGAATGCAAGATGTACATGTGTGTAGGATTCGGGTCCTGGTTACTCTGAACTGTTTAGACACAGAAGTACTGAAAATGATGACAGGCAACATCACAGAACCTACAATTCCCTGAGTACAGCAAAACCTGTTTTAAGAGATCATCCAACCCCCAGCAAAAAGATCAGGCTCCTCGTAGAGGTATGGCTTTGGGTGGAGTTCAGACAAAATCGTATTCGTTGCCATGGGCACTCTTTAGAAATTGATTTTAGGGGTGATTCTTAATGCCAGTTTCACTGGTTTCCCCCCCCACCCCTTACTGGGAAATACCTACTGTTATTATACTAAATATAATATGAAAATGATGATATTCTCCATCTCCCCTTGCCTCCCACCAGAAAGAGTTTCTCAGAATGCAACTGATCCTAGGATATACCATAGGAATGCCATAGGGCATTGCTAAGAGAAAATGGTTCCTGATGTGGGTGGACAAGGAGACTATGGATGCAGGCAAAATTCCTGCTCCATGAACAGCCGCAGTTGCAACCTCTACACTAGCCATATGCACAAAGACATTTTAGTGGTCCCATTAGTACTAACCTCTGCTGAAAGAGGGGCGAAGGGGCAGTATGATGATGAAGCCTGAGTTTGGAGCTAGTTGAAAATGGCCCTCCAGAAAATTTAAACTTGTCAGTGGAAAACTGAAAACCAAAATGTCTTGATTTAAAAATACTGCTATGGTGCTTCATGAGCGTTGTAGTTTGGATATCTCAGGCTCCCATTCCCTTCTACAGGCTGAGTTAAATGGCTGGACTTGAGCACCCTGTTCTTGGATGACGAGGCAATATGTCATGGGTGTCCCTGGTAGAGCTGACCTTAGGGGTGGGCGACCTGGGCAGCTGCCCAGGGCACTGTGGTCAGGGGGGCACCTCACACACATACACACATGCACGTGAACAACTGTACTCACTACAGTGCTCCCCCCTAGCCAATTCTACCCCCCCTTCCCCCAAGCAGGAGATGTAGTATCCAGCTCAACCCACCCCCTGCATCTAGCTGCTGCCTATCACACTGTGCTGCTCCACCTCCCTGACAGACTGCACCTCTGCCTGCCTGCCTCTGCCTGCAGCAGTGCCATTAATGTATGTGGGAGGGAGAAGCTAGTGTGGGACACCAAAACACAAGTTTGCCCAGGGTACCATTTTCCCCAAGGCTGGCTCTGGGTATCAAGGGCAATGCAGTTCACCCAGGGAGTCTGGCTCCTAGCAGAGAATGAAGACACCAGGCAACCAGCCTACCACTCTCCTGAGGTACTGGGGCAGCATTTGCAAATCAAAGCATGTCAATTCTTGAGTGTTTCAGGTTTTGAACATTTGATTTGTCAACAAACTTTGGTCACATACTGTGGAGAGCTGATATTTTCCAGGATTTATTTTTTCATTTTGTGCAAAACCCCAATTGTCTATTAACAAACAGCTTCAACAGAAAATAGAAAAGCAGGTTGACATGATGTTCCCTCCTCACTCCCCAATGCAGAGGAACATGTGCTATGACCTGACGGGATACGGCTCCTGGCTTAGGGAGATGGCTCTTCCTGGATCTTCCCCCTAGTGCACTGGAGATCTACACTACCACTTAATCTAGGGCCATCAAAACCCTTATTCATAGACTGCCTTTTTAAACTCATCAATACCAGGCCATAATGCTGCAAGGAGGTGGAAGACAAATTTTATATGGGAGACCAACCATCCATTTCCCTCCTTTTTACACCCTGTTCGGTGTACTACGCATCTAACTTACATATCCTCCAGCTTAACTGCTCGGTCATCCAGGCACTTGTGTCAGTGTGCCAGTCCAGGGCTGCTCTGACCCTGTTCAACATGCTGTGGAGGGCCTGGCTGGGACATGAGAGTGCTCCAATGTGGGGCTAGTCAGCAGGAAGTCCCACACACTGAAGCACACCCTTGTGCCCCAGCCAGCCCTGTCGGCACCTACACGTGAGTTGTGGCACACTAAATAACATCACCACAGCATAGCACTAGTGTTTAGAAGCACTAACCTATGGTGGAGTTAATTAGTTTACTGTGGCCTAACAGGGCTGCATGTGTAGACACTGAGACTTTACTGCAGGCTAATTAGGCAGCTTGGCAGTAAACATCAGTTGTAGATGTACCCACGGTGTCTTAAGCTTAACTCAAGACTGTTAGCTCTATGAAGTGCCTCTCTGACTTCTCTCCTCTACTGCAATCCCTCTGTAAACCACTCCAATGCTTGAGAGGTTTGCCTGATTCCCAGCCTCAAGCTGCCCTGAAATGGCAACAGTCTTCCTCATTCAAGGGACCAGATTCTTCGGAGAACCACAACTAAGCACAGGTCTAGCACCATGAGCATTTCTGGCTCTCTTGAGATTTCCTTAAACCTGTATTTAGGGTTCTACCCAACTTGAAGCAGCTGCTGGCTGATTTCGTGGGCAGACCACGGCAGCTCCTCACCCCCTGCCCCCCACCGATTGGCTGTGGGGCCCTGGTGGCCCCACCCCCCACAGCTGATTGGTGCAACTTAATTTCATGCTGTGCAAAAAAGAACCTCCTTTTGTTTTATGCTCAACCTGCTGCCTAGTACCTGCATTATATGTCCCTGATGCATTTGATCAAGAGGGGAATAATTTGAAAGCATGAAGGAAAAATCAGCAAAAACAAAGGCAATTTGGTACCTAAACACCTGTCTTTGCCTTTGAAATTCTTTCCTAGTGATCTCAGAACCAAATAAGCCACATGTGATTTAATAATAGTTCTTCTCCTTTGATTTGGTCTCTGAGAGGCAATGTGGTCTGAGTCTTTACCTCAATCACACACACCTGTTTTGCTTGATTTGCCAATTTTTATTGCCGTTTTCTGTTCTAGTGTCATGGTTTCCAAAAATATTCTTTATTCACTTGATAGCAGCAGTGCTCCAGCATTTAAAGTGGGGGGCAAAGTGCCAACCTTCCAGCCAGCAAGACTCTGACATCAGTGCTGGCTGGCTACAAACTTCCCATGGGAACGTTTCCAACTGAATCCTGAAATCCTAAAGGCACTGGCCTTTTAAAATATTGTTGAAGCTGCATAAGGAAGATAAGAAGCAATTTACATTCCTTTTGTCTAACTAACTTGTAGGTAAAGGCATTCCCCTAACTTTTGTAGATTTAGCCCTTTCTGGGTCACGATGAGTCTCAGTGCCTGAATGTTTGCAGAGTGTGTTGTTATAGGAACTACTTATGGAAATGTGAAGCTTTGTTACAATTAAATACAAACTGCTAAGCAAAGAAAAGATACTGAGCATTGTAGTGCACATCATGTGGGGTATTTTCTTTTGCATGAAACAAGAAAACAAGCAATTACCGTCTAGTTATTTAATGGCAACTCCCACCCTACTCCTGATCTCAAACACTCATGAAGCAAATGTTCAGGTCAAATGGAGCCATAGTCTCTCTCTGAGCTCTCAGGACAGAGAAGAGTCCATGTCCTCTTGCTTAAGTCATGCTCCCCTCCTTGCAATCACATAGCCCTATGAACTAGTTGTGCGGGGAGGCGGGGAGAACGCGTCATGACAACAGTCACACTTCTTTGTCAGTCCTGTGTCATTCTCCATCTCTGGAGGTTCACTGAGCCTCTGGACTGAGCTTTTTAGGGAGAATGCAAGTTGGGTAGGGGACTTCTTGACCTGGTACGCTCCCTTCCAGGCCCTCATGTAGTAAGCAGGGAAAATTGAGCCTTTTTTGTTGAATCTTTCTGAGAGGAGGCTTTAAAAGGATCTTCACTTTCTTCCAAGAGACTACAGATAGTCAATCCTTGTTTCGGTACAGGAGAGGTTCCTAGTATGCCATTTGGAGAAGGCCATGGCAATCACTTTTACCATCTGCACATCATGTAAATCCTTGCAGGGCCTCAAGATGATTCACTGTACAGCTAAGAATATAAAATAATATGTGTGTGTGTGCACGCGCGCGCGTATGCATGCCTGCATGTAGATGGATGGCAGGCTATTGCACTAGATGTAGAAGCAAGAACAAAGGACAGCATGATATTATCTATCTTTTCCCACTGCTTTCCCTGCAGTCCCCCACCAGTTTGGCTTTAAATTGTACCCAAAGCAAAAAAAAAGCATGTTATACTTTGCTGCAGTGCCTCCTGCAAGGAAGAGACACTTGAGGGCTTTTTCTGGCATATCAGAGAGATATAATTCTAGTTAAACATATTATTTTAAAGCTGAGCATAGGTTAACTCTCTGGCCTTGGTTGCAGTCACCCAGAAGAAGGGTAATTATTTCCTCCCCCTCCCCAAGGTTACATTTAAATCTAACCTCCATACATGTTTCAAAGCAATTTGCTTTATATCGGCTTCCAAACTGAAGAGTGCCTCGCTGCCAGGTATGGGATGAATAAGCAACTATACAGAGCAAGAAGTCTATGAGTCCCCAGGATTCAGAATGATTGCCTATAAATTGCCTGCAGAAACTCCCCACAGCAATACAAACTAATCCCAGAGATGAAGTTCCTAGGAGCTAGGAGGGAGATGATTTCAGTAACAAGCCCTCATCTCTAATTTGCCTTTGCAGAAGCATATATTTGAGTCCAATCCAATTCCTTTTTCTGAGCTTCCTGGGAGAGGACGGGTGGTATTTTCAAGATGAAGGGAGCAGCAGGGAAGCTAGTCTTGAATGGATCAAGTATGAAAAGAAAATATCTAGCTCTCCAGCAGGGGAAGATGTTTACATTTTCCTTAGCTGATTGTCCTTTATGTTTCTCTTTGTCTGTAATACATATATGCCAATAATACATATACATTTTGCTAAAAGCTCGTCATTATTTGGATTGTTAAGGTAAGAAAAAGTCACACTGAAGGAATGACACTTGGGGAGAAGTTGCACGGAAGATATACCTAAATGAGTTTTACTGGAGCATTAGGAAGGTACATTGCTATGTGTGTGGGGAGGTGGGGGGGAGCTGGGGGGTGGAGCATGGAAGTTCCATGGCAGAGGGGGGTTTAGTAGGTGGAAACTACTTAGTACAGAGTCCCCAGCTACTATTCCCTGTTAGGTGAAGAATGCTTTAGAGAGGATGATAACTGAAAACTGGCTCACAAAATCCAAAATAAATGTAAGTATGAGCCCTGCTGCAAAGCCCTAGAAAGCCAAGTTTCTGCCTTGCTTGGCTCAGCTATCAACATCTCAGTTGAAAAAATCAAGACATGAATATGAAATATAGCACGGGGCATAAATGAGCTTCAGAAAATCTGTGTAAAAATTATATTGCCGGATTCCCAGAGGCTAGGGGTTCTGCTATTAAGTTCTTTAAAATGCACATACCTTGCTTGCTTTCAGTATTTCAAACATCAAGGGCAAGCCTTGTGTGATGAGTTCCTCAGTGTACTCTTCTTCCTGAATGGATTTAAATTCCTTTAGCAAGCACTGGATGAGAGGCCTTCTGTGCTGCTGAAAGGATGTTCGCAAAGACTCCAACCAGGTGTGCAGTGTCCATGGAACACCTGAAAAAAAAGATACATGCTGGAGGCATGTGTGCACTCCAAACTGCCCCTGAATAGCGGGGGAGGGTTGCTATTAGGCTTTTTTTTGCCTTTAATTGTATGAATTTAGGGCTCGTGAACGGTGAATTCTTATTTATCTTCATGTAGGCAGACCAATGGCTATCAGCAGGCGCCAGGCTTAACCTGCAGAGAGAGCACCAAGGGCAAGTGAAGAGTATGGTTTCTCTGACCATCTAGCCTTCAGTCTCTTGCTCAAACTGTCGATTAAGAATGATTTCAGTAGCAACTTGTGACATGGACACCACTGGGAGATGGGTTACTCCACTACAGCTGTTTCAAAGGGGTCATCAACAAGCCACCCAACAGTAAAAGCTGTTAGGCACTACCTGCCATTACGTCAATTTAAACTGCTTCCCTAGCGACAAAAGCTTTTACATCCCTGGATATATCTACAAGTGCTATTAATGCGGCTGAATAAATTCTGGCATACTTTGTGCCAGAGTGTATTGCTCCTGGGTGTCATGTTTACATGTGCACCGGGGACCGCAGCACGCTGAGCTGGGTTGGAGCAGCCCCAGCTGTCAAGAGGTCCCGGGGATGCTCTGACCTGGCTTAACATGCTGTGGAGGGTCTGGCTGGAGCAGGAGGGTGCTCCAGAGCAGGGCTGGCCGGCAGGCAGCTCCTGCACTGAAGCACCCTCGTGCCCCATGTGCATTACAGCATACTAAACACCACCATAGGACAGTAGTTGTGTTTACAAGTACGAACCTATGATGGAGTTAAATAGTTTACTGCAGTGTAATAGGGCTGCACATGTAACAGACTTTACTGTGGAGCTAATTAGCTTCACAGTAAACGTTACATGGTGATGGGGCACATCTACAATCTCTGCACCACGCATTCCCACTGATGCAGAGATCGCTTCATGTGAGTAAAGCACTCCTGCTTTTACAGTCACCTGTGTAAGAACTGCATTTTGAGAAAAAGAAGGGGAAAAGTGCTACCACAGAATAGACTATAAAATGTGCAGCAGAAAAATGCTTATAAATTAGTCTATACCACAGAAGAAGACTAAACTGAAGAATAATCCATTGCATTTGAAAGCTTGTCTAAGTCTATCTAAACTACATAGTTGGTCCAATAAAAGATAATCACCCACAAAAACCTTTGACTCTCTAAACCATAGGTCAGGATTGTGGCCCAGTTTATGGATTTGCAGAGAGGTAAAAGCAAACATTCTATTTCTCATCTCTGGCTGTTGGATCTGGGCATAAAGGGCTTCACAACCTTACTCCCTTACAAGGGTATTTACTTATTGGGAGATGTTTTGCTTACTCCTCTTTGCAGATGAGACTAACTGACCAATAATTATGTGACAACCTAAGTCTGGAAACCTTGATCCCTGTGGCAGAACACCTGGATTCAGGATGGCTGCTGAAGAAATTGTTTGGTTTCTCATTGAGCATGGGTTCATGTATATAGTAATAGGGCATGTGTAGATGAAACGGGGGCCCTAAATTGAAGCGGTGGGTTTTTAAAAACACTGTTTCAATTTAAGGTGAAGTAAACCCTCGTGTTGTGTACACCCATGTCTTACCTGCCTCTCTGGTGGTAGAGAGGGGAGGGCGAGCTGCCAGGGGGTGGAGAGGTCCTTGGGCTGCGGGCTTGTGGGGGACAGGACTGGTGCCTCCCTCTGTGGCAGCAGCAGTCCCCTCCAGGCGGCACCCACCCTCAGGTACCCAGCTTGGGCGGTCCTGGGGGGCACTGCAGCCATGGAGGGAAGGATCAGGGTCCCACACAGCTCCTGCAGGCAGGCAGGCTCCAGGGGGGGAAAAAAAAAAAAAATCAGGGTCACCACTATTTTTTTTTCGTTGGTGAAGCCTGCCTTCCTGGGCTGCCTGCACAGTCCCTGAACTGCTCGGAGCCCGGTGCTTCGCTCCACGGCTGTAGGGGCAGCAAACTAAAACCCTGTGAAGGTGCTTTAGTTTGCTGCACCCCAAAGTCACTTAAGGCGCATTATGCTGCCAAATGTGCTATGGCGGCTGGAATTAACACGCAATATGCCAGTGATGCGTGCAAATGCCAACACCACTGAAGCAGTGCAAAAGCATTTAACCTGCTTTAAAGTGTCATGCACACATGCCCCTCATTTTGTCTACACATGCCATATAGTTAACACCCAGAGCCAGACAGTTTTCTTTTGCATAGACTGACCATCCCTGCAAAGGTGGCAGCAAATTCCTGGGATGGCTTTGTGATGCTCAGGTGGCACAGCTGTATGATTAACACCCTAAGTAGCAAATTCACTGCTTCTTTCCCTTTGGAGAGTTATAAGCCATAGGAAGGGGAAGAAGTCTGGAGCAATGGATTCCAAGGGTGGAAGAATGTGGTGTTTGGATGCAGCAGGGTGGTTGAAAAGGTAAGTCAGCAGCCAGAGCACTAGCCAAATTTCAGCTGGGCACCTAGCTAAACTGAGGCGGACTGCAGGAGCTGTTGTGTCAATGCTGAACATCACAGATGGCATCCCAGTGAGGGGTGTTCTGGAACTGACACCAGGCCAACGGACCTGCAGGATTCTTAATTATGTCTAGTGGGAGAACAGACCAAGAGGGAAACAAACAGAGAGCACCCTCCGGATAGGATATGGGGCCTGGAGACATCTAACTCAGGGGCTGTCAAACTTTTTTGTACCAGGTCCCATTTGTAAACATCAATGGCCAGTCCTGACCCAGTACCCCTCACTCCCAACCCGCTGTCCCCAGGCCTCAGCCCCACAGCGTGTGGTGCAGGAGGGCCCCAAACAGCCCCTTGCAGGCTGGAACTCTGCCAGCCTGCAAGGGAAAAGCCACAGTTTCCCATGTTTTTCCCCTTTAAAGGAAAATCCAGTTTTAAAGATTGTTGATCCACTTTTAAAGTTTGTTCGTGACCCTTTTATATATTCTCGAGACTCATTTTTGGGTCATGACCCAGGGGTTCAGAAACGCTGGTCTAACTCTTGTATGGATGCCTCTCAAGGGTCAAATTAGGAACTGCTCTCTCATTACTAGCAAAAACTGTTAAAGCTGCGGTTATTTCTGACCTTTCCTGCTTGTCCTAATAGTTCACATGAGGTTGGTCTCAGGATATTTCCTGGAATGCACAAGCTGCCAGAGCTTAACAAATGAAGCATTTTTAATGAACAAGTTATAATGTACCAGCTATGCTCCTGAAAGCTGTACAAGAAAGGGTCTCTTCATCACCCCCTTGAGAAGGGCGATGTGTGGCTAGAGCTGCTCATAGGTCACATACTGGTAACTTGCAAGCCTGAAAAAGAATACCCAGTACAATAGGCAGTAACATCTGTGCTTATAACCAGCCTATATAAAGGGTGTTTGTTTTTTCCAATACACTGTTAATGTTAACTTATGCCATTGATTAGGACAGGAGGTACCAACACTCAAAGGCTGAGCTTTTGAACAAAACGCTTTGAATCAAGGCAAAATCCCTCCTGTACTGCCAAGATCAGGCTACTTCTGTCAGAAAATGCAGAACAAAAAGCAGGAGCACAACTGTTTAATCCAGTCATACTGGGAGCTGAATACCTAATACTGGCAAAATGCTGCTTGAGCTATGCAAAACCAAAGACTACAGTTGAGACTTTGATCTCGTGCAGGACTAAACAAAACTAAAAAGAAACTTGCAAAAAAATGTGGGCAGTGTCACAATAGTTTGTGAAATTAGGCATGCACATTAGCAAAGAGGAAGGCAAAACCTGTGCCATGTTGGGAAAGCCATCTAATTCAGTCGTGGTTCCTCAACACTGAGACAAATCCCACTTAATGGATGTTCCAAGAATCACACCTTTAAACCTGGCTCATGCAGGTTTACTCACCTCCTCTTTCCTCAGTCCTAGACACTTGTGAAAATCCCCCACAACTGTTACTTGGCAGGAACTCAGGGACATTCAAATGTGGTCACTATAAGCAACAGGCATCTTTCCCATCTAAGCCCATGTTTGACAGCAGTCTCTCATGGGAGGAAAAATGAAGAACACCTCAAAACTGACCTATGCTCCTTATGTCAATAGTTACATCCACGTATCCATGCTCAGCGCTATGATACATAGCTTCCTTCAGTGCCTTCAGTTTGGCCTTGCTATTGCGGCTGGCACACAGAGGAGATGGCGTTGCATCTGCCAAGTCAGTTCCCTCAGCCAGGATCTCCTCCAGGGATAGAATATCACTCTTCTCTTTCTCTGGCTGAGCAAGCAGTTTACGAAACACGTTCCTGTCAGTCACAACATAATGGGGAGGGGAAAGGAGACAGAAAAAGTCAGAGTTAGTAACCATGTTTTCCTTTCTGCCTAAGAGACATTCTGCAACAAGGCAGATTGGAAACCTGTCTAGCTGGCCAATCAGAAATTGTTCTAAGCCACATTAATTATGTAAAGCCAAATCATTGCAGTCGTTTGGCACGCAGAACTGCTCCAAGTTCAGGAGAACTTCCTGCATCATGTGTGCAATATTGGTCCCATTATTATAATAATGTGCACAAGGTTACAAATGTCATATGTATGTAGAGGTGCACCGATACGTCGGTCAGATATCAGATTAGTACTGAAATAAAGAAAATTGGCTGTATCAGAAAACAGCCAGATGCAGCCAATAATTTGGCCAATAAATGCCAGCGCACCAGCCGCAGCACAGTGCAGTGAGGAGCAGGACCTGGCAGCATGGAGAGCTGTGTGCAACTGTAAAATCTGTTGTGGTAGAAGGGGAAGGGGAAGGGAAGGGG
>NW_017728931.1:47842649-47894752 GCF_001723895.1 Crocodylus porosus | reverse complement strand
CAGCCACCTCAAATTTCTCTGTAGCCTCCCCATAGTTCCCTCCCAGCGCCGCCACTGCCTGCCCTGAGCTCAGCCCCAACTTAATGACCCGCTTCCACCCATGTGCCAGAAAGAGCCAGAGCTGCGCTGGACAGGTGGCAGTGGAGCTGGGAGGGGGGACTATGGGGAGGCTATGGCAAAATTTGGGGTGGCTGCAGCCCCTCCATAGGCCCCCTCCCAGAGCTGCTGCCACCCGCCCTGAACCTAGCCCCCACCGCGAAGAGCCTGGAGCAGCCCTGGCTCCAACCCAGAGCTGCAGCCCACTGACCCTACCCCGCGCAGATCTGGGGGCACATGCCCCGCCCCCACCCCGTGCCATCCTGGGGTGCAAGCAACAGTGGGAGCTGCCCCCAACCCCACAAGCCACAGCTCCATCATGCATCCCACCCCACCCCACCCTGCCTGCCCCTGCCCCCTCCTTCCTTCCCTCATCATGGGGGGCATTGATCTGCTCCCCCCACACCTCTTCCCTCCCCCCTTCCCTTCCACAACAAACTTACCAGCTGCATTCAGCTCTATCAGAAATCATTTCAGTATTGGCCAATATGCCTCCTTAAAAATTGGCTATTGGTATTGGCCCCCAACATCTCTATCGGTGCACCCCCATATGTATGGTTAAATCTTCTCAAAACAGAAACTGATGCTCAAGCCATAGCTCTTAAATAATAGCAAATAATGCATATAAACCAAACTAAAAAAGGGTCTGAAAACACCACTGCTGTTAATTAACAATCAAAGCAGGCTCAGTAAAGCTGAAGCTACTAGTCATTCAACTACACCTGGCAGGGCAGGTTCAAGCACATCTGGGATCCACTGCAAAGCCAATTATTTGGTTCCCCTGTTGCAAGGTCAAAAATTAAGCATTAGGCTTAATACTCCCTTCACACCAGGTTTATACCAATATAACTTAATTGACCTTAATACAACCACTCCCACTTGATACTGTTATGATGGGAGAAATCAGGCCCACTATGCAACTTCTCCCCAACCCTCTCTCACCTCCCTCATGCTCTTATATTTTGCCAGATGCCCATGCTCGGGGTCTAGGGGGTCTGTGTGTAGGAGAAGGACAGGTGGGAGCGGGAGGAAAAGGGGAGGCGATACACAGAAAAAGTAGTATGTCCCAAATAATTGAGGGAGTTTTCCTATTTGGCAAACTGTGGGAGAGGTAGGATGTTTCCATGATGGGGCCATAATAAAGGAGGAAATGCCTCGTCTTCCCAAGGAACACAGCACCATTGAATGTCCTGACAGCAAATGCTACTTCTACTCCATGCCGCAAGGTGCTGAAGCCTACACAGTAAATGTCACAGTTCTTTCAACTCCATGGTCTGGGGACAACTCTTTGGATGCAGATGGGAAGCATTGTTTGAACCAGCCCTGACTTCTAGGTAACATATTGTTAGACTGGTGGCTTTTTTCTCTATGCAGAAATACTGTAGGTACTGTCTCTAACCTGTATCTATGTTCCTCTGGACGGCTACAATTAGAAAAGTACGAATGTGAAGATCAAAATACTAATCCATTACGCTGTAATCTGTTCTTTAACTTTGCAAGAGTAACCAACCATGGACGTTGATTGTCCATTTCATTTATTTTAATTGCTAACATGCCCCAATTCAATGTCTGCATTACAGACACCTAATGTTAATGCAAACAAAATGCTAAACACACGCAAAAGCTTTGTTTTATGACAGGAAAGGCTGCAGCAGTTTACATACAACCCACCAAAAATAAATAAATAAGAAATGAAGGGAAAAATCGGCAGCATTCACTTCCACCTGCCAACAGACACCAAAAAACCAATACACACTCCAAACTGATCCAACTTGCACACCAACACAGAACTTCAACTCTCAGCTCAGTCTCTTGTACCAAGAAGTGGCATATTTAATTGTCACACAATCCACATCTGCAGAGCAAGTATTCTGCTTTAACAGGGCAGACTGTGAATCAATCTACTCAAGCAGGCCACCCATGAAAACTCTAAGTGCCTGAATGATGGAGCTGAACCTGTTCCCACTCTACCTGTGTCCATGAGCAGCAGCCTGACTGAAAGAGTTCATGTCACCTTGTGGAGTCATGGAAATTCCATTTCTGTACATTGTTCCTACCATGGGGTCAGCGCCTCGCTCCAACAGCAAACTAACCAGTTCAAAATTTCCTGTAAGGCAAGAGAAGCGGTGTGTTTTTTTAGGTTTTTTAAGTCCAAGATTTTCTCATCTACGTTGCAATTCCCAATTGGAAAATGCACTACTGTGGGAAGAAAAAGCTCTTACCTGCAGCTGCTGCCAACTGCAACGGTGTTTCAGAGTAATTTTCCTCTCCGTGTTCCAAAGAACCTTCTACCTTTGCTCCAGCATCCAGCAACAGCTATGAAAAACATTCACCATTTAGAGTCACTGGTGAAAAGACAGTCTGGAGTTTAAAGCGACCGAGGAACTAGAATGTTGTGCTTATTATCACCCACAAACCAGATGCAGTGAAGACAGGTGACGTGCAAATTGTGTTGCTATTTCAGAGATGCCATTCAACTCTTTATTTCACTCATTTGACTCTATCAGACACCTGGAGTAGCAGTGTCCAATTCCAGAGCCAAAAATAGTGTTACTCAGTGTTCTTGAAATGGAGAAAAATCAGTTGCATGAAATAATGCACTAGATACATGGAGATACTCACACTTTGCCCAACCAAGAATCTCACTTACTACTTGCCAGGAGCCCAACAGTCAAGTAATTTTCATAATACAGATGAGATTCCAGGTGCCACCATCTTAAATGTACAGATATGGCCAGAAGAGTCTAAGACTTTTCGGAACAAGTTGCAGCAATGAGTCCTAAAACCCATGGTCTCTGCAAGCACTATTAAAGATGAGGCTGACCAAGGACATAAGTATGGAACCCGATGGAATGCATTTGCCTTGCCTGTAGGCAACAACTACCAGAGATCTCCCACTGTTCTGCAGCATCATTAATCATGCCACAGACTCAGTTATACTGAAAAATAAATACAAAAAAAGAAGGGAACCAGCATGTACACATGTTATTTCTTCCCTGTATATGGTTACTGAGTATTCTCTGATTTTGGAACAGAATGGAAGAGGATTTTTCCCCCCAGAAATAACATCATTCTCATTTATTTGAGTATTAGAATACAGCTGGTAAGAAAGAGTCATGAATGAACAAACACATAGACACACACAACAAGTGGTCAGGAAGGAGCATGAGGAGTTGACAGATTTTCTTTGGTGCAACTTTTCTTTTTTTAAAACTCTCCTAGTTTAACCTCATATTGGTTAAGATTTGGACATAGAGATCACTGTATAATAACTATATTATATAACAGTAAAATGGAGAAAGTATGAAGTGGAAGCAACCAATATGAATATGACCGTGGTTATCAGTTTGGAGATGGACACAGATTATAGTTCATGGGGATAAATAAAAAGTGAGATGTTGGTAGGGAAATACAATAATACCTGAACTACAGGAATATGTCCATGCAACACAGCAAATGTCAGAGCTGTCCAATGGCGGGTCTCGGGGTGGACGGATGGATATTTATGAGCAGTACTGACAACCTATAAACAAATTAAAGTTATTTTCTTTTAAAATGGCTTTCAAAGAGCTTGAAGTAATAAAATTCAACCTGCTCAAAAGGGCAGGGTGGGGGGTATAAGTGAAAAAGAAAAGGTGCAAAGGGTATTTTGTAAAATGATTGGTTCCAAATATGTTTTTAACCATCAAAACTTTACTTCCCCTACAAATTTCCATACTGTTTATCGAAATGCTGATTAAAGCTTATATCAAGTGAAGTCTCTTTACCAACTGCTGTAGCTCCCTCTAAACCACTGGCCACTAGATATTTTAGTAGAGTTGGCATTTTTACCGTTGTATGATACTGGGCGCATGTACACAAGACGTTTAATGCACAGTAGACTAATTCTACTGCACATTAGCATGCACAGCAAAAAGCACACGATTGCTCCTAATGCACAGTACAGCAGCCTACTGCTCATTTATTTACTACTTAATTACACAAGTACTAAATTAAATGCACAGTAGGCACTGCATATTAATGAACGTGTAGACACGCCCACTGACTTTTCCCCTTTGACTTGTGTGGGCTTCATATTAGGTCTCTTCCCGGATCCTGCAATTGCTTAAGATTTCCAAAGGATCTTGAGGTGAAGTTCTGACTCCAATTCAGTCAATAGGACTTCTTCCACTGACTTCAGTGGTGTTAGGATTTCAATTCTGGCCTTGAGTATAAAGACATATTTCATTTACCGCTGCCCCTCTGGTGGAGGTAAAAGGAAAGCAGTATTTGGAAGAATTTTTTAAAAACATCTAGGTTGCTGTATTCCTTTATCTTAGTTAAACTGAAGTGGTTGCTAGACTCCAAATAAATAAATTTGCTTTCTTTAGACAAACCAACAAAAATTATCCGTTTCACATTGCTCCTTCTTGCCTCTAAGCCTCAGTATCTGAAGCCTCGAGTCCTGACCTCGTTCAAGTCCCATAATTTCCCTGTGACTCTGATTCCTTCTCTTTAAAATGGGAGATTGTAAGATTGGTGTCATTCACAGGGATGGGAAAAGTTAATGGAAGTTTATAAAGCACTTTGGGATCCTCAGAAGAGGTGTCACAGAGGTGCTAAGTATTATTAGTAGTAGTATTAATTTCTGGAAAGATAGTGTTGGAAGGAGGCCTGGAGTTGGAGCACAAGAAACACCCTGTCTACCATTAGCCAGACTGTCTACCCCTTACCACAGGCATTTTTACCCACAAAACAGGGTGAGGCCAGTTAGTATGGCATCCCTGGTAGCAGCAGCAGCCAACCAGACAGATACTCTGACACAGGTTTCTGATAGAAACATATGATCAGCTCTTCACAGGGATAACATCGGGGTGAGGAAAGGGAGGGAATAGACAGTGTGATCAGCAAACCTGCCAGCAGAGGACAGCTGCACCAGACGGTCGGCCGTATCATCCATCTCTGCCAAAGGAACAGCTTTAAATAATTTTTCTCTCCTCTGCTGACTGTTTGAATCTAGTGCACTCTGAGGTCTAACACTAGGAGAAGTATGCTAAAGTCTAAAGTCAAACTTCTAGGTGCTTGGGAGTTTTCTGGAAGAAGGGGCTCAAGCAGCTCCAGACTGCAGGATAGTGAGCAGGATTACGCAAATGGACAGGTCAGGGTCAGGAGAAAGCAGCCCCTAAATTTAACCACATACTCAGCTAATTCCTGCCCCTTTCACATAGACCGAAAGTGGCAAAATGTTGTTACCGAGCCCCATTTGGTAAACTCTGAAGAAAAGAGAGGGTTTGAAAGGTTTTTATTGAATTCTCTTAAAAATGAGTGAAACAAGTGGCATTCAACCTCCAGCCTGTGGCCTATGGGGCTGTCATCCAGCCCACAGGGCTCCCAAGGGGTCCAGAAATTTGGTGGCAGAGGAGCGGTGGCAGTGTTAATTCTTGCAGCCCTGAAAACAATGCTACAACACTCCCCTGCCACCACATTTCTGGACCCCTTGAGAGCCGTGTGGCTGGACAGCATAGCTCTATGCACCACATCTCTTCAGTGCACAGGGTCACACCACGGTTGCATCTGGCATGTGGGGCTGAGCTGGCACATGGGGTGGTTCCACAGCCAGATCCAGCTCGTGGGGCTGGGCCAACATGCCAGGTGGCACCCATGGACCAACCCCTTGCTGGATCTGTCCCACAGACTGACCCATGGGATCCAGTCTGCAGACTGGCACTGCACCTCTCATTTGGCCCACAGGGCTGGAAGGTTGTGCACCACTGTCTTAAATATGCTTTTCAGGGAATTTGGTGTTTGTGGGACTGGCAGCCCTGGGCACTAATTCCTTACAGAACAAGGTCAGGGCAGGAGCAGCAGAAAGGGGTCACCTGGAGAGAAGTCAAACTTGTTCTGAGGAGGTCTACACCTTCAGCTTGATGCCCTGCTCTCAATCTACATCAGAGTTTCCATGGGCAAAAGTGTTTGTAAAGCACGAGGGCAGAATATGACTTTATACAGCAACTAAGGCCTGAGTTTTCAAGAATGTTTTTCTGGGCATTCTCCAATTAAAATTCTCTTGGGTTAACTCTTCTCCCACCAACTTCAATAGGACTGGTGTGAAGCCAATGTTGAGTGCCCCTAAGGCCTTATACTGAGATATGCTGAGCAGCCACTGCTCCCTTTGTCTTCAGTACAAAAGATGCATGTTGTAGGTTCCTCCCACCAGATTACTTGTGATTCTACAATTACTCTAACACCATCAATGCCAACACTATTTTGGACTGATGGGCACAAAATGCATGAATGGTTCAAGTTGCACATAATTTTGTAGGAAGTATGTACACAAATTAGCCATATAAATGACAAATCTCAATTATTTGTGTATCTGGGGACAGAAGCATCATAGTTAGATTTAAGAGCTAACATTCTTTTGGGATGAACCAGGGAAAGTCATGTTCCCCCTTGAAGTACTATTTCAGGGTGTCATCAGACTCAGCAAGACAATACCCCTTACATTTATGTTTGGAAGGTTGTCAACACAGCCATAAGGGATAAACTTACTTTATGTTTCTAATGAATGCTAGCATTTTGCAGAAAAGTAACTGGTCACAAAGGCCACACAGTATCATATCAGTTTTGTAGGCCAGATGCTGGCTGATCCTGGGTTAAAAGCCAGATCAATCTCCAGGTCTGTCAAATCACTGGTCTCTGCCAAGACTGCTAGCAGGCAAACTAATTATTCAATGATCACTGACTTTATAGGTAAGGTTTGGGGCCAGGGTAAGGAGGTCCATTAGGAACTAACCTGAATTCAAAAACTGATTCTATCTAAGCCACTGAACAGCAGTCACACAGTAGCGACTGCACGTCACTTACAAGTGAAAAACTGTGTTATGCTTCTGGTGTGGCAAAGCATCCTTTGTCTTCTTTTCATAAAAAAACAAGAAATGTCTGGGTGAAGGTAGCTGCTACAATTTAACAACACCTCTCAAATCCAAACAAAACAGATGGAACATAGATAGGTGAACCAGACAGGTTAATTTACTTGTGACTTCAACAAATTGAAACTGCAGCTCTTTACAAATATAACAAACAATTTTGTATAATTTAAACAGCTCTGTCAAAATGTACGTACCTGTATTGCATGGAGTGGCATAACAATCTGTCTGGTGGTGGACAGATTGTATAAGTCTGTTACAAACATCCATCAAAAGATACAAAAGATATTTGCATGTTGGAAGACCCCTTCATCCATCAACTGTCATCCAAGCCATTTTATAAAACAAAACAATGTACTTGCATTGTATTTGTGTGCTGTGGATCTGTAGATGGACATCCCAACGTATAGAAGTTCCCAAACTTCAGCAGATATCTGAACAGTAGGCTTTCTTGCCCTTTCCATTCTAACTTGCTGTGATTCACATGATCCCACAGATTTCATTAGAAAACTGACTCCCAAAGACGGAGTCCTGGTGCTAATGTCTATGCTAATTTACACTGTGCAATCCTAATGAGTCTGACAGTGGCTGTAGGTCACTGAGGAATTGATCCCAACCCCAGGCTAGTCTTATAACTACTGAGATCACTTCAACATTCATTCCAAAGGCTAATGTCCGTGGTAACAGATTTTTATTGTTACTTTCACTTCTGCTGCAATTTCAGTGGGTGGTATAAGATGTAAAAACATAAAGAACCAAATGTGCAATCACAATAAAAAGTCCTCACCTCAGCATTCAAATCTGCTCCAGCATCTAGCAGCATCTGCACCATAGCCTCATCACCCCTGACACAAGCATACATCAGTGGAGTCATGCCCTAGTCATTGTTTGGAGTTAAAAAAAAAAAAAAAAAAAGGAATGGACAAATATATAACAGAATCCTTTTAAAGAGTGCTTAAATATATATTGTCAAGACAAACATTATATATGCACAAAATCCTCATCTGCTTCAAACTACCTTCTCAAATGATTAATAGCTGGATGTTTTGAAAAATGTAATTTATTTATAATTTATGGTGTTGGTTTACCTTTTGTGCTTTATTCAAAACAGAGCATGAAACTAAACTTCATTTCCTGGTTCTATTGAACTAAGAGGAGCAATATTGACTAAGAGGAGCAATATTGTCTTTGAGGTCCCCACTGCAGGAGTTAAAATCAAATGCAACAGTATTTCCATTGATGCTTCAAAACTTATGAAAATATTTCCATCCAGACAATTTTTTTAATAAAGTTTTGCTTTTTAAAGCCAAATTTTGAATCCATAATTTTTCACTGTGTCCCATTAAAAAACAACAAGCTCCTTCCAGACATGTAGAAGCTTTCTACACAGTTCCATAGTAAACAATGACTTAATTTTAAATGAAATGCTAGACAGCATCGGTGGAAGCTGCTAGCTCCATGGAAATGCTACCCTGTTTCGAGGGTAACTAGATTAGCTGACCCTTTACTGTAGAAATACCAAGCTGCAATCTGTAATAGTCTGAAATAGCCACAGAAGCTGATCGCCATTTCCCTTAAGATTAGTGTTACGGTGGCAATGGTAATGAGTCTAGATGAAATCATGAAAGTATTATAAAATCTATCAACCTAAAAAGCTATTCATTAAATACAGAGAGGGATGTCAATCAAAAGTGTGACTTTCACAGTTAATTTTCAGCAGAACTAGGGTTCCTTCTGATACATGTTGTTGCTTATCTGACGGTCCCATGGTAAATTTGCTGTCAGATGATAGCATGTTGGTTGTTTAACCTGAATGCCGCTGTGAAAGGAAATTAATTTCTGAGACAAACGAGATGCTCAAAATGAGCAGAAGCTGAGCTATTGCATTGTTCTCCCCAGCAAGTAAGAGCAGAGTTGAATCAAACATTTTTCATGTTCTCATTCAGGGGAAGAAAGGTACTTCTCCCAGACAGAAGCTGCTGGATTGCTATTTTGGGGTAGGTGCCTTTCCAAGCAAAATAAAACCAAAAGTTAGAGCTTGATTCTGCGTGGCACTGACTGTTCTCAAATCCTACCCCTCCTTCTCATGTCCTTGTTGTGACAAGGTATTTAGCATAATTCATGGATTTGTTGGAACCTAACAGGGCCATGCCATGAGTGCTTCTGCTAAGGCCTCAAACTTGCAACCTCTGGGCGATCAACTGTGCACTTTAGCATCCATGCCAGCCCAGCTCCCTCAAATCCCACCAAAATCAGTGAGTACCTAGCATGTTGTAGGTTACAGTCATTAATTTGCTTTTGGGAAACAGATATTTATGGCAACCAAATTATTATAAAAATGCAACAATTTGGGTTCTGATCCTATTACTTGTGTGAGGGATCCTTGCTTAGGGAGCCCCATTAAAGTCAAAGCGAGTACTTGGGTGAATACAGACTGCTTGCAAATCAGACCTGATCTTGCTCTTACTGCAGTCAATGGCAAAAGTCCTCTTGGACACCAGTGGTCCATGACCAGAACCACAATAAGTTTTGCAGAATCAGATCCTGAGTTTCATAAAACCTGTGCATGCGAGCCTTGAATTTTTCTAACCAGGGATGATTCATACATTAAATAAATACTTAAAATAAAGGGATCAAATCAAATTTGAAGTTAAAAAGCTAAGACAAAAGAGGTAACACACATACAAAGACCTGATCTGCAATGCTCACTGTCGTGCCATAAGTGCTTTTACACAGGCCTTTACCTGAGTTTTGTTCTGCAGTTGAGGCTTGATCTATATCCTTATATGCAGCCTCTCACTTTGTGTGAGGGAAGAATGGATTTTGGATGAGTCCATTATTAGCATTCAACAAATAATAAATAAGAGCAACATATGCAAATCAATATTTTCTTTTCTTTTTTTGGCCTCTGGAATACAATAATTTTGCTGTAGAAATTTAAAATGAAGTGTAAAATTATTCAAGATAATTATTTTAAAGTGTTATAGTAGGCTAATCATGGCACTAAGTATATAAAACTTAATAGTAGTAGTAGTAATATTTATGCCAGACTGAAGCACTGAGATATTTAAGTGCCTAAGGCTGTGGACAGACCTAACTTTCAACTGCTTTCAAAGACCAGGGGGAAGATGCTGCTCAGGCCACTTGTTATGATCTGTTTGGTTTGCATGCTCCTATAGCCATACAAATGAGTTAAATCACTAACGTTAACCCAGAATGAAACAGAGCTAAAGTAGCAATGGTTTTGTTCCACCTATACTGCTATAGAAGCATGAAGACATAATATGGTATGAAATGATGCTGGTATAACTGTTATATATGTCCATACCCTAAGCCAGGGGTTGTCAACTGGGGGTATGCATAGCCCTGGGGGTATCTGGACCAGCCCTAAGGGGTATGCACAGGCGGGCAGGGATGGAGCACCATCACCTCCCAGGAGCAGGGCTGAGGCAGGGTGAGGGCAGCGGCACCCCACTGCGGGGTGGAGAATCTCACACACGGCGCCCTCTGTCACTACACACCAGCCCGGTGAGCTTCCCTGCCCTGCAGAGGGGCGCCACTACTCTCGCCCCACCCCAGACCTGCTCCTGGAAGGCAGCAGCGCACCATCCCCACCTCCCTGCTCCATGTCCAACCGTGCACTACCTGCGCCCCTCTGACCCCCCAGGCTTACTGTCTGGCCGCTGGGGGTACTTAGACTAAAAAAAGGTTGAAAACCCCTGCTCTAAGTGAGCTCCTATTTTGCCTTGCTCAAGTTCTAGAAAAACATGGTGCCACCATATGAGACGCTTTACTGTGGAGTTGACTAATTAGTTCGGCAGTAAAGCATCACCACCTACGTCTGCAGCCCTACTAAGTCAGACTAAACTAATTAACTCTGCCAACACAAGTACTATCCTATGGTGGAGTTATTTACTCCAATACAATGCACATGTAGATGATGACCAGGCCTGGCTGAGGCACGAGGGAACTACAATGCAGGGCTAGCTGCCAGCTAGCCCTGGACTACAGCATTCTTGTTCCCCAGCCAGCCTCTCTGCAGCATGTTGAGCCGGGTGGGAGCAGCTCTGGACTGGCAGGCTGACCCTCCTGGACCCCTGCCAGCCAGGGCTGTGCTGCCCTAGCTCAATGTGCTGCAGTCTGGGGCAAACATGCAAATGCTGCACCCAGGAGCAATAAACTCTAGCGTGAACTGTGCTGGAGTTTATTGCATTGCATTAATAACATACAGATGTAGCCAGAGTTAATGTAATTACTTCTGTATCATGCTTTCATCTTAGCATTAAGACTAAGCCACAGAAAATGGAGAGAAGGACCCACCCACTTTTTTCAGGAACTTGAGCAGAGTGGAATAGGATCATACTTGGGCACCCAAGTACCATATAGATACATAATAGGTGGAACAGGACCTGGTCCTTAGTGTTTGGAGGATTTCCACTTAAAAGGGGTTGTTACAAAGCAATTCTTCATGCTCTTTCAAACTAAAACTACTAAAATTGAAATGTTTTAAAAGTAATTGATATTTCTGCATCACCTTTTATCCCCAAGGGATCCCAAAGCACTTTACCATTAGCACCAGTCAAATGCAACCATCTCTTGCTGAACACTGTCAAATTAACATGCAGCAAAATTGTCAGCAAAAGGGAAGTACTCGGCAGGGACATGAGGCACCTCTTTTTTTAATGTGTCGTCAGAAAGTGTTGTCTAGGGTGAATCCATAGAACTCTATTTCAAAAGGATGATATAATCTCCATGGCTGTTAAAGTATCAACATTTCCCTCCAGGAATCAGGGAGATTCATAATCCAACAGGTTTTTATTGATGGATAGTCGGAGAGACAACATTTTCTAGATAAAGCTTTATAGGGATGTACTTGTCACCACCCAAAAGACAAGAAGACTAAAGGGCTGGTAATGTACTAGGGAGATTTTCATGATGGACCCAGTTCAGTATTAAATACATATTATTAATATTAATATATTTGGCAGGGTTATAGTGAAATGAGTTGCAAGTATCCAGACAGGTTTTAGTGGAAAGGTATGCACATCACAAAGCTAACAGTCATGACTGTTCAAAAGTGTGGGTGACATATCTATTTTTTTATGTCAGGAAATCAATATTTAAATCAACAGCAAGCTCTCCTAAGAAGTTCTGATGGATTCTTCTGCACCAATTCAACTTAAACTCATTTACCATATTTAGCTCAACATTAAAGAAACAAATCCTTAGTACTCCAGGGACAAAACTTCATTTGAATGTATACCTGATGGAACTTTAGCTCAATATAATCAGGGGAAAAGTATTAAGAACCAGTTGTTTACTGAGCTACAGTACTGGAGCTTGCTTTCTTCACTAGGCAGTCAAAACTCCTGGCTTTTAAAGTTAATTAATTCATTTTTCTTTTTACCTGTTCACTCATGCTGTTAATGCCATCTGGCCCCAGCAAAGATATGGCCTGTTTAACTAGATCTGTTCGACCACAATTCAGCATTCTGAATCCCAAATCCTGCTTGAACTTAGCTTCTATGGCTACCGCATCCAGTTTTCGAGAAGCACAGAAGCAGTCGTCCATTCTAGGAATATAAAAAACAGCTATGTTAGAAGATAACAGAGGACAGACGTCAACATTTACAGCACAAATATTTCATTTAATCTTTGAACGATATAGGTACCCACAGCATTGCTCCATATCCACCTGTACGCATATTCACCCTCTTACATGCTCAAAATTCTTTTGAATTAGTTGCAGTGGCAACACACTGGACACAAAATGCTATGCAAGTTAATGGTCATTGCCTTTGCCCCATCTTGCACAATCATGCAACTTGTAAAAGTCAGGAGTTATAGGCAACTATTCATCTCTGCTGTATATACCATTCTTACTGAAAGCAAGTTCTCCTCATTGGTGGGTCAGATCTTAACTTCACTGATTCCCCCACTCCCCAAGTCCAACTAATTTCTGCTGGATTTGGATCAGGGCCCAGATGGATGATTATCTTTTACAGCTGAACAAAAAGTACAACGTAACGTTCCAAAGGATTTTATCAAGTTTTTTTTTTTTTTACTTCTGTTTTCACAAGAAAGTCAAACCTCAGAAGACAAGCAGCAAGGGTAGAGGAGGAGGTTAGAGAAAGAGCAAGTTAGAAATTACTTAGACAAGCAGGATGTTTTCAAAGCAGCAGGGCTGGGTGGGATTCATCCTAGGGGTCCCAATGAATTGGCTGAGCCATTGGCTATTATCTTTGAGAACTTACAAGGGTCAAATGACATCCCAGTAGACTAGAAAAGGGCAAGTATAGTGTCTAACTTTAAAAAAAGAGAATAATAAGGACTCAAGGAATTATGAACTGGTCTGTACAACTCCAAAACCCAGAAAAATATTGGCACATATCAACCAAGAGTCTATTTCTAAACATCTAGCACAGGACTGTCCAACTTCTAAGCAGCCAAGGACCGCACATCCTGCACGTCACACTAGGGGGTGCCGCATGCCATGCAGACCACAGCAGCATTAGCCACAGGCCCCTTGGGCACCCTGAGCACACAGGTGCTCCCCCCCGCTGCACTGCACTGCACATATACCCTTGCGTTCCTGACCCACCTTCAGCTCACTTGTCATGGACTCTTCCCCACTACACTGCGTTGCGTGGCTGCCTTGTGTTCCCCCAGTGCTGCAGGCTGTGCCATGCTGCTCTGCCCCATCCCATCCCCTGAAGCAGGGGCAGGAAGCAGAAGGCAAAGGAGGAAGAGGGAAATCTAGAGCCCCTGGCTGCCGCTGCAGCTGGAGCAGTGGGGGAAGTGGCAGCCAGGTGGGAACCTGGAGACAGCAAACTAACCCACTAACCAGATGGATAGCCCTGACTTGACAGATAACAAGGTGATCAAGAACAGCTAATATGGATTTATCAAAAGCAAGTCAAGCTTAACCAATCCGATTCTCTTTATGAAAAAGCGATGGGTTTCGTAGATGAGGCGATAGCAGCGGATACGATATAGCAAGCTAGGTAGAGTAGCAGCCACTTTGAAGAACAGGATTAATATTCAAATGACTGTAGTAAATTGGGAAAATAGTCTGAAATAAATCTGATGAAATTCAGTAAGGACAAGGGCAAAGACTGCACTTCAGATGGAACAATCAAATGTAAAGTGCAAAAAAAAAAGTGGAGAAAGAATGGCTAGGCTATGGTATAGCAGAAAAGGACCTAAGTGTTATAGTGGACTGCAAGCTCAATACGGTCAATGGCATAATATTGTTATAAAAAAAAGCTAATAGCCAACTGGGATGTGTTATAAAGAGCATCACCTGCAATTCATAAGAAGTGATTCTTTCACTCTATTCAGCACTGGGGAGGCCTCAAGGAGGATGTGGGCAAATTGGAAAGAAACCAGAGGAGATCAACAAAACTGATTAGAAGTCTAGAAAACATGACGTAAGAGGAAAAGTTGGATGAACTGGGTTTATTTAGTCTGAAGGAAAAAAAAAAGACTGGTAGGGGATTTGTTAACAGTCTGCAAATGCAAAAAAAAAGTTGTTACAAAGAGGATGGCAATAAGTTTTAATAAAGAGAACAGAATAAGAAGCTTAAATGCCACAAGGGAAATTTACGTTGGATGTAAGAAAAAACTTTCTTACTGTAAGGATGCTTAAATACTGATTATATAGGGAGATTGTGCGCAATCTCCATTATTGGATGTTATTAAGCACAGGTTAGACAAACATTTGTCTGAGATGGTTTATGCAGTGACATTCCTGCCTTGAGCATAGGGTCAGACTAGATGGTCTTTTGAGGTTTTCTGTGATTCTGTGAATTATATTTATGCCGTCCTAGTGGTAGTAAATGCTTAGGGCAGAAAATGGCAGCTAGAAGCACAAATAATGTTTAGCCTACTGAAAAACAGAGAGGGGGAAGAGAAGTGCTTTGGTCAAGTAGCCAGGACATACATAATGGAATCTTTAATGTCCATGCTGAGCACATAAGACATCAGTTTTTAAGGTCTTACTCAAAAGATGTTTATGCAGCAAACTGCAAGGAGCTCAATGTTTTTACCTCAGAAGATGAAAGGTAAAACTACCCAGCCTGCATGTGATTCTGCAGTTCCTGAGAGCACAGGAATTTCAGAATTGATGCTTATGCAACTCAGCCTCATCTTATTAAAGGACAGATTTGCTTCTCTTTCATGCTGGAAAATATGGTGGGAAGACGTGAAGTCCAATTCCTCAGCGCTCTTTGGTCTGAACACCACTAGACAGCTGTAATAAATAGCATCATTTTGGTTCTTAAAACTCTCCAATACCAACAGATCAAAAAAGAGCAGAATACTGGGGAACAGAGAGTCTAGCATTGTAATAATACAGCAAGAGTGCTTATAAAGTAATTTCTCATCTTTCAAGCGCTTTCCCCAGATTAAGAAATTCTATATAATAAATAACGGGCCATGTTGGCAGAGCAGTTAAAACATCTCACTACATTTCCAGAGGGGTGAGGTTGCACATTCGTCCTCCACCCAGATGTTAAGCAGCATCTGGTCATTTGGGCTAGGGAGTCAAGGTAGCCAGATGTGATGGTAGCCACATCACTCCCTTTTGTGCCACTGGCTACAAGAACTGGCGTGCCTTAACTATGCTAACTCACTGAGCTTAAGTAGACCTTTAACCTTTTTGATATAGTGTAGAATATATAGTTCTACAAAAATATATCAGAGCAATAGTATTTCCATCACTGTTCCTACAGAATCTGTTACTGCAGAAAAAAATGACCTTGATGATAGAAGAGGAGATGAAAGGGAAATGTAACATTTTAGCAAAAAAAAAAAATATATATATATCAACCAAACCTAGCAAACAAATGAAATTAGCCCAAAGCAACCGTGTGGTTGGCCCCTATCCTACATCCTAATTCATGCACAAAATTGTATAGTCCCACTGATTTCAAGGTGACTGTTCACACGACAGCAAGACTGGCTCCAGCACTATGTTGTATAAGTAGGCATTTATGAAGATATCACAGGTAGAGCAGACTAACATGTACAAAGAGGAAAGGTAAGTAACTGGCAGGTTTTGCACACTACTATAGCAAATACTGGGTGATTTGGAGAGGGTCAGAAAGGGATAGCTAAAATGCTAAAAGGCTTGGAAATTAAGGCAACAAGGAACTGTTATGGGAGCTAAACATATAGGACTAGATTGTAAAGAGCGCTTTCAGAGGTAATGAGGTGTGAAATTGTGTGCACAAGAAAAAAGAAGTTTTTCCGTTAAGTGCAAATGAAATGCCAATGCAAGTGAAACTCAGATGCCTAGCTGCATGGCCAGTTTACAGCTCTCTCCTCTAAAAGAATTCAGTAGTATAACTAATTATGGGCAAGAGGGGCACTGGCCCTGGATGCCAAGTTAGAAGGGGTACCAGAATCATTGCCACCCCCATGAAGCCTGCACCCGTGGAGCACTGTCATGTACAGAACTCCAAAACAGTTCCCGGCTGCTGCTGCTTTATGAGCAACAGCCAGGGTGGGCAGAGCACATTACCACCAGCATCAGCAGCTCCGCCAGGACTGTGTAGGAATGAATCCTGGCATCGATAAGGCTGGCATGGGTAAGACTACCCCTCTCTGTCCCCACTCTTGGAACCACACACCACCAAGCCCCCACCCCACTTTCCTGCAGGGTTTGCTCCAGAGGCCAACTCTGTTACACCACTAAAAGAATTCATGGCTTTTGACACTGCCTAGGATGCTTTGTAGATCATTCTAGCCAAAGGCCAGGGCAATTTGTTGCAAAAAACAAAAACAAAACAACCCCTACCAAAAAAGACTTCAAAAGCTGTTTACCCGCCCCAAATCCCACCTCTGTTTTTTCTCTCTCATCTGCCTCTTTCTCCTTCTTCCTGCTGGGGTTGTTAAATCTATGGGAGACCCAAAGCTGGAGTAAGTGCTCCAAGAAAGATGATCCAAGAAATGTATGGGAGGCAAGGATTTGTTTTGGTGATATATTTTATAGGACCAAATGGAAGACATGAGGTGTGCCCAAAAGCTTGTCAACCCTCTCTCCCAACTCTGGAGTTTGTTCAGTAAAAGATATCACAACCCCTACCCTTCACTCACCTCGCATGGATTTTTCTAGTAGTGATATGTGACAAGTCCCTGGGTTTTCTAATGTTTAAATGCTCTTTCCATTTGTTTGGGGGCTGGTGGATTTCTCATGCCATCACTAACTAAAGCAAAGGAGAATTTCTGCAGACTCCTGCCTTTGGTCACCAGGCCTCATTTAAAAAGGGACCTTCCCCCTTCGTGCTGTTCTGCAGAAACACTGCTGATTTGGGGGGAGGGAGGCACCTTTTTCTTTGCAGATCATTCCACAGTGGCTGCAGTTCTGCAGCCTCTATGACACTGTTAGTCATTTTTCTTTGTCTGGCACTAAGGGAAGAGCCTATCCCATAGCTTAGAACATCACTACTTCATATACTAAAAGGGTCAGATGGTCTCCCTTAATAGGCAACCAAATTGGGACACTACATTCAGAGCTGTCATTACACAGAGAGAGTCCTCCCCCTATAAAAAAAATCAGCCTTCATTCTACCTACAGGTTTTCTGTGGTCAGCAACCACAGAGGCTGTACAGGCTGCATGGAGGACACAACAGCCTGGCCTGCAAGCCAAGCAGCAGATTTTCAACAGTTTTAGAGATATTTTTTTTGTCTGTGGTTCAGTGATGCTCAATCAGCGTGCCATAACACCCTGGAGTGCCTGAGTTTTTTGCAGGGGTTCCACACAGTATCAGCAGTGTTAGGTGTGCAAACATGATGTTAAAAGTATTCTGAACTGATGTGGTCTCTTTGAGTTCTTTGCAACAGAAGAATTGCTCTATGACTTTTCTACAGTTAAAATAAAGTAAAAACTAAGAGCTGACATTTTCTGAGGGGTGCCTTGAGTCTAGCAAGGTGTGCCTTGAGTCTGAATGGGTTGAGAACCACTGCTGTAGTCACAAACACTGATCAATGCCCTCTTGCACACCAGAACATAAACTTCTCTGGTCGTGCTGCCTATGCATATTCTAACTGGTCCTTCCACTCATTTTGAAGCAAACACGCAACAGTTTTTGTAAGCAAGAAAATTAGGAGCAGGTGAAAGCTTATTTTTAAACAATGCTGAGACCGTATTAACTTGCAATGAAATGTGATTTTTCTCCAAATCCTTTTTTAATTCTTCACAGAACTCTCTGCTACAGTGGTCACCAACAAAATCATTATAATGTTGCCATTGGACATAACTAACATTACTGTGGCTTTATACTGCAAACACCAGGGTAACATTAGTAACTTGCAAGTGGCCACAGTCAACATATTTATGAGAACCATGGCAGTCTGTCATACTCAGCAATATCTGAACCTTTGACAGGGTTCAAAAGATAATCCTCTTTGTATATAATGAATTCTGCTTATATGGTAAATTCTCTCCTTTTACTTTTTCCATATACATGCCATGAAAACATATCAACTTGCTTGGCTTTATTCCGGCAGCTTGGATTTAGGAATTTTTTCATATTTCTTTGGACTCGATAGAGAGAGCGCTTGAGTGCCTCTCTAAAAGTGACTTATTTGTTGTGTGACCAAGGTGGGTAGTAGTATATAAGGTATGAATGCACTGCTTGCATATTAACTATGTCTAGCCACAGTTCTACATTGCATTCATTTTTAATTACTTGTTCTTTTGTGGGTTTATTGTTACAGTTGGCTGTGGGTGGGTATGGCCAATTTTTACAAAGGATTGAAAATTTTTTTAATTGGAAAAAAAAAATCAAAAACATTCTAAACCTGTTTTCAGTTACACATCTATTCCATCCACATTTCATTTCTAAGAAATGAAGAGCGGAATATAATAAGCAGAAAGCCAAATTTAGCTTTCCGTTAAAATCAGTGGGGTTGCATGTGTAACTGAGGATACAATTTCTGTATAGCTATCTGTGTTTTTTCCCCATCCCCTCATGAACGCCATCATGGCATCTTACTGCCAAAACCAAGGTGTGATCCCCAAATCCTTCAGTTAAAAGTCTACTGAACCATCATCAACTAAATCATCTGGACAGTAGTGTAACATGGGATGGATCAGGGCACAGGCCCTGGGTGCCAGCTAAAGGGAGAAATGCTAGAAGAACAAGGAGGAGCATCTCACCCTCCCATCCCAGGCTCCACCTGCACTTCCCAGCTGTAGGAAGCAGCTGGCGCGAGCAGTGTCATGGAGCACAAGGCATGCTGGGAATCACAGTTGTGTTGAATAGCAATGGAGTTTGCTACAGCTGGGGGTGGGGGCCGAGAATTGATCCCATTTTGCCACCAAAATCAGTTTTTTTCCCCTCTCAATAAAAAACTGGGGTGAAAGTCCTGCCCCCCACCCCCTATCCCAGCAACAGCAAACTCCACTTCCACTCTGGAGAACTACAATTCCCAGAACACCTTGCACTCCAGGACACTGCCTGGCTGCTGCTCCTGCTCACTGCCTCATGAAGCAGCTGGAAGGTAGGAGGGGAGGAGAGAAGGGAAAGGATGAGAGAGGACTGCCTTACGCACATCCTTCACATGTTACACCTCTGGATCAGAGCGCTTTGGTTCTGTGAGACCATTCACAAAGTCCTCTGTCCAAAGCATGCATGGCAGTTCAAAGTCCACAGGTGTAGTTTACCGAATTATATCATGCAAAACCAACATGTAGATTAATAATTAGTTATGAATAGTAATTTGGAATGTTGGAGCTCTTTTGGGAAGGGAATCATCTTTTGGTTACGCATTTGCACAATGCCCAGTGGAATTGGTTCTTGGTCTATGACCAAGGTTTTTTGGTGTTACCACTACAACCAAATAATAAATAACCACCATCTTCATTTTGATTTAAATTTGCAAGTGCTCCTTTTTCAATGCTGTCCTCTGAATGAGTGTGACATTTCTAGTAGTACTGGTAAGCAGGTCACAATGTATATACTATCCTGAAATTATTACTTGTAGTTTCAGTAATGGGGAGAGTGAATTTAGTACAGCAACATTGCTAATGGTGAAGGAGTAGTCTTTCTCTGTGTGTGTGTGTACACACACACAATACACACACACACACAAAAATAAAATCTATGCATTTATTTTAACCAGGAACCAAGTTACACATAAAATATAAACCTTCTGGACAGATGTCAACATACAGTTCATTCTTGTCAAAGAGATGACAAGAACAAATGGGTTACAGACACGGCAAACCCATTAAAAATGTGCTGAAACTACAAAATGTGAACCCAGATCTGGATTTCAAAGTGCTCTTAATATTCTGACCCAGTTATAAACACAGAAACCATTTCTAAAATTCAGATCTGGCTTTTGATTTTGAACAATCCCAGTCAGAGGAGGGGTTTTTAGCATGGGGTCATCTGTAATACAAATAGTTAGCACAAATCCTTCTACTCACTCCAATGCAATATGTTGTCTGTATCCTACCTAACTGCAGAACCGAAGCATATGGATCATTGACAAACTTGTTCTCGGTGGAGAAAACAGGAGGGCTAAATCTTCAACCCAGTAAAATGTAAGCATGTTCTGGTCCTAATCCTGAAATGTAGCATAAAGAAAAAGCTCTAGCCTTCAATAATTTTTTATTATTATTGTTCTCAGATATCATGTTGGAAAAACAGGTTGCGATTCACATCAGGAAACCCTGATGCTGCCTTTTAAGTATTCAAATCCCCTTCATCCTCTGGCATCATCTGCACCAAGGGACTACTGGATTTTGTGAAGGAGTTTGTTTGCAACCACACACTGGGTTAGCATTTTTGTGCCTAATTATTGCTGTAGTCATGACTGGTGTAAAGGATTAATAAAATTTGTGAGAAGAACAAGGACACTCAAGGAGAGATACACACATACCAATTCTCTCTATGTAAGAGGGGCTGTGCCTAATAGGATAAAAAATATATATCTTAGCATTTTTTTACTTTGTCTAAATGGCTCCCTTTGCCCAATATATTTTAAGAAGAGTTAAAAGCACTAGCAGAATTTTTTCTTTCCCCAAATTCTGTTTTCAGGTCTATTCAGATTCTTAAGCTGTACCACCAGTGTGTGTTTTGAGGTCCTTCCAGAAACAGGAAATTAAATAACGAGACTTATGCTTAGCAAATGCAATTCCTCCTCTGCTTCCTTACCCAAGGGGAAAAACAGTATATATGTGGAACTGAATAAGCTGACATACTATGGTTTATGCTGTTCTCAAGGAAAACAAGATCAAGGCAGTGCATCTTGTGTTCAGACTGACAGACAGGTTTATGATGCTGTTTACTTCCCGTGAGACGGCTCCATAGTGGAATGCTTTCCAGCTCCCAAGAAGCCCTAGTGTCTCTTCCCCAGAAAAGCTTTACCCTTGAATTTCCCTGGGGAATAGAGCTGTCAGTAATGGTGAGGGTTCCAGAGAACAATGCACCTTGGATCCAGCCTACTTTGAAAAGAAAGACCAAACTGAATTCATTACTCAAGGTGGGACTGGGAAGGAGCAGCATAGTAAGCAGAACTTATGAGAAACGTGTTGGTGCTAACAAAGCATGCTGCTGCATTCTTCTCCCACAGTTGTCTTCCCAGCGATGAGGTCTTAAAGGCTCCTGCTAGGCATTATTTCCATTAAGCAACAGATAGTGTTCCTTGCTGGAAGCTGTCATGCCATGCGAACTGCTCCAAGATCACAGGACAAGCTATTCAGAGGGACAAGAAGTGCCCTGGAAACTTGCTGTAAAGCACTCACCAGCAAGGGGAGCTGGAGAGCTGCTGTCATTCCACTTGCCCACCTTCAGCAGTGCTGCTAAGAAGGGAGCTCTGCTCCCCTGGGTGAATGAGCTGTTCCCCAACTCTTGTCCAGAGCAGGAATGACTCATGTGAAGGCCTGGGGGGCAGGAGTGGCAAGGGAGACCCATGTGAAGGGCTGCAGGACAAGAGTGACAGGGCTCCAACACTTCCAGGAGGCCTTTTGAGGTGCTTTTGTGTATGCACTTTTCCTCTCTCCCTGTCTTGCCCCCCACCCCACAGTTTTGCACACAAATTCTGCCCCCCCTCTCAGCTTCCTGTTATGTGCAAGTAAAACACGTCCTCTTGAGCCTTTGCTTATACTCTAGTTCTCACAGGGAAGAGGTGCTAATGGTGCCTTAAAGAAGCAGACTGGAAGGCTGGTTGGCCAAGGGGAGGAAGAATGGTAAGTCATCATGACATCTCCTGTTGACCCTGGCACAGCAGAGTTCAGTGCAAGTCACAGAGAATTCCCTTGTCTGCTGCAATCTGGATGGGTGGTGATGGAAAAGTCAGCTGCAAGGTGCATCCACTCTCCCAGCTAGTCATAAATGGAAGGCAAGCCCCAAGGATGTTGCTGTAGGTAGGCCTAGCATCAGCAAAGTGTCCAGAAAAACTGTCAAACTACAACTGCCTTGATAATCTATTAGTGTATATTATTCTCAGTCAGTGTGGGCTCCACCGTGGTAGTATTTCCCTCTACTCATAGCCATAAATCCTGTATTGCTGAAGCCAAGCTTTGGTCAGCTTCTCAGCCAAAGTTTGGCACAAGTGAGTGACTGCAGTTTTAATCATCTTTGATTATACAGATTAAAATGGGAGGAGGAGCTCTTATAACACCAGCCAAGGGGGAGATTGAGCGGTTGGGGAGCTGTGCTCAGTTGCCTAGCACTCCTCTTCACGTTAAAGTCTAACTGTGGTAAACCACAAACAGCAAACAAGAGCTGCATCTCCTTTGCATATTGTCGAGACTTTAGTCCAAGAAGGTTCACTGTTTCTCTCGGTGCCTGTACATAATAATTAAATAAGACCAAGGAGACAAGGGGCTCCTGTGACACTCCAGAGAGAGAGGTCTGAAGGTAGAAGTGGGTTTTCCACTCACTGCCCTTTGGATGGGGCCTTTGAGAAAGCAATTCTGAGTCTTTCAGGCAATTTCTCTGGACTCCTGATCTGTGGCTCAGGTGGAACAGCTGAGGCTTTGTGTTGTAATTGCTTGTAATGATTGCCAAAGAGAGATCCAACAGTACAAGAAGAGACTTTGCCTCTTTATTGATAATAAAAGACCATCCATCAGTGCTACAAGCACCGTTTCTCTTGCAAATCTGTTTGGAGATTTATAGCCTTCAAACAAAGTGGGCAAAGGAGAGAAGTGACTAAAGCGTTTTTGTGCAGTTTCGTACATCATTGCAGCTACATATGCATTTCCCTTACAGGCAATGCTTCTGAGGGATTTAGATGGTCTGAGGCACAATCAGCATTCTTTTTACACAAGGGCTGCAGTTGGCCATGCGTTGGGTGTGAGACATACTCAGCAACTCCTCATGTATTTTCCCCAAGTCTGCCCGGATGTCACAGAGTCCTACAAAGCTGCCAAGGAGCTGGAAAGTTACCCTGCAATGCTTTCTCCCCATCACTTAGGGATGCTACAGTGCTGCCACTAATGGCAGAGAAACTGTCACTGCATCTCTGCTCTCAAAGCCTGCCCTGTTGGTTTCTCTCAGCATTGTGCTATCTTGAGGAAGGGATGGTGGCTGATGGCTAGACCCAGATCTTGCTGTAGACTTGACCCATATTTAGCATATCTGCTACCTCCTTCAACCTTTTTTCACATCTTCCTGCACCCTTCAAAGGATCTGGTAGCACCACAATATGCCCGAACACCCTGGTTGAGAATCACCGATGTAGCCATTGCTCTAAGAATAAAGTGTCCTGCCAAGGTAAGTGCAAGCATATTAGCCACCACGAGAGGTCTCCCTCCTCTGCCCCAAAATTGGAAATGGCAACATTTATCCCTAAAATAAACCAAGCCTCTCACAGAATGTCCTGAGCTTTGCCTGGAATTACACAGACATGCTTTTAACAAAGAGGAGAAATCGTTAGAGCCTGTCTTGCCAACCCTATCCATTTGAAAATCCTGAGTCAGGCCCCACAAAACAATGAGAAGGGTTTAATTTAAAAAATTGCTATCAATTTGGCATTTGTTTCATTTCCTTTCAATCATTTAATCCTGCACAGCAGAGATGCTTTTTCAAGCTTTTACTTCAAATGAGGGCTAGAAAGTTACTTTTTAAAGAAAAGAATTAAAGTCCTGAGACATAATTGCATGACTCCAAGAACAGGTGCTTTAAGAAGAAAATGCCAAATACTGGTCGAACCTTGATTAAACTGCAAAAGCCCACAAGAATATTTATCTACAGTCCCTCCTCTTCATCCTCTAGTGACTATGGGACATTCAGCCGTGGCTGTGACAGGGCTCATTAGTTCTGATACACAAAAGGTTTGGAAGGAGCTGCCCAAATCTTGGCATCAGTGCTTGCTGGATAGTAGTCAGACAGAGCAGGTTGTGGAGGTAGACTATCCTCTCCTCTTGGGATCAAACACAATCCTTGAGCTGTCATGCTGGTACAGTCTCCAAGACCTGCAGTATATGAGCAGTTTCCAAGAGCTTCTGTGAATAATGTGTGTGGCAGTAATCCTAATATGCTGCTGACCACTGCACTGAGGCCTACCTTCAGGAGAAAGAATCACAAATATTGAATGGTTTGGAAATTAAATGAGCCATTCTGGGCTCAGCTCATGGTCAGAAAAACTCCTGCTTTCAGGAGTTTGTCACTGTGCTCGGCGCGTGCACAACCACTAAATAATACTTAATTCTGGTCAGTTTAGAAAGAACCATTACTTCATGATGCTGACTTCCAGCAATTGCTCTTATTGAACTGTTGTTATTATGTAAGCTAACTTGGAAGTCAGAAATAATAATCTCCAACTCCATCCATCTTGGTTGTGGACAGATGAAAAGTTTATGATGGTGCTGTCAGCATCGTGATGGTAGGAAAAAAGTGGCTGACAGACAACACAGACATAAAACCAAGATAATGCTGACCAACCTGGCAGAACATTGCTCCTGAAAGAATCAGGGGTAAAGAGTAAAACTCTACCTGTGTAAGTTGCACTGGTTTCATCCACCTGTTTCAATGCTAAGGTAGCAAAACAGGCTATTATGTGTCCCAGCTATAATAGTGCCTACTGTCTCAGAAGAGCTGCTCACATGTGTGTACCTGATCACACTATGCTTTAGACCAGTACATAAAGTTGATGCAATTACAGCACGGAATTGAACATCTGTTCATACCCATAGGAAACTGGAGGCCCCATTCAAGGTGTGTTTAGATCACAGTCACAATAGTGACCACAGTGCAGCTAACCAAGCTAACTTGGGTACCAATCTAGCCATGGATTACTGCAGCTCAGCGCAGCCTAATTCACCCTGTTTTTTGTTCACGTTTTTCAGCCTAGGTTGTACTTCATGCTGTTGTTGCTAGACTGCTGCTAGTGCAGAATTGGCTAGATGAGAGTAGCTCAAGTGTTGCTACACTGTTGTCATATTGTGACTGTAGTTTAGACATATCCAGTCAGGCTTCATGCCTGGACATAGAACCGAAGAAAACAAGGAATAGAAGGTAACGTGATGGCAAGGGTGGCAAAATCTCTGCATGTGTTACATATTGTATTAGGGAGGCGGGGCAGGCAGCACAGATAAGGAAGGGAGCAGAAACAAAGTACCAGATCAGGCAGGGAAATGGGTTAGGAGTGACACTTGGCAGGCCTAATTTGTGGCATGCCTACCAAAAAGGTTGGCTCCCACAGAATTAGACCATAGATCTCATATTGCTGGACTTCTCTTCAGCCTTTGATTTCAGCTTTTGATGTAGCCACACATGGAAATCTGCTCCCTCACTTCAGAAATACATAAGAAGCTGGTGGACCTGCACTGACATAAGAATGAATGAAACCAAGACCTGACTCAGAGGACATTTTCTGACCCCCCAGTTGTCTACAGTATGAAATGACATGGGTTGCCCCATGGGCTGAAATCTCCTCCTAGATGAAGGTATCGTCACATAAGATCATTCAAAGAGGAGATCAAAACCTGGAGGAAAAGCAACTGGTTAAAACAGAATCCAGGAAGTAAGAGGTAATGATGAAGGGAGAAGGAAGCACTTTAAATGACTTATAACTCTGCGAAGGGTGTTTGCCTTCAGATGCCTGAGACTGAGACACTCAAAGCCTGGGTGTTCTTTCTTTGTATCAAATATCCAATGTGAAATAAACCAGAGGTGGGTAAAGTATAGCCCGTGGGCTGGATCCGGCCTGCCATAAGGTTGTATCTGGCCCACAGTGGGTCCCTCGGCCCTGCCTGGTCCAGGTGTGGGGGGCATCCCAGGCTGTGGTGCATGCAGCTGGTCCCTTTCTGTCTCCAGGAGCACAGCATGGCTGGGGCAGCATAGTGGCTGGACTCAGTTTCCTGGTAGTCCCAGTGGCACCACCTCCTTCTAGCTGCCACTGCTAGTATCACCACTGCTGCTGGATCCAGCCCCACTGCCTGGGCACTCCAGCCTGTCCGCCCTTCACCCACTGCTGCTGGCACTGGACAGAGCTGGCGGGCAGGGTCTCCATGGATCAGCTCAGGACCTGTGCAGGCAGGGTGTGCACAGCTGAGCAGCTGGGATGGGGCCAGGGGTGGATGGGGAGCGAGGTTGGTGGGTGCGGCCAGGGCTGGGGCTGGGATCACAGGGCAGTGATAGCATGGGGCTGGGGCTTAGGGAAAAGCTGTGATCAGCTGCCTGCATGCCCCTGTGATGGGCACTGCTCCCATTGTCAGGGGCACATGGGCAGTGGATCACAGCTCTGCCCCTGGGCCCCGACCCCGCACTGTCACCACTGCATGATCCCAGCCCTGGTCTCCACCCCATCACCTGTCCCACACCCAGATGCCACTCCCTGCCTGCCTGCAGCCACATCCCATCCACCCAGCCAAGTGTGTCCTGCCTACACAGGTCCCAGACTGGTGTCCATGGAGACCCTGGGGCTGGGGCCAGGTGGTGACAGCATGGGCCAGGCCCCAGGGCAGAGCCACTTAGGGAGTTTTGGTGAGCTGTTCCGGGGGGGGGGAGGGAGGGGAGCAGGGGTGGTGCTGACCCAGCCTGCAACAGCTCACCAAAACTCCCCAAGTGGCCCTCCAGCCCAAATAATCATCCACCCTAAAATAAACCCTTTTCCACAGAGCAATGACCAAGAGACAGCACCCTACCTTCCCTGACAGATTTGGGGCTGGATGTTATGCTGCTCATGTTCAGGACCTCCACGCTTGAATGCATCATAGACAGAAACAAAGCCACCAACCTCAACAAAGCCCCATTTGGTCGGCAGCACTGCAGCCTGCCTGCTAAACTTCACAGGATGCCAAGAGCACTTCTTCCCATCCGGCTCCTTTCTATTTCAGAACACAGCATACAACCCACATATGTGACCTAGTCCTTTGCTGAATACACATGGTTTGCACATTTTATTTAAAATAAATGTTGCTTCACAAGGCGGTAGGGATGAAAGGGACATGCAAAGGTTTTCTTTTGTTTACAATAAGAAATATGAAAGTCACTAATACCCTGATTCCCAGCTTGGGTGTAGCAGACAGGGAGAGCCAAAGGGAGCCCTCTGCAGCTGTATAATTCAAATCCAACCAGCTGTGGCCCAGATTAGTATGGCCAGCACCTGGGCAGCCCTAATTTGCTGCAGGGGAGAATCAGGAACATATTCCTTTCGTTCCCCTTACACAGGGGTAGGAAACAGCAGTTAGACTTGTACTGGGGGCTGTGAAGATGCCTTCATCAGATGTATGCCAGCAGAGAGTTTTTTCATAGAGGGGAGCTCTTGATAAGCCACCTCCATCTGCTTTAATTGGCGCAATGTGTCCCTAGTGGCCCTGACACCCTAGCCCAGGGGTTCTTAACCTTTTTGGACTCAAAGCACCCCTCATTGGGCTTGAGGTCCTCCTCTGTAACTGTTGTGAATTGAGTGGCACCCCCTTTCAAAAACTAGTGTACAGATTATGGTGCTTTCCACCTTGCAGAGGGGGCTGGTAGTAGGGGTGGGGGACTGTCCAGTCAGGGACAAGCCTGAGCCTGGGCTTATTTCCTAACACCTCATTTATTTCCTCACACCACATACCACTCTTCAAAAGATCTGGTGGCACCTCAAGGTACCCCAGCACCCTGGCTGAGAATCACTGCACCAGCCCTTGGAGTCAATCATGAAGGACAGATAGAGACACACAGGGAAATGCTGTGCAAGAGAAGTAGCTGTATTAAGTATTTCCAGCTCCTAGACTAGAAACAAACAACAACTCTACCCCCATTCATCCACCCACTGCAAACACACCATTGTGTGCGTGACTGTCAGAAAATGAAAACAAGGGGGTAAAAATCACAGGAGAAAAGAAACTGGGGAGATACTGGGATAAAGGAGAGAAAGAAGGCAAGAACCTGACGGCTGCAGTGTGTGCAGCTGTACTGGGAAGTGTTAAAATTATCTGGTGGGAAACTTCAATGCTGTAAACTCAGATAAGAAACTCAACATTTGGTTTTTATCTGAACTGATCCTGAACTCCAAGCCTGTGAGATTCCGCCAAACCACTACTATGCCTTTCCCTCCCCTTCTCCCCCAATATGTATTTTTGCAGTGTGGAAACTGATTTTGCCTTATGCTTCTGAAACAATGCGTCATGAATCAATGCCATCAAATGATGCAATGTCACAAAGCGAGGTACAGAACACAAAATGTACCACACAGCGCATTATTTTGTTTGGCTTCTTTTAATTAAGAAGCTTTAGGAAGATCCTTAAGAAAAGCCTGGAAAGTACCAGTTTCATAACTCCAAAAATGAACATATTTCCAAAACAAATAATCTAAAATGCATCAGACTGCATACACACTCTTCCAGCTGCCCTTTGTCCCACAGTTTATTTGAAGAATCATTTCTTGACTTTTTTTTTTTAAATCTTGCAATTATGGACACAATGCTTGATGACAAGCTGGGAGATACAAGACAGTTGCTACTCAGTAGGAAGAAATGAAAGCTTGGCGCTTGGACTAGGTGGAAATGAGATGTGCTAAGGTGCTACGATGTACTGAGTACAGACGAAACATTACAAGCAGCAAGATTTCAAATTAATGTCCTGAAGCTCTGCTTGGACAGCCTTTTAATAAGCTGCAGCCTTTCTTTTGATCTCAGCGTTACAGACATGTACAGCCCAATTCTCAGTTACAGAGAGAGCTTTACATTACTCTGGTGGTCTAAACAGGACATAAATGTGCACACATTTCCTTTCTACTTGGAACAGCAGAGGCAGAATTAGTTTTGTGAAATCAGAATGAGAATTGGGTCCATACAGTTACACAAAAAACAAAGGAGCAGATTCTGACCCATATAAAGGCCCAGATCTTTTCTGGGAAATTACCTCTTCATTTCTACCCTGCTGAATTTTACACTGTGCTCTAGAGTCCCACTCCAGCCTGGAAGAACAGCTATATGAATGATACAATGTCACAATAATGTGGCTATTATTTATTTTCTCTATGAACTGAACTTGATGGCTGCTTTAACTAAGCACCAATTTGTTCTTGATAATTAGTAAATTCTCTAGGACACAATCACTATTTGCTCCACCTTTACCTGGTTTAGAAACTTTAATTTCAGTGCAACTGGCTAAAGCAGTCAGCAGTGATTTCCATGCACAAGCTAACAAAATATGACTTTAAAAATTGTATATTTCTATCATTCAGGATCATGATTTTATTATAATTTGCTGGTATTTTTATTTTTTTAGGATGTTAAGATTGAAGGGTCTGGAGTAGAAGTAATATTTGTTTACCCACAATTGTATCTATTAGGTCAAATCTCAAAGAGTTTGTAATTATGCTTTTTTAAAATACGGAACCTGATTTTTCAGGCCTGCTTTTTTTTAAAAACTGGAATAGAAAATTTTTGGTATCTCTAAACATGAGGCCCAAAATATTTACATTAAGATGAAACAATTACAGACAATATTTGAAATACGAAGCTTTCGAGAGAGTTCTGAAATTCAACATACTTCTTTAATAGAGTATTTGATAGGTGTCAACAGTAAAGCATTGTGCCAGTCTCAAAGTAAAATATTATTCTATTTAGTGAGAAAGCATGTGGAAACCAGAAACAACAAAATACATCTGCTATGATGCAAGTTGTCGCAGTTAATCATGGATGTAAAACCATGCATTTTGTGGTGGAGGACAGAATATGTACATCACCTACATCTGAGTAAGAAATAATACTGCAAAATATGAGTTTGGCTTTGAATTTCCTTGTGTTTTATAACTAGCAGCTAGGCTGTGTAATAAAGCTATTAAGAAACTCTGATGAATAATTCCTGCTGAAACAAGTATCTCCCAGATTCCAGCATGCCCTCGGATGATACTTTTATCCATGCATATAGAAAGAAGGTAAAGCAGCACCTAAAAATACATACTGAAAATACAAACTTTAGGGCCTCAGTAGCAAACCAAAAGGCCATTTCTGGCTTATTAAAAAAATGGGAATTGAATTATTTAGACCTACAACATCTTTGCATGAAGTAGATTTGAGTATTAAAAAATATGATTGTACTGCAAGAGCTGTTTTTACCTGCAAGTGTAAATGTGCTGATTAAACCACTGCTGCAGAAAACAAGGCAGTGAAAAATATTTCCAGCCTTGTCAATTACATCTCAGCATTTTGCCACAGGAGCACAGAGAAGCAGACAATTAGCTGAAGACTTTGTTCCCTCATTAGAAAAGGGAACCTAACGGTAAAAGGAAAACCAAGATTTGATAAGCAGATGAAGGGCTTGATCCAGCTGCTAGATACTGAGGCACCCATTGCCATGCAGCTTCTAAAACTGGCTCATACAGGCGGGTGAACGAATATAGCAGCTGATTTAACAAACTGCAGAGAGAAGAGTCTGAGCATCCTGTATATCTAAGAGCCCTTTCTCTGCTGTTTAAATCACCGTCATTATGAGAGAGACAGGTTTTTCAGAACATTCTTTTCTTTGCCCAGACTTACTTTAACTGTCGAGGCTCACAGTCAACTCCGGGTAGTAAGAGCCTTGCTGCTTGCCGTACATCATCACTATCCACGGAGAAGCTACGACGGTACCCTGCATGGGCCAAGGCAACCCTTATCCATTCCATCAGGGGTGGCAGCACGATGAATGGCCTGGAAAGAGCAACACAAAAGTCAGTCCCATTAATAAACTAGCATCCACGTTAGGGCGCAAACCAGCTCAGCAAATTTTAGGCAGGTCCAAACCAATTTGATTCGCACCATTCTCAGAACAGAGTTATTTAGTAGTGAACCTTAAACCATTAGCTCAGGAACTGTGCATCTCTTTGACCAAATGTGTAGTTGCTCTGAAGTCGACACTAGCAATCCACTTGCTTCAAGATGTTTATCAGGAAAAGCAAGCAGAATCCCTAGCACTAAAACACATCCCATTCTGGCTGATACATGCATGTCAGCCAGAGCTTCCTTCCTAATTAGCACTAGGGGGGGGAGAAAGAGAGAGAGACAGACAGAAAGAAACCTCCTACATCTCTCAGCAGTCAAGGGAAGGAGAGAGAGGATAGGTGATCTGTGAGGAAATTTCCATTGGCAGTATTATACTGATGCAACATCAGATTCTCATTCGTCTATTATTTTGTGGCTCCCTGCAACTCGATGAAGTGACTCATAAAATGCTGAGGACTGAGTGCTGCTGACCCTGCTGTATTTCTGAAGTATCTAGAGATTGCTTCCTGGATCACACAGCTAAATGCCTACTATTGTTCAAATCAAAACTGTTAAAGATGCAGCACTAAAAGTGGCAGAAATCACCCCCTGAGATTGTGAGATGTTAAAAAAATCATGTGCTCAACAGTCAATAGTAATTGGGCCCAAACATGCAGTCTCATTTTTTCAGCCTCCCTCCTCCTCCACTAAAGCTATGCCTACTTTACAATCAAAGTCCAGCCCTGTGCCTGTAAAGATGTGGATTTTAATTGTTATAAACTATTGCAGAGACTGTGCTTTTCAGAGCTGTAACCTGACATTGGTGCCATGGGCAACACGAGGGTGGAGAGCACAGGGAGGGGTGGAAAGACAGGACGTGAGCATTTACCTCCTTACACAGGGGCTGCTGTAGTTGTGGCAGTGGTACAGGCTGCTGCAAGCTCCCCAAATGGGAAATTCCTACACATCCGTTAAGATACCTCCTTTGTAACCTGCTTTCCACTTATCCTTAAGGCTAAGTCACACAAAAGCACCAAGTAGAATGAGAAGCCTCCATCTTTTGTATTGTCAGTTTTTCAGGGACACAACCCAGGCCCACTTAAGTGCTTGATAGGTGGAATAGCACTTGGCCCTCAGTGTCAACCCCAGCCCCAAGTCCTAACTTGGTCAAAAAAAAAACAAACATGGCTGGGTACCTCCAAGGGGTGGCCTATGTTACAAGGCAACACTGTTTATAGATACTTTGGTATCATGAAGCTATTCTGAATCAATGTATGCAGCAGGGAACGGCCTCCCAGGCTGTCATAGACTCTCTCCTCATTCTTGGCCCCACCATCTAGGTGAGGTCCAAGAGGGGTGGCAAGAGGATGTCTGCGGTCCATGTCAGTGCTGGAAGAATACTCCACAGCTGGGTGTAGAGGTTGAAGCAGAGTGTGTGTGCTGGAGGGAGGGAGAGAGGGAAAGAGAGGGTAGAAATCCCTCCTATTTATCTCATCCTAACGAGGCAGAAATCTGTCCATACCAGCCTGGAAAACCCTGATGCTTCCTAGCCACAATGATATTTAGATACGATGATATGTACATCCGTACAGTGGAGAGACCTACTCCTGCTGTAGGTCTTTAACAGATGCAACGACATTAAAAGAGTAAGTACAAGAGGCAAAATTAAAAATCACTATCCCAATGGCTGCTTTGGTTTTACTGGTTTTATTTTCTTTTTTAACTCTCTCTCATTCTCCCTGCCGCTGTCTCTCACTTTCTGCATTCGCATGAGGCACAGACAGAGGTGACAATTTTTGCCCAATCTGGGCCCTGAAAGCACTCTACAGCTGTCAAACAGAAATGCACGGCTGCAGAGCGCTTTAAAAGGGCCTAATCCAGAAAAAATCTGAACTCTTATTGCATGAAGGTTCAGATGAAGACACTCCAGAACGGAGTGCCTTCAGTAACTTGGGTTTGCACGCAGGGCTGGGCTGACTGCAGCTCAGCCCTGCTCTGGTGCTGTCTTCAGAATGGAAGTGGGGAAAGGGAGCAGAGGGAGTTTGGTCTGCAGTTTTTTCAGCTGGCATTGGAAGGTAGGGTGGCTGGATTGGAGCCCTCCTGAGTTGGGGGTCCTCCAATCCACCCACCCCACCTTCCAGTGCTCCTGGGGAAGCTTCAGAATGAGATCCCTCCACTCCTTTCCCCACCTCTCATTCTGAAAACAGAGCCAAGGTTGGGAGGAAGGAGAGGCATTGCTACAGGGACAGAGAGGCTGGCTTGTAGCCACTCTAAACAACAGCTGGATTCCCCAGGTCCCAGGACCCAACAGTAAGCTTTTGTTGGGTCCTGTGGATCGTTGCAACTCATAGTACTTCCACAGTGAAGTGCCATGAGTTACAATGTGGAGCTGCACTTCTGTTGGCACCTATAGTCTATAAGGCTGCCTATTCATAGGTTCATATATTGTAGAGCTGGAAGAGGCCTTAGGAGATCATTGGGTCCAGCCACCTGCACCCAGCAGGAAAGACAACTGGGGTCAGGTGACCGCAGCAAGGTGACTGTGCAGTCTCCTCTTAAAGATTTCCAGGGTAGGCGACTGCACCGCCTGTGGAAGGAGCTTATTCCACAGTCTGGACACCCTAGCTGTGAAGAAGCTTTTCCTAATGTTGAGCCCAGCTTCCTACCCACCTAACTGTCACAGTTAAGCCCACAATCCTTCAATTTTATCGTGAAAACATCATGGGATACCTGATCAAAAGCTTTTTGGAAGTCAAGGCATACAATGTCAACCTCCTCTCTCTTATGCAGGTGGCGAGTTACCTGATTATAACAGGAGATGAGGTTGGTATGAGGTTGAGATGAGATTGGCCTGCCTGCAACAAAGCTATGCTGGCTGTCATTCAGAATCCTACCTTCAATAAGCCTATCGCACATAGACTCCTTAATGAATTTTTCCAGGATTTTCCCTATACACGTGCTCTAGGGGGCATTTTAATTAGAGTGGTTTCTGGACATTTAGATATGATAGTATGTACATCCATCCCCGCAGGCCAGATAGAATGGTCTGGTGGGCTGTATTTGGCCCACAGGCTATATTTTGCCCACCTGTTCCAGGTGATGTGTATCAAGGACCGGATAGAGGACTTGCATTCAGTGTTGGAAAAATCCTGTTCTAATTAAAAGAGTTTACCGTCATGTGTACTAAGCCCCGCCTGTGTTTCAAAATGGTCATGGGGACACTTTAACTAAAGCTCACATGGTGAGGTTTAGTTAAAACACCCCCACAGCCATTTTGAAACATGGGGGAGCTTAATACAAGTTTATAGTGAGGTGATGCTGGACCATTCTAACTAGAACGTGACCTAGCGCATCTATAGACAGCCCAAGGTGTTACCCTGTCTTGCCTATTGGCCCTTTGTTCATTAGTTTACTACATGTGTTTCAATCATGGAAATGTTATTTATAGGCCAGTGCCATGACCCTCGTTAAATTTTTTGCCTGCTTCTTTTTCCCTCCTTCACTCTTCCCCTTTGCCTTGGTATTTTTTTCTTTGTTTACCCTTTCCTCTGTACCGCTTTCCAAAGACAGTTTAAAAAGTCTGGGTGGTGGAGTTACAGTTCTATTGGGCAAATACTTTACATTTTGCACACATAACCTTCCTCAAAACAAATCTAACCCAGAACAACTGACTTAACACGATGCTGGGTCCTAGCCTATCCTTTTCCTATCTTCAGCTTGAAAAATATGCAATTTACTCCTCTTGGGAAGACTATCCTTTCCACAAGTGACAAAATGATTCTCTAGGGGACAGATTTTTCAAGAGCAACTCAAATTTAAGAGGACAAGAGCCACTGACTTTCATGAGACATCTGTTCCTAAATCTCTTAGTAGTTCTTCAAAAATCTCAGGAATTGTTCAATCATTTACTGATTGGGCATCTTTGTTCTTTTTTTCAAAATATTTTTGCCTCACTCTCTAGACAAGAGACAATTGGTTTCTGAGGCATTTTATATTCTAAATTGAAGGAAGCTGATAAGAAAAGATTACATTTTCCCAGGTGACTATGAGAAGAGTTCCATGAACCGGTTACTTGCAATGACAGTGGTGGTTACCATTTTCTAAACTGTGTTAATTTATTCACATCATACAGTTCGAATCAAATTTCAATTTGAATTAAGGGTTAACAGACAATCATTGACCATCAGGGAAGTTTTCATGCATTTCTGCACTTCTGCAGTAGAGACAGCAGGGGGCACCTACTGCTATACTTCGTGGTGGGCATGAGCAACAACAAGCCTTAGATAGCTGCTGTATATACATGTTAATTAATACAGTTTAAATTTCCTACTTCAGATTGCCCTAGTTTGCATTAACTTTAATCTTCATTTAATGAGGAATAATTAATTCGGACTAGAGCCAATTTTAATTCAGACTACAGATGTCCCCAGATTAAACCTAGAAAAACATGATATCTATAAACAGCCTGTGTGAATAAAACTGCTGGCTGCTTTAACCAGAAACAGCTGTGAGTACTCTAAAGACCATAAGCTGCATTACAGATGTGCTGATTACCATGCACCCATATAGCAGAGGACAGAGGAGGGCTGTAGTTTGACTTTAAACCACTCAACGAGGAAAGCTAATGAATGGTAGATGACCAAGTGAGCAAAGGGACCAAGGACTTGGTTTTGGGAAGCTGAGTGATAGTTTACTAGGATCCTTGACATTCCATTTACTCCTAAACAGAACAGACCTAGTGATAAGGAAGGAGATGAAGTTCCCAAGCAGGGAGTTAGGATCAAAGTGAATTGGTGGAATAAGGCCAGCACAGCCAGCAGCAGTTTAGACAGTAGAAAGGATTCTTACTGCTTACTACATCACACAAATTAGGCACTTGGGGTCCAAACAACAGCTCCTTGAAACCAGGACCATTGACTGTGTTTCTCTGTGGGACAGAAAGAAACATTTAAGGCTGAATGATATAAATACAGAGAAGATACAACCTATCATTTGCAGATCTGTCTCCCCTGGCAATTTGAATGAGGTAGCCAGTGTGCCTTGGCTGAAGGAGAGCAAAGTACCTCAATACTTTTATTTTTTAAAAGAGGCAGGGAGCAATATCCATTCTGTATTTCTGCTTAAGCCTTGGAGCTTATGAAAGAAGAGTAGTATTAAAATAGCTGGGAGCAGCAGTGGGGCACCTCAGTATAAATTCATTATCATCATCACCTTTTGCAGGGATCTGAGGATGGCCCAGCGAAGTTACCTCGGTCCAATCTATTTATTTCAGTCAAAGGTACAATGAGTGTACATACAACTCACTAGGCTACCGTGCAACAAAAAAACCTCGAGTCACATTCCCTGCAATGTCACTACCCAACATCCTGTGGCAGCCATGTGGTTTGTGACTCCACAAGCCCAGACAACTTCAAAAAGATGGTCTAGGTCATGGGGTAGGTGATTATTTTGGCTGGAGGGCTGCTTACCAAGTTTTAGCAAGCTGTTGAGGGCATCCCCTGTCCCTTGACAGATGCCCTGCCCCCGGTAGCCATCTTGGGACCGGAAGTCCCACTCCCTAACCCCTGACCTTTGTCACCAGAAGTCCCTCCCCTTGCCCCCTAGAAATACTCCTTTCAGCAAGGGGGTTTGCCTGCTCAGAACCAGAAAAAATACCATACTATATTCTAAAATTCAACCATCTACTACAACATTCATTAATTTGATTTCAAAAAATATTTCTACCCTGATTTACATGAATTTGTGTAGTGTACATAGACGAGATTGCACAATAGCTTAAATTGAAGTCTTACACTTGTATATTGTGGGAGGGTGTGGGGTATGGCTGGGTGGGTATAGGTCTATGGGGGGCTGTGGGTGTGTGTGGGGGATTTGTGGGGGGATGGATAGGCATGGGCGTGTGTGGGGTGGGAGGCATATGGGTGTGTTTGGATATGTGGGGTGTTGGTGGGTATGGGGTTTGTGGGCGAATGTGAGTGTGTGGGGAGAGGGTGGCAGGGGAGGGTGGCATGTGTGGAGGGGGAGGGTTTGCCCACAGCCCTCCTGTGGCAGGTTGAGCCCCTGCCAGCACTCCTCCAAGCCGGGGCTCCAGGCTCCTGCCACTCCTGGCCCCAGGGCAGGGCCTTGCTGCTGCGTCTGCTGGCTTCCTCTGGGTCCTACCGCCACGGTTTCCTGTCATCTTTGACAGGCAGTCAGAGGCAGATAAATATTAATTTTCTAAATTTTTTAGAGGCTCCTCAGGCCAGACAGAACGGTCTGGTTGGCTGATATGTATCAAGGATCAGATAGAGGACTTGCATTCATTGTTGGAAAAATCCTGTTTGCCTTTGAACCTAGCAGTGGTAGATGGTACACCAGAGAAAAGACATTAAATAAAAACTTTGGGAACAACAGAGGAAAAAGAATTGATAGTGACAAGACAGTCACCCATCAATGGAAATTAGATTGCTGCCTTTGGAAATGAAAATATTTTAGACTAATCTGGGGGGCAAAGCTGGAAGGTTTTGAGAGGTCTTCTGAGGGCAAACAATGATTTCTGCTAATAGTGCTGACTAGGTAAATCTAAAGACTTGGGGGGAAGTAGCATTCATCATGGTCTACGAGCAGTAATCCTCTGGGAGTGCAAGTAGGTTTAGCTTTGCTATCATGACCAGAAGTATTACAACATGAAGGAAAGGGAATAAAAGGGGACTGAAGAATACATACAGAAGTTACATTTGTCACACAATCGGCCCCATGAAAGTGCGCTACAGCTGTGCCCTTACAGAAGCGCATGGCTGCACAGCATTTTAAAAGTGCCCAATCACACAACAATCTGAACCCTCATTTCATGAGGGTTCTGATAAAGCGGAGTGTTTTCATTAATGTCTGTCAGTGCATGCCAGAAGCAGGGGGCTGATATAGTCTAGCACTGTCCCTAGTGCTGTCTTCAAAACGGGAGGGAGTTCCATGTGGGTTTTGCCCAGCCTACACTGGAAGGTGGGGCAGGTGGATTGGAGCCCCCAAACCGATTTCCCTCCCCTACTCTCCTATTCTGAAGACAGCACTGGAGCTGGGGGTGAAGGGGTGAGGCAGGGCTAGGGGACAGCAGCTGCTCCAACCTGAAGCTTGATCAGGCTCCAACCTGAAACTCAACCCCCAGACCCAATAGCAAACGTCTGGTGGGAACGCTGTAACTCATGGTGCTTCCTGTGAAGTGCCAAGAGTTACAGTGGAAAGCTGTACGTACAGCTGTCAGTGCCCACTGCATCAAGGAAGGATGGCCACAGAAGTCTGTGCACGGTTCCAGCAACTTTTAAACTGAAAGGGGTTTGTAATGGTTCATGTAATCGGTTGCTGGCCCAATATACAGGGTGTTTATAAAGTCCATGTGCAACTTTAAACTTTAATACTTTGGATATACACATGATAGGAGCAACCTGTAAATGGCAACTGAAAGCAGAATTCGGTAAGTTTTTACCATAGCATAAGCTTTTTTATCCATTTTATTTCAGACCTTGCAACTGAAAATGAAAGTAAGTTCCAATTCCAAGATGAGTTGGAAAATCAGATTTTACAATGTATTACAAAAGATGGTGGTTATGTTGAAGTCTAGAAATTTGAGCTGTATTGTATTAAAACTTAATGAATTCTGCTTTCAATCACCATTAACAGTTTGCTTCTATCGTGTATAACCAAAGTTATTGAAATTTAAAGTTGCACAAAGACTTTATAAACACCCTGTACTTACACCCAAAACTTAGTTTAAAAAACAATGAATCAGACACTGGAAACGTTAGGGTAAAATTCAGTGAGGTAAGCATATGATGAGTCACGGAAATGGAGTTTACCTTTATCTCACCTTTCTGTATGAATCATAGGACACAATGGAAGGCACACACACGCCTGGGCATTGGACCAGGGAGAAGAAACTAGCTTACCCTCCCTGCAGCCCTTTAAACCTCAACCTAGAAACTTGCCCTTGTAGACAATATGGCCCTTTTTATTTACATTGTATTTATAAGCAAGTAACAGATTTCATGGCTTTTAGCCAATAGACTATACCATATTATTTTATTTCTCATATATTTCATCCTCTAAACTTAAAAAAGAAATGGATTCAAACTGACTGTACGGTAAAAGCTGGAATAGTACAATCAGTAGTTTACAAAAATTGGCTCAAGATTTTGTTTGATGGCTTGTTTCAAACAAAAAGTAGCTCCTTTCTATATGTAGAGGCATGGAATTTACCCCTACTGTTTTATGTCATTTTTCATGAAGGGAAAAAAAACCCCAGGATGGCATATCTAAACACTCAGAGTCATATTCTGAGGAGAGAACCAAATGTGGTCTAGTGAAATAGGCTAAAAATACCTTCCAAGGGTCTATGCATGCTGTGAAGGGTTGTGGGTTTTTTTGGTTTGGTTTTTGTTTTGTTTTTTTAAACTGTTTGTATACCAAAAAAGAACAAGGAATATAAAGTTATAGGGAGATTGCAATCTATGTGATAACATGACAAGAGCGTAATGCACACCTTACTTTCCTAATCACTGGGAGAAAATACTGTCATGCAAATATATTGTGTTATTAGCATAAGTAATTGGCATATCTTCTCTAAACAAAAGGAGATTATAAATTGAAGGTTTAGCTGCTACTTTTTGTTCCTTGTCGTTGTATTCAAGATCAGGCATGTAGCAAAGCAGTCATCATCTTACGCTTTTCAGAAACGTCTATTTTAATTAATATAGCAGAGATGAATATTCTGGACTAGATTCTGAGTGCACAGAGGGATAAATCTAGAATAGCCTCATTGTCTTCAATCAGGATAAGATTAGATTCTGGACTAGTGGCCATGGCCCCAGTTGGAAACAGACTCAAGACAGCGCTTAAACCTGGGCTTAATTTTAAGTAAGTGTTTAAATCCTATTTCAGTCAATGTACTTATATTAAGCACACACTTAATGTGCGTCTGCTGCTTCCTGAGCTCATTCTGAAGGAAGAACATTATTTTGACTTGTTCTTTCAAATACGGATGCAGAGGAAGCTCTCTGTAAGGCTCCATCTCCTGTATGGAATGGCTGAAGGGGACTTGTCTGCTTTTCTGATCTGTGTATTAAATCGTTCCCCAAAATCTCTCTTAGATCTGGCAACACCCTACCACCATCATAGTACAATTCTTCTCCCATGATGCAGATTTTTTCAGTGGTAGGACCAATGCTGGGACACTATGCTTCTGGGCCCCTCATGTCATAGGTTTCTTTCTTATCCTGGAGGCTGATGTGTCCCAGAATACAATATGCTCACATGGAATGGACCAAATGATAAAAACGGTAAATCACCAAAACAAATCTTAATAATTAAGTGGGTCCTTAATATAATACATAGTCTACTTATTATTTATAATAATGTTGCTTCAGCTATTTGAGATGTCATAGTGAATCCTTTTTCTTAGCAACGTTCCACTTGCCTCAAATATGCCAGGCAACTGTGACACACACAGTTCTCCCCTCTGTGTTTCCTGGCATACCGAGAGATTTAAACCCGCCTGCTTGCTTATATAATGTCTCAGGCTTTCTTCTTTGTTTATTGTTATCACTGGCAAGATAACTACAAAAAATCACAAGAAACAGATGGCTAAAAAGAGAATGAATAATATGCATTCTACCAGAGGTGTAGCTGGGCAGTTTTGCGCCCTGGGCAGTGGCAGGGCATGGAGCAGCTGCTATTTTTGTGACACCCTGAGTTGGCACCTGGGGCTAGTGTCCTGCTTGCTCCCCTCTTAGTTACACTGCTGCACTCTACCATCCCATATGCTACCTTATTCATTTCACATAGGTTTGTCAAAGCCCAGGGTAAAGTTCCCCTTTGGGATGCTCCAGATTGCTGTGTACGGGTCCCAATGGGCTTCAGCCTATGCGTTCTCAAACCTCCTTTAGTCTAAATAAGCTTCAGTGTTATCTCTTTTCTTGGCTTTTTTGGCATACATCCTGGGACTAGACTTACTGTGGGCCCTGCACAGAAATAGGCAGCCTAGTTGCTTTGGGCCCTTGGGAACAGTGCCAGATTTCCCAATAGCTCAGTAACTTAAACTCACCCTTTTCCTGAGTTCCACTTGCCTGACAGCTCACTTCTTCAGGGACACATGAAAGGGGGAGCACATCATGCACAAGCTTTGCAAACAGTTCCACAAACTGATCAGCAATCCTTCTAGACTTTAGCAGCACAAAAACAGATCTAGACAGAAACAAGTACACATTCCCCTGCATCAAATTTCCTCACCACTGCTGAACACTCTTTGGTCTTAGGTCAGAGTCTTTTAAAATGTCCATGGGACCTCCCCTACTGTGCATGGCTTCTCTTTACTTTCTAGCCAACTCTCCTTTTTATTTGGCTGGATCCCTCTGCCAAAAGAGCTTGGCTTTCTGTTTCCTGCTCCTTTATCTCTGGGAGTTCTTCTGAGCTCCTCTTTGCCAGATGACTTCCTACTCAACTTTTTCAGGTAATAAAAGTCCCTACTAAATGAATCCTTGCTTAGATACCTTGTCTTCCCTCCCTGCTCTCACCTAGATGTTCAACCTTAAACCAGCTCTGCTGGGTGGGAGCCACCTCAGAGTCCAAGGATGTTCCATTTGAATGGATACTCATCACAGTTTAAAGTTTAATGAACCTTCATTGTTAGGTCTGTTTTAGGCTCAAGTATTATTCCTGTCATCAGCTTTATATTTACAGGACTATCTTCCAGAGTTACTGTCCTTTAAGAACCAAACTTTACTCCATGTTCATACAGATTATTATTAGAAAGTTATTAGAGAAAGGCTGGCCTGTTGGTTTGAGTTCAGGACTGGGAATGAGAAACTCATGAGTTTTAGTCCTGATTTAGACATGGACTTCTACAGCAACCTCAGAAAAACTACTTGCCTCCCTGCCTCAGTTTCACTACTTGTAAATTTGAATAATAACATGCACTCCCTTAATTTCCAAGACTACTGTGAGATTTTATCATTAGTAGTACTACTACAAGTACTTGTATTACTGCAACATCTGGGATCCATAGTTACAGAGCCAGGCCTCCTTGGGCAAGTTGTTTAATTAGTACACTAATTCACCAGAAATGTTAATGATGACTGGAGTGGAAAATGCTGGTGGAGTTATGATATTGCTCAATGTGAGTAAGGATGGCAGAGATGAAGTGTGCTAATTATTATTTAGTTAAGACAACAATGAAGTAAAAATAGTTACCAATGTAACTGAAAAGGGGGCAATAGCATTTAAATAAGAGCATTCCTGCCTATACCCTTACAAGAAAAATTAAATCAAGTTACAGTCTTATACCAATAACTCCAAAGTTATGAATGACAAGACACCTTCATTCCAAGCCTTAAATTTTAGGATGTTCCACTTTAAAAAGTAAAAAAAAAACAAGCCCTTCAGATTGAATTTTTTTTTCTCTCTGAAATCAAAAGTTTCACTTTAGTTTAGAAAGTCTGATAAAACACTTTTGGACCATTTTTAGAATTAACAGAGCGTGCAACTTTTGATACTTTGATACAATTTTTGATACTTCCTTGTTGTCAGAAGGACTAAACAAAATTCTATGCTTATGTCTTCAGTTGCAGTTTTGTCTTTCAAGGAGACAAGTCTGAAGCCAATGTGTGCATATTCTTGCAAGGGGATCCAAGAGCATAATGGATCCATGTACCACTGATGTTAACAGCACTCAGCTCTACATTTGGAGAAGGACCAATGTAGTAGATTTTGATAGACAGAGAGCCCTGGTTAAGAATAATCTATATTATCAATGTCTGAAGAACACCGACTATGCCTGCACAGCATGCTATTTTTTATTTAAATTAAAATATAAAGCCTTCTCTCACTAACACAGGCCAGCATCACTGAATTGAATGGATCTGGATCTTTGGATTTATATTCTAACATATCAAGATTTCAGTGCCCTGGTCTACACAGAAATAAGTGGAAGTTAATAGTATTTCAACATGTAGTCACACTGCCCTTTCCTATCCTACAAAATACTGAGGAAGTATAAAAAATGTATATTAATTCAATTAATTGTTGAAATTTTAAGTGCAAGAGAGTCAAAGTTACGCTTTGTGTCGCAGCTGTAACTCCAATACACTGTACAGGCATATTGGCATTAAAACTGACATGTGATAGAGTGATATAGATAGACTAAAAGCAGCCGGAATAACAAGGGCTGTGGACAGCACAACTTTGAATGTCATGGGTGATGTATCATTTTGTTAATGTTGCATTAGCAGAGTTTTCTGCATTAAAAAAAAATAACATTCACATAGAGCGCTCAAGTCTAGCTTGATAAATTAGATTTTGCACATGATACAAGCCCAGCAAGGATATACTTTCTGATAGCTAAACTATAAATCCTTCCTAAAATATTTTCTATAACATGCAATCTAGCATACTGCAGGAAGCTGCCAATACTGTTACTTCTGACGGGCTTAAAAAACTGGAAAGGTTGGTATTTAAATACAAGCAAACAAACAAAAAGATTAACCAGGTCTTTATTTTTATAGTTCCTCATGAAATCCTTGGCTTCGAGTCAGCAGCAGTTTTACCATCAGCTGAGCATTTCACCATCTCACCTTAATCAAGAAAATTACCTGAAGCTGAGTTGTTGTTCATCTATGTGCCTGATCATTTACTCCATTACTCCTGTCCTTTTCTCAGGCCTGGCATATCCCTACATTTTGTATGAGTTCAAGTGTTTTTAGTCAAAGAGGTGATTTTTAATGGAAATGGTTACATGGGTGCACCCCTAACACAGAAGCAGTTACATCCGAATAAAGGTAGCTTCTAACAGTTTAGCTTTCCCCCTTATTCATCCAGGAATAAGCTATATTGGTCTGTGTCCTTTTATACAAGTATCACTACCTCCAATGAAAGGAATCATATTGCTTTAACTGGCAAGGACTGCATATTGCATGTTCACTGTGGTGTTAATAATGAAGGGAGACCTACAATGGGCTGGACACATAACTAACATGCATGACACAGAAATGTTCAAGCTAGGGCTGTGCGAACCTTTGGCAGCTATATCATTTTGGAGGTGTTTCAGTCTGTTTTGACACCTGAAACTGAATTTGAAACAAAACAGAAGACTCCAAAACATCTCTGAAATGAAATGGAAACATCCAAAATGTTTCAGAAATGCTTCAGATGTTTTGGAGCCGGGCTTGCAGGGAAACAGAAACTAAGAAGAGGAAGGGGGTGGAAGGACTGCTCTGATACTGACATCCGTAGCTGGTCAGTGTCTGCGGTCTGTCCCTGAGGTCCCTTCCAATCCCAGTGCTCTGGGGGAAGGATGGCAGCCTGCTGTCATCCTGCATGCCGATCTGGGCACCTGCACCCCATGGGAAGAATGTCGCACAGCCCCGCAGGGCTCCTGGGGGGGGGGGGGTGCAGGCCCCCGGATCTATGTGCAGGATGACAGCATCCTGCCACTGCTGGCTGGGGCCAGAGCCAGCACCCAAGTCTGATCAGCACAACCTGCACCAAGCACAGCACGGGGAGCCAGATCCCCTCCAGATTCAAGGTAACTCACAGTCCCCCAGCATCCCAGGATGCTTTCCACCTCCCCTACACCCCACCCTGCCCCTTGTAGAGTAGGCAGGCTGGCCTTGGCCCAAGTTATCTGTTCCAGCTGAGCAGAGGCATGCACCCACCACTCACCTTCTGGCCTGGGCCACTGCAGGCATGTGGCTGCATTTCTAGAATCAAAAGTGAACATCTGTTCACTTGTTTATCGGTTCAGTCTATGCAGTTTAAGCTAACCTGCCAAGATTGAATGGATTCAGCCCTGGGCTTTTTGACTGTCTGTACTTAGCCTCTGTCTTTATATACATCCTTCTTACTAGTCTATGAAGATGCATAGAAACCCTGCCTTCTGTCTGATTTCAGACTAAGATAGCTAACTACCTCTTTGTGCTTTAACTATACTAGCTAGGACTACTGGAGATTAAAGGATAAATAATGCGGTATGATTTTTCAGACATGGCTAGAAATAAAATTCAAACTGGTTCTTGAACCCTTCCCAATCATCACAATTAATGCATCACAGATTGGAATTCCAGTGTATGGGGAAGAAAGAAATAGGAAAGACGTAACCCAGGTGGCTTTAAAAGGGGCTGCTGCGCACTGTTTATGAACCAAAAAAAAAAAAGAGAGAGAGATTGTCTTGGAAAGTGAAAAAGGGACGAGAACTAACCAAGAATCTATCAAGTCAATTAAGGCTTGCAGGGAAAAGGCAGAGGCAGGCAAACAGTACAACGAGTTAATGTTTGCCCAAGGGACAGCGTGAGAAGAAATACTAGAGCAGAAGCTCTGCAGGCTGGTGAGTAAACTGAATGGATGGTTCTAAAATGGCTGAGCTACTCAACTGCCTTTTTCAATGAGTTGTTAATAGAGAAAAATGCGTTATATGGAGAGTCAGGAAGTAATGAGGATTTTGTCAATACAGCAGTGGATAAAAAGTGGGTAAGGAACGATTTGGAAAAAGAAACACCACACAAATCTGCAGACACAGACACTGTGCCTTCCAGGTCCTTAACAAACAATAAGTAATAAATTTGGAAGTACTACAGAGAGTGGACTAGGTACAGAGAAACAAAACACAGACGTAATACAGAGCTTTTATTAAACTAAAAAACAATAAAAGAAGGAAATTGTGATAATTCTGTTTGGATTTATAGTCATTCCATTTATTTGTAATCCCTGAGAAAAGAATAAAAAAAAAATTGACCACAATAATCTACAAGAGGAACAATAAAACAGTCTTATTTTTAGGGACATCAACAGATACCAGGCACATCTAATTAAATTAGAAAAGGACCCAATTTAGGCAACCTTACCCCATGAGCAGCTCAGTGATTTAAAATAGGACTGCTTACAGAGTACTATTCAAGTTACCCCCATGCAAAGGGTTAGCAAAAGGGACTTGATTTTCCATTGTGCCCAAGGTCTGCTTACAAGAGCAGAGCTGGAGTTGCAAGCAGATGCCTTTGGGGTGCCTAGCCACATCCACATGAGCAGGGGCATGTGTTTGCAGCAGCACAAGCAGTGGTGGCACAAATTTGTGCTGCTACTTTGTGCCATAGTGCATGCCCCTGCATGTACAGTTTGCAGCAGGACACATTGTCCCTCTGATCCACGACCTGGAGTGGAGGCTGGCTGGGGCACAGGGTGCCTAAGTGCGGGGCTAGCGAGCAGGCAGCCCCTGTGCCCCAGCCAGCCGGGGAGCAACACATGCGCCTTGAGATGGGGCTCCACATCCCTCAGCATGGGGGCTCCGCAGCAAAGTCACCACGCTGAGGCACACAGAGACAGGGGAGCAGCCAGCCCAGAGCTGCCTGCTCCCCCATCTCTGCACGCTGCAGAGCTCCCCACACTGCGGCACCCTGGGTCCCAGCTGGCCGCTCCTCAGCTGTGTGCCTCAAGACGGAGGAGCAGGCAGCCCTGGGCTGGCTGCTCCCATTTCTGCATGCCTCAAAGCAGGGGCAGAGCAACCGGCTAGGGTACAGTGTGCCTTGAGATGGGGGGGTCCGTGTGCCTCAGCACCTGCTGTCCAGAGCTGCCTGCTCCCCCGTCTTGTGGTACACTGCATCCTCCCCAGTCTTGGGGCACCTGGGGCACTTGTACATGTGACAGGGGGCTTAGTCCTCAGGATTTTATTCTATGTCCCAAATTGAAAGAGTAGGTTTTTAATTGAAAACCACCATTTCAATTTTTCCAATATGTTACGGTGAGAAGCCCTATCTCTTTTTTCTTCTTTTTCCGGTGGAGTCTGCCTGCCTCTTCTGCAGCCAGAGGCTGAGCTGCCAGTGAGCCAAGCAGCCTATGAGCTGCGGGAGGCCCCAGTCCTTCCCTCCACGGTGGCAGTGCCCCCTGGGGCCACCCGGGTGGGCTGCTAGAGGGCTGGGTGCACTTGGAGGCAGCACCTAGCCTGACCCAACTCTTCCCTGAGCCTGCCTGGGGAGAAACGTCTGGCGGGCTTCCAGAGGGTGGGCTCAGGTAACAGCTGAATTGGGCCAGGTGCTGCCTCTGAGCTGAGGCTGCACGCGACCTGCTAGTAGCCAGCCCAGGCAGCTCCAGGGAGCGCTGCCACCTCGGAGGGAAGGACCGGGGCCCCCCTAGAGCTCAGGGGTCTCTCAGCCCGCTGGCAGCTTGCCCCCCAGCTGTGGGAGAGGTGGGCAGGCTCCACTGGAAATAAAAAAAAAGGATCAGGCCCCTCGCTGCTTTTGCCTTCGGCAGGTGCCTGCTGAAAGCAGAAGTAGCGAGGGGCCTGATCCTTTTTATTTCCTGAGAAGCCTGCCTGCCTCTCCCGCAGCTGGGCGGGGGAGAAGGGGATGCAAGCTGACAGCTGCAATGCATCATTACAAACTAAACTACATCCATACGTAGTTTAGCTTGCAATGATGCAAACTCATCTAAAACCCCCAAAACTGGCACACGTGTAATGTGTGATGCTATTAAGCCACACAAATGACTTTTTCGTCATGTGTACATTGTGACAACCGTCATGTGCATAAGCTCCTGTGAAGTCCCTGTCTCGAGGTACTATGTGCCCCAGACAGCCCAGGAGAGTGGGGGCTCCATGGCGTGCAGAGATGGGGGAGGAGGCAGCTCTGGACTGCATACTCCCCCATCTCTGTGTTTGCCTCAACACATGCCACTGGTGGCACCATAAACAACATGTGCCTGCATGTGTGGATCCAGCCCCCGAGTTCAGGTCCCCCCAATGCTGGCACAAGCTAGGACTTTGGAAGAATATCTCCAGCCTATACCAAAGCCTCCCTGCTCTGCAGACTGGATGCAGTAGCTCCACAGGCCAGATTCAGCTATGAGCCACATGTTGTCAAGCACTCTGTAGGATTGACAGAAACAGAAGTGGAAGGTGCAAAATCATAACTCCACTATTTCCTTCTCATTTGTTTGCCCTCCCCTCAACCGGCAGTTCTCAACCTCATTAGATTTGAGCTGCCTCTTGGAAAATGCCCATACTTCACTTTCACTCTTATTTTCACTACAGAAAAACTCAGATCAATCACAACAGGACAGAATGTTTCTAACATCATGGAGTCCTATTTGAAATCTCTGGGTTTAATCTTGTGAATCATGTTTGTACACCTAACAGTGCTAATATTGTATGGCACACTGCAGCACTCCTGAATGGATATCAAGGCACCCCAGGGTCCCATGGTACCCTGGCTGAGAATCACTGACTTCAAGCCAAATGCAGGGGCCTCCACACAGAGAATGTAAGGAGTGGTCATGTAGGACCAGGACACACTCCAATTCTGCATAAACTAGCCCATGACTATTACATAAAACCTTCTGTTGCGTTTTATAATCGTATGCAATATAGAGAGGGATTGCTTTAATTATGCCTAAAAACATGGCTGCTTGACTACTTGAGGGTCTTGCAAAAGAAATGTGCTACAGGAAAGGAACTGAATGTCAAGTGGGCCACTTCACTGGCAGATGAAAGTCTCATCTTTGCAGAGGGTCACAACACTATTCAAATCCTATGTAAGCCCTTGACCTAAGACATAAGACTTGACTGGTACACAGGCTTTGTGCAAAGTGAAATTCACTCCCCTGGGTGCACCAGGAGACAGTGGGTGCTATCTGAAGGCTGCATCAAGGCAGGTCTGGAATTTGCACGAAAACAGAGGCATAACTTGCACTCTGAGTAATATCCTGCTGGTAAGGGAGGAGATGCCAAACCCTGGGCAAAATACTGTTGGGAAATGAGGTGGGGTGGAGAAGAAGAGCAGGGGCAGGAGAGAAGGTGGGTGCCAATGTGATCTGTTGCAGGGACTTAAGGTCCCTGGTTGATGGCTGGCACATAGTGGTCTGCCCAGCCTTGGCTATTGCTGCTGCTACAGCAATGGTTTGGAGTCCTTGCACCTGGCTGCTGCTATAGCACCATGGACTCCTTGGAGAGCTGCCATTCTGGTTCCCCTTCTAAGTAGGCACTGAGGGCTGGTGCCCTGCTCACCCACCCCAAGTTATACTTCTGCCTCTAAGATATGATACAGGGTACGAAGAAGACAGAAGAGGCATCCTGCAAGGAGGAAGGAGCCCAGGCAGCAATACAGGAGAGCAGAGGCACAGGGAGTTGGGTAGAGCCTGAAATGACAGAGCAAAGCATTTGAATTGCCCTCGCTTGTTATGAACTCAATTCCAATACAGTATAAGCTATATACACAACAACTGCCCAGCCAGACACATGCATCATTTCTTGTTTCCTTTATTGTTAGGGACCTAGCCAAATTGAGGTGGCAGACGGGCTATTTTGTGGGCCAATTGTGGCGCTAGATGCCATTTTTGTGGGCATTGTGGCAGGACCCTCCCCCCTGCCAACACTTCTGATTGGCAGAGGGGCCCTGGCAGCCCTGCCCCTCACTGCAGACTGGCAGATGGCCCAAAACCATGGCATAATTACCCTGACTAAGCCTGTGGAACCTATTAATCGATGCATTATTAAGCAATCTAAGCATTCAATTAAACTCTAAACTGAAATGTCTTATGAAATTAAAGCTATCTGAATTGTAACTAATACCATCACCATACTTTATTAATGATGTAAAAAAGAGTTTAGCAGTACTCAGTGCTAACTTTGAGACTGGCAATTCACGCTAGCTGTTAAACACTAGCATGTAGCATCCACCGGCAGTTGCCACTGCTATCCTCCGTCTCTGCAGGATGAACACTTTTATGTACACTGAGATTGCATGCTCAGTGTCCACTCAGTTGGTTCAAAGGATGAGGCAGTGTTTTGCCAGAGAGTACAGAAGTGGAAACTGGTCAGAGTCCTGAAGCACAGGCACAGGCATCTGGCATTCTGACAAAATTCACGTAAGTAGCATGTTCCTTGTCATGCTCTTTCCCCCATCCAGGGATTGCTATCACTAGCTGAAGGTCACAACTCAGAAAAGGCACCTGGTTGGGGTCCAAAATGCAAACAGCAGTAAAGAAGGAGGCAGCCAGTTGTCTGAACTGTGGTGGCAGAGACAGGCTGTACCTGTAGTACTGGTTTAGCTTCCCAGCTATTACCGGAACACGTCCCTTCTGCGCTGGTTTTCACTCTGACAGCTTGACAGTTCTTGTGATGCCCTGTCTTTGACCCAGCTTATCAAATACATCAGCTTGCAGTGTGCGTTGTGAATCAAAGCATGCTGGGTTTCAAACAATGTTAGGAGTGGCAATTTCCACCACAATCTTAACTTGATCTTGAATGTCTCCCTATTCCAAGAGATCGAGTAGCTTAAGCCTGCACTGTGTACTGGGTGCGATTTCCAGCTCCTCACAGACAAACTGCTGGTAGTACTGCATATGACTGGTATGGTAACAGATTGTGTTGAATCACAAATTCCACCTAGTGAGCACAGACACTGGTGGCAGCGACATAGTCACATGTACTGGAACTTAGGGCCTGGACAGTGCTTGAAGGCTTTCTTGAAGGAGAACACCGGACTATCCAAATCAGGGAATTGCGCGTGCCAGATGTCAGTTACTAAAGACGGAATGTGTGCACTGTAGGTGAAGTCCTCAACTACACAGCATATGTGCTGACTTTTATTTTTGCTGGGGAGGCCCTAAGATGATGCCCACGCCTGCCCCGGCTGGAACAGGGCTGAGCAGAAGCTGTGGGGGATGAGAGCGGATACAGGCTGGCTGTGGTGAGCTGGGGACTCCATGCCATGCTGTCCTCCTTCCAGGAGCCTCGCACCAGTTACACCACCATGGCGAGCAGCAAGGGGCACAACTCTGCACCACTAGTCCCACTGCTGCTGGGGCAGGGGCCACCCTGCCATGGTGGCATGGCCAGTGTGGGGTGCCGGGGGGGTAAGGCAGCAGGCCAGGGAGCCCCAATTCCACAGCAGGCAGCCCACATCTCCCCCACCCCACACACAAATCTGGAAGGCATGTGCCCCACCACACCCCATACCTTCCTCCCTGGGAGTATGCACAGTGGCAGGGTGCCGGTCCCCCCACACCCCTTGGACAACCTGCCCATGACTGACTCACTCCCTGCCCTGGCCCTGGCCCCCATGCATCGCCCTGGCTGGGCAGCACCCACAAACCCAGCCCCTGCCCCACTAACTCCCTCACCATGGGGGCCTTGATCTGCAACCCCGCTTTAAACATACTTGTAGGGAGCTGAGGGAGCTGCTTTCCACTGCTATCTGGGGCTGTATTCCTGGCCATTCGCGCGTGTGCACACGCACACACACACACATTTGAAGCTCCCTTTATCCCACTTCCCACAGCCCCTTGGAGGCTGAAACTCAAACGGTGAGGCAGCATTTTGTCAGGGAGTACAGGTGTGGAAACTGGTCACAGAGTCCCAAAACACAAGCACAGGCACAGGCATCTGGCACTCCTTGATAAAATTCACATAAGCAGCACATCCAGGTCATGCTCTTTCTTCTACCCAGGGATTTATTTTACTAGCTGAGGGTTACAACTCAGAAAAGGCACCTGGGTTGGGGTCCAAAATGCAAATGGCACCGAAAAAGGAGGCAGCCAGTTGTCTGAACTGCAATGGCAGTGACCGGTTGTACCTGTAGTACTGGTTCAAGCCTCACAGCTATTAGCAGAACAGGAAGGGACCTGAGCAGATCATCCAGTCTGACCCCCTGCCACGGCAGGAAAGAGTACTCGGGTCAAACGACCCCAGCAAGGTGTTTGTCAAGCCTTGTCTTAAAGACCCCCAGGGTAGGAGCCAGCACCACTTTGCTTGGAAGTTGGTTCCAGATCCTAGCTGCCTGACCGTGAAGTAGCACCTCCTGATGTCTAGCCTAAATTTACCCTCTGCCAGCTTGTGACCATTATTCCTGGTTACTCCTGGTAGTTATTTCATAGATTTCATAGACATCAGGGCTGGAAGGGACCTCGGGAGATCATCGAGTCCAGCCCCCTGCCCAAAGGGCAGGACGCCAGC
>NW_017728931.1:47828520-47842013 GCF_001723895.1 Crocodylus porosus | reverse complement strand
TAGAGGCATTTGAGGCCTCCTGTGGATGTGTGCACTGGCCCCCTACTCACAGCATTGCCCTGGCCCCTGTTGCTTACCTGTGTATATGTTTCGCTCGTCAGTCTAGGCTGGGCTCTACTTGTGGGTGCTGCTTGGTTTAGCGGTCCAAGGCTTCCTCCTCCCTCATCTTCCCCTTCCCCCGACAAGCCTCTCATTTGCTCCCTCTCACCCCCTCCCGCTCCCCGTGCTCCAAGGCTGCAGGGATTCCTACTCTTTTCTCTGCTTGCCATTAAGTTTTTGTTTTTTTGCAGCAAGCCTGCCAAAATCACAGAGAGCACCATTTAAAAAAAAAAAAAAAAAAAAGCGAAATCATGATTTCAGTAGGTCCCTGACTTATTGTGTAGGGTCAGGCCTGTGAGATGCAGATGACCAAGATGATGTTCCTCATGCTGCTCCCAAAAACCAGTCAGATGATTTATTTGCCAGCACTGCCAAACTCCAGGATCCAAATAGCCACCCTTCCATAATTAAATCATTAGCCTAAAAATTATGACACTGGGGGGGAACCACATGAATCTGGGTTTACTTATTTATCTCCAGATTTCTGAGTTCTTAGGATACACCTGGGTCACATCTATCAGCTTTTCTCTACAACTTCTTGACCCTGCATATTTTTTTTACAAGGAAAGGTGGGCCTAAGGATGAGCTCCAAAAACTCGGGAACTTGCAATGGTATTGCCTGTTAAATACAGATAAATATATACCACACGCCTCTTAAATGTAGATAAACATACCATATCCCTGTTCAGCGAAGAACAAACAGTATCTGACAGCAGAGAAATACTACATAAATGCTACTGGCCAGAGCTATTCAAAGGTAAAGCCTAATCTGCCATTCCTATACTGTAAACTTTGTAGGACTGGGACCATCTTCTTTGTGTGTGTATATTGCCTATTACAACAAGGCTGTTGCTCATAAGTATTAACAATAAAAAGAATGATGATGGTAGCCAAGATTTTCTGTTGTGTCCAGCTCCTTTAGTAGAGGAGCTGAAAGAACCACTGAGGAGCCAGTGGCAGCTCCCTGATTCTCAGCCAAGTTCAATGCCAATATCCATATACGTGAGAGAAGTTAAACTAGACTACAGCATGCTCTGGATGTATATCCTCCCTAACTATTAACAGTCACAGCATGCCACTTTTGCAAGGGCAAGGAGAGGGCATGCTACCAGAAGCAGCTGATTTCATGTAGGTTGAGGACTTCACCGTTTCAAGGAAATTTTCCTCTGGCCAGATCCCTCAGTTTCTGACTTCTTTGCACCAGAAATAGAAAGGGACCAGAGAAAAGGGAAAAAAAAATCTGTCTGCAAGTTATTTCTTTCTGTTTTACTGCCAGCATGGAAATAACTGCAGCAGCATGACAAAATAGGAAAGAATCTGAACTCTAGGTAAAGCACAAGGTTTAGAAATATTTTAAATATAAAAACTCATGTTTTAACAAACCCACTTTCCCAAAATACCTAATAACCCATAATGAAAACTGAAAATACTAGAGATAAGTCACAGCCCATAAAGAGTGCTTGTACAGCGTAAGGAATACCACTGGTATTCTTCGGTGAGGAAAGCAAAGCACTAAAGATTTTTAAAGCACTAAACAGAAGTCAGCTAAACCAATACCTATAATGAGGCAGCACCGGATGGTTATATCCAGCCAGTACAGGATGTAATACAACACACTTTAGTGGAAATATTTGGGCATATGTTTTACCCTGTATCACTTCCACTTGTGCTTTTCAGCTACTAACTACTAAAGCATGTTTGATTAGGCAATAGAAGAAATCTGTTCCTTCCAAAATTAACCACAAGCTCCTGGCAATAACACAGAGTACTTATTCTGGCCCTAACCACATTACCACCATTGCTAAACTGGCTTTCCAAACACAGAGAATTTGCCAAGCTAAGTATTAAAAAACCAGAATTGCCTCTGGTTTTATATAATCCCTATTTCAATAGCTAAAAGAAGTTATACATAACAGGCAATCACTGAAAAGGGAAAAGAGATGAAAACACCATATTAAAAAAAAAAAAAAAAAAGACTTTTCAAAGGTTTCTGTCCTTTGTCACTTTCCATTGACAGATCTTTAGAAAACTTGCAACTCTAGGACCTAAACCTGCATTCTTATTCATGGTAGCCTACCGGTTTCCATGGTAATACTCATGTAGGTAAAAGTTCCAGTATGGGGATAAAGATATCCTCTAACTTTTCATTGAAATAACCTTTTACACAGGATTGCTAACCCCAAATGTTCAACTTCATGAGGCTTCCCACAGTCATAAGACTGGCTAATAAATCACAAGATTTTTTAAAAAGTCATAAACTTAAGGTTCTTTTAATTCCCTTTCTGGCTCCTGAACCCTCAGGGGTCATGTTTCCCAGATCTTCTCAGCAATCATGAGAGCTTAAAAAATGGATAAAAGAAAGCTGCGCTTATAAATGAGATCTTACGACTTCAGGCACCAGTAGTTAAGAACAGCACCAAATATCATAAAATCATAGCAAGAATCATGTAGTCCAGCCCTGACACATATACAGGATTCCCCGTTCCCAGCCCACCCCAGACAGGATGCCCACCCCAGCCTCTTCTTGAGAACTTCCAGTGAAGGGGATTTCAGAGCTTCCTAAGGGACCTCGTTCTATTGCACTGCAAACTATTGCAAGGCTTGAAATAAAACCATGAGAGCTGGCAACACTGAACTTTCAGGGTAACTGATTCTCAGTGGTCCCTGTTTACATTTTTCAGAGAGACAGGAATGACTTACGATTCCTTACTTCACCCCATGGGCAAAACTCCAGTGGGCTTCAGTAGGACAAGAATTTCATCTTACAAGTTTTTCCTATACACCAATAAAAGGCCTGAAACAGTCAGGTACACCACGCTGTACATCTTTCACCATTACATTTTTCAAATGTGCTCTTCAAGATACAAACCTCATTTTAAAATATGCAGATCAAGTCATTATATGGGCAAGTTGCCATTAGCGTGCATGTGCAAATGAACATTTTTCTAATCCATAGTTTGGGGGTGAAAGACTGGAGGCCAGTTTGAAAATGTGACCAACTCGGCATGTGACAAACCTCATAGGTATTCATAAACTGTTAACAAGTCATACCTTCAAGTCCTATATGAACTCTAATCAAACCTCCCAACACACTTATGACTGAAGAACACAGGCATCATCCCTATTTTAGAGATGGGGAAACTGATGCAGGGACATTATGTAACTTGCCTTGGGGCACCAGAAAGGACTGTCATTCAGGAACTCCTTGTTCCTTGGCAGTGTGACTCCTTATCTGGAAACCTGTTTTGCTTCATGCGTGCACATGCAGTGCAGTGATCTAGCATGTATCACACAGTACTTCCTTCTCCCTGTCGTCTTAGGTATCAACTCAGCAGTGCTGTCTAACATGTCATTCTTCGTTTTCCTACCTTTGTTTCCTTTATTTATCACCAGAGATTGCATCCAAAGCAGAAAATCACACATCACCTGCCAGCCTGGTAAGTGGAAGCCCCAAGGTTACTCCTAAATGTAGACATGAGTCATGCCTGGGCAATCAGCATTGCTGTCTCACAGTCTATTCTTTATGCACAATATTCCATTCATTTTCCACTTCCCAAATTACAGTTGTCGAATCCTATTAATTTTTAGAAAAACACATTTAAACCCAAACCTGTTAGGTCAGAAATAGAGCCTCTAATTTTCCTTTCCAAAACATAGGCGAGCCAAATGACAAAGAAAGAAAAAGGAAATCTGTACCAAACACACATCTGGAACCAATCTGCTATATGTAGCCACTGGGTGTCACTTTTGATATATACTGGGTCAGCAAAGGAGCACTTCATTGCAAATGAAATTTATTTGAAGATGGTGATCCTAACCAAACTAGACTGCATTGTAATATATTGTGTACAGCCTGTAATTAGCAATTAGCCAGCAACAGTGATTTATTAACAAAATACCTTTATAAACATAATAAATCCCACAAATGAGATCTTACCTTTCATTCTGAAGTGTGACTTTTGAAGGTTCGACATTAGGGTTTTCCCATTCCATCTGTGGACAATGCATGAAATAGCAGAGAGTGTACAGAGCCTCAGGTTCCCAGTAGAGCGACCCCTGCTTGTGGTGCATAGGAGTCCCATTGCCATACTGCTTTGCATTGAGAGGCTGGAGGTGATGCATTGCTCGAGACACCAAGTCACCTGGAAAAGAAAAGCTGGATGGTGGCTACTGTTGTCACATTCTTCTATCCTAATCAAATGAAATCTTCCCATTTCCAGACAAAAACACCAAGCGAACTCTTTGTGCTTTTCATTTACATTATCAGGCTGGAACAAGACATGGCAGAACAAGATCGTGCTCATCATTCATTTATATTTTAGTCAAACTAGTTTTATGTTACTTAGTTTTATGTGCGGTGGGTGATACATATGGGCTGCAGAAAAGCCCACAAGAGTCTTGGGAGAATTCTTCTGACAAGTGCAACATAAGCCATCTTTCACTGGCCTCAAGTCCCAGTGGAGTCATAGCAGCTGTAGGCAGTCCTAGGAAGCTGTCATAACCCCAGGGGACCAAAACATGTGTTGGAGGCTCTGCCAATAGTCAGTGTTGTGAAAAAAGACACTAAAGCACCTTAAAGTCCCTTGTTCTTCGTTAAGGGGTGTGCTTTCATTAATTATATACCAGAAGCACCACTTAAATCCAGCCACTTGTCAAGCAGTGGTTGACAACTGAAAGGCACACAGAATGCTGCATGGACACAAGTGATGAGAGAAAATCCATCTTTTATAAAATATGCGACATAATCTTTAAAGAACTGGGGGAGGGGGGCAGTACAACACCCATAGAGAGAGAAAAAAAAGAAAATAACCTATGGGACTCCAACATAATCTAGCATTTTATATTTTAAACACCAGCATCTGTCTGCTTCATTTGGTGTCAACCAGTCTCCCTGCTCCTAACTGTTTACTTCATTGCTATACGGTAGCCCATCAAAAACACTTTTATGCATTCGCTCTGTTACTGGAAATGTGGAATCCTATTCAGTGCACATGATGAAGATTCAGGGAACAGGTGTACTTACCAATCTGAAGGCTGTCATTGCCAACTTTAAACTCTCTGTTACTAAAAATGATAATATTATACACAGAGCTTATGTTACACCCAGAAGGAAAGCCACAGTTTCTCAATCTCATGGCTTATTTTGGGATTGTGCAAGGGAACCAGACACATTCCAACATGTTGCTTCTGGCAAGCGATACATTCTAGTGCACAGTATTTGTTTTCCTTTTTACTCAATGTGTTAGGCCAAATTCCACCCTCAATCCCATAGGCGTAACCTCCACTGAAGTACAGGGAGCTCCATCTGTGGAAATGAGAGCAGAGTTGGCCCCTAGGCTCTGAAGAGCAATATGTAAAATCTCACCAGAAATATTTAACCAAAGTTCCACATAAGAGCTTGGCCTAACCCTCATAAGTAATCCTAATGTTAGCAAAACAGAATCCAGTGTAATAGCTGCCTAGGCTCCTACTGAACAGGATATGGTCCACCAGAAAGATACTTGTCTCTGACTATGGAGCTCTCAATTTCTTCACACACCAGATAAGGGAAATAAACTTGTGATAGGCAAACAGTGATCAATGAACTCAGAGGATAAGATTAGATTAGTTGACAGATGGGCAAACAGCCAGGAATATTTCTCAGAATTGTAGAGATATTAACTAATTAAATAACATAACTCCCCTGTGAGGTGGGTTGTTTTATATTACTTGCCGTGTGGAGGCCACTCTATTTAAGGCATACGCATAGCATTCTGAGAATTCCTCTTTTGGCAGGACAAATTGGGAAAATTGGTCTCTCTTCAAAGGAGACATTTTGTTTGAAAAGAAACTCTAAGTAAAATCCCTTTAGCTCTTCCTGAGTCCCACAATAACAGGGGAAAAAATACAGTTTTCCAATGTTAAAAATTACTCCCACAGTCTTTTCACCTTGGCAGGTATCTTGAACAACCAGTGCACACTGAAATTTGGATAAGAAATTGTTCCAACTGAAATGTGATAAAAAGGCAAGCTTGAAAGAAAAAATGATTAGCTAATAAAGGCAAGTTAGAAAATTTCTGTTTCAAAAATGTTCAGCAAGGAATCCACTGAGATTTTCAGCAAAAAACAGGGAAGCCCCACCTTTTAAATGATGTCACATTACACCACCTCTCTGTCCAGCCTCATTGGTGCACAGAATACTAACACCGCTGCTGCTGTGCTAATTTATATGCAAGAGAATATAAATGCCTGGCTGAAAACGCCTCCAAAAAACAAAGTTTTAAAACCATGAAGAGGAGAAAACCACTGGCCTGAAGAAAACTGCTGAGTCTAAGATTTTAGGGTTTTGATACAATTTTTGCTGCACTCTACAATATTCTTCTGATTCAAAGCTTTTATTTAAACATCCTTTCTGTCTCTTTCCACTGCCTGGAAATTGACATGATAGGGACCGACCCTATAGCCCTGGCACGCACAGTTTCCACTGAAGTCAAAAGGAGCAGATGCACAGAAGGCCAGAAAGATTGGCTTCACAATAGAAACAGACTGATTGCCAAGACTTGCATAAATTCATCTGAAGACAAAGAGCAACAACAGTAAAGGCAGAAAGCACTCTTTCCTGCCTATGCAGGGAATCGGACTCGATGATCTACTGAGGTCCCTTCCAACCCTAACATCTATGAATCTATGAAAACCTCACTCCTCGCCCATTCACCTACAGGAGACATACATTTCAAAGCCAGTTTATGATCAGGATGGTACTAGTGTCAAATTTCTTTTCTAACTCCCCTTAAGAGAAATCACAGAGATGATGTGCCACAACACTGCTACATGCAGCACTCAGGTTTTAGTGTCAAAATAAGACCATCGTGAAAAAGCAAAGCTTGAGGTAAGTTCTGCCCTCAGTTGGGCCCCCAACCAGCAAAACACTTAAGTAAGCATTCAACTTTAAGAACATGACCAGACTTAATAGACTGGGGCTTTTCACATGAGGTAACTCCATCATCTTAAATTGCATTGAATGGTGAGTTAATGAGGGAAGAACTTAGCTCATGGACCAATTATCAACATTAATTCATTTGTGCTCTACATTCTGTGCTTTAAAGGTTATAATTTTATGGAATATTTGACCATAGCATGAGCTCTACGCTAAGAGAGAAAAAAGACATACAAGGAATGACCTATGTGCTCTGTAGCTGAGCTAATAATGTTGCTGACATAATTCTGCAGACATCCTAGTTCCACTGGACTCAATGCAGAAATTCCTATTGATTTCAGTGGGTCCCAGATCTCACTATTTCACTTGAAAATGCCATTAAAAAAAAAAAAAAAAAAAAATCACTTCATTAATGATCAATTAATGCCAGTTTGTATTTATTATTCAGTCATATTTATGCAAGTCAGTATTGGACTAGAGTTTATTCTTTCCTTTTTTACATGAAAAGATTTTAACAGTAATTGGGTATATTAATAATCATTATTACACTGATCCATCGGAGATAGCCTGAAACTTAATTAATCAATGCTGCTAAAGCGCCAAGCTCTCCATCTGGAGAGTGTATAAGTGAAATATATTTTGACTGGGTGAGAGACAGAGGTGTCCAACTGATGAGCACCAGGCCAAGAGTCAGAAACTGTGAGGTCTGTTCCTCACTCTGTGTGGAGTGACAACCTACTCTTCAACCCTAAATGTGCTCCAGTTATGGGCTTGTCTACTGTACAAGTTGTGCCATGTTTGAACACAGATGTACAGAACTGAGTTAGCTATCCTGATAGTGACCACGGTTTTGCACTGAGCTGTAGAGCACCCCAATTCAAATCACATTACTCAGTCCCAACTATCCCCATTCCTCACAACTACATTCAACTATGTTAAAGTTTTGTAGTTTAGAGTAATTTTATCCCTGTGGCCAGTTCTCAAAGTTTAATCAGGCTAACAATACTCTCAAGCCTAGCTCTTGCCAACAGGAAATTATGTGAGAATCTCACCTTTCACTCAAAAAAAAAAAAAAAAGCTTCTAACCCTCATTTCAAGCGACTCTCAACTGTAGGACCCAAGTGATATAGAGACCCAAAATGGAAAGGCAAATAAACTCCCAAATGTATTATTCTTTAAAAAAACTCATGATTTAAGTTAATCTCATGATTTTAGAGATCTCTCTTGTGACTTCGGAGTGTTTGGAGCTGGTGGTTGTGCTTACATAATGCAGGAGCATACTGCAGTGTAACAAAGGTTGTCACTTGGCCCTTTCTGTATGTAGCGAAAGAGAAGGTTCTCTGGGGCCGTCAATTTGCTACCCATTATGAGCTCTAGATTCATACACACACAAGTTGAAAATTAAAAAATAAAATAGGTTATGTAATGTCACATGATGTGACAGTCCTGGTTTGAGGCAATGCTGCATATTTACGAGACATCTTCACTGACTTGAGGCCCAAGATCCGATGTGACAGGGAAAGTTCAGTAGCTTCCATCTATGTGCCAGGGATATTTTAAATATCAGGTAATGAACCTGGAGCACACAAGCTATCTGAAAAGCACTTGAGTAAGCACTTTTTGCTGGTATTGGTTTTCCAAAGGTTATTGTTGTTATTCAATGTGCTTTGACAGAACCACCCCCCCATCTATTTTAAATCTTGCCAAATGAGGGAGAAAAAAGGAAAAAGGAAAAAAAAAAGCAAAAGGAAGAAAAAAGAAAAATAAACGGTGCTTTCCTGATTTCCACCCTCTAGAAGTTCCCTGAAGAATCCAATGGTAGCTGTGACTATGGCCCTGCTCCTACAAACCTTGTTCAATTGTGGAAGATAGGGATGCTCAACCCCTGGCCTGCGGACCCGATTCAGCCCACAGAGCCTGTCATCCACGCTGACGGGATCCCCACAGATACCAACATTTGGCAGTGGGTGGGAGCAGTGGCGGCATTAATTGCCGCAACTCTGCTGTTAAATTTCAGGATCCAGGGGCAGCCTGATAGGCCAGACTGTGGTTTGCACACTAGAGCAGACACATGGGTCTGAGAAAGTGTGGGGGGCCTAATTCAGGTGCTGACCCTGCCAGGAATCCAGCCCACAGACCAACCCTGCACCACTTACCCTGCCCACAGGGCTAAAAGGTTGAGCACAACTGATGTAAGAGGTGCATGCTATGGGCCTGATACTGCCATGGCCACTCCCTTCTGAGCAGTCCCTAGTATGGCCAACCCTCGGTATTCCAAAGTCTTGTGCCACCTGTCAAAAATAATTTACAATGAAGTCATGATATTGTTTTTAAAATTACATTTAAAATTAATTAATACACCACAGCAGTTTTTTCTGTTTTTTTCCCCCAGCCTGTAGGCAGAAACTGCCCAGCTCTGCTCAAATGCCCTTACACATGTACATACAGAAATGACTTTGCCTGACAGTTCAAGGAAGAAGCTCTAATTATTCACTGTCTCAGCCCTTTAGTCTATTAGGTACAGGAATTGGCACTCAATCCTTCTCCACCCTTTGTCACCCCCACCCATGCCCTAGTCCCTCCTCTCTCCACCTCCCAGGACCCTGCCCTATTAACTTTAGCAATGTTCCTACCAGGGCTGAAGGCAAGCTGGGTATCATCCATTGTAAATCATGACAAAACCTGGAGATGCCAGACTGGGGCAGTTCAAGGTGGGAGGAGGTGGTTGTATCTCAGTAACAGAAAGAGCACAAGATTGAGAAGTGCAAATATTTATACCAGTAAGTCTATGTTGAAATTTCAAACCATGAAGTATAAAAGGAAATTTAAATCTATGAACATGTTTTAAAATTAAAATGATAGAAATGATGAACCCATGGCAGATAGAAACAGGGATGTACTTTGGAGAAGGAAGTTGCTTCCTTTTTATAATTCATAATGTTCTAGGGCTTTACATGCAGAAAAATACCTAAAAGACATAACTGCAGTTATGTGAAATGCCGCAGTGTTGCATACACTACATTCCATTGCTGCCTTGAGTCAATACATTTCATTGCTCTTGATCTTCTCACACCTTGGTACCATGATTATCATCACCTCAGTGAACACCAGCACCTCCTCGCTGGACCCATTCCAACTTCAGCTGTCAGATCTGACTGTCCTGTCCTTTTCATCACAGCCATCACCAGTTACTGTTTTCCCACTTGACCTCCCCTTAATAGCAGTTAAATATGCTAATGGTAGGGTCCAAAAAGAGCATGATTCCCAAACTAACAGACAAAAAACTGGATGCAAATTGGGCTATGAGATACCTCTCGTTGCCAGTGGGAGAAGTTCTCTCTGTGGGCTAAATCCTATCTCTTGACACAATGATAAGGTTAATGGTGACTGAAGCACTATAAAGGTGACAAAATGGAGCCCCAAAATGGGTCCTTGGGCTGCTTCCCTGACCTGCAGTTACAACATACATAGGGTCACAGATCTATTGCTAGAGCACTTTTTGAGTTTCAAAGGGAGATCTTTTGTTTAAATTGTAAAGAGATGGGAAAAAGATGCAAACTCAGCAGAAGCCAATTGTCTCGCTGGTGTTTAGATGCTGTGTCTCCTGTCTTGTTGCATTTTGGATTTATGTTTCGAGTGATGGGTCAGGTAAGAAAAAATAAATAGCGGTGGTCTATTTACTGTTCGGTCCAGGTTGCCTCGCGCCACTGCTGGAACTTAAAGCATGAACCTCTGCTGCCTGCACTAGATGATCCAACTCTGCAAACCACAACTTGCCTTCTAGGGTCCAGAGGTCCCAGTTTCATTCCCCATTACCAGCATCCCACCTGGAAGCACACTGTAATGTGACTCACAGCCTGAGTTCCCCTCCACTTGCATCCATTATTTCCATGTAAAACAACTTGAGCAGTTGGCTACCGCTAGGGAAATGAAGAGTCACAAGACAATTGGGTTGATGTTTAGACTGAAAAATTTCACTGGAAGCTCTAACAAAGGTAGAGTTGCATACATCTCTGAAAACTCAGAAAAGGTGTACAGGCTCCCTGCATGCTGCGGAGCCCAGCACTGTCAGAGGGAAGGACAAGATAAAGAAGAAGTATGGCAATTGGTCTATGAGACGTATGTGAATGTGTTGAATCTGCATGTGTGAATCTTAAGTTATTCTGTGTTGACTCGGTTAATGCAAATGCAGCATAGCTTTACTTTATTTACAATACAGTCTGTGCCTGCCAGTTGGCAGCACTCTTTCCCACACTTGTGGCTGGAGTCATTTATTTGTGAATGTCTTGAACAAACATAACAGCCTGCACCTGTACTGAGCCACCAACTGAAATCCCATACTCTCAGAGTTGCAGATGCAGAGCACTGTCCTTGGGATGCAGTAGCAGTTAATAGGAAGTGTTTTTTATTGTTCCACTTTTCCCATATGCCAAACCTATTTTCCCTGCTGTGACTGAGTAAAAGAGTAGGCTGTGTATCAGGTGACACAGGGAGATCTCCCTGGATGCATCACTGATCATTTCAAGAATACTAGTTTAATCATTCATTATTCCGACTTGTTTGCCACCTCCTCATGGGTCTACATATGATTGGGGCATGTGTGCATGCTGTGTTCAGGGTATCTCTTGCCAACCTGGCATTGGGCCTCATTGATAGCAACAGCCGTAGCATTTCACAGAGTCCCTATCCAACTCGGAATGATGACATTCTTAGGCCCAAATCCAACTCCACCTTCAGATGCATGTGTGTGTGTGTGGCTAACTTTAGCTGCGTAAGTGGCATTTTAGTAATTGGAGCATTGAGAAAAAAGTATTTCCCTGAAAGAATGGAACAGTCTAGGAGCTGCTCACTCTGGAAGGAACAAAGACACTGTACTAGATCTCAAAATAATGTGAATTAGATTTGTTGTTTTCTTACAGATCAAGAGAGAAATCCATCAGCCCAGCTTACAGTGAAGTATAAGATTAAGTGACTCTTAACATGAACAAAGATCGCTGTTTTGAAATCATTTTCTCCAATGCTTTGTTTCACTTGCTACATAAAAATTCTTATTTTAAGAAAGTTATTGTTTGTTTTATCACTAGTCACAAGCTCCTGAAGGGAGGAGAGGCTGAACCTGCATGGTAATTAAGTGGCTTGCATAGACTGGGTACGGTACCCAGATCCTGGGCTAAGAGCAGGACAACTGCAAATTTCTATCACAAGGTAGATAAGTGCATGAGGTCTTTCATTGTGTTGAAAGGGATCAAAAGAGTACACTAGGGCAGCTTGTTGGTAACCCTGACAGTACCTTTTTCTCCATTACTATTTGAAGCTGAATAGATGTGCTAGTCACATAACAATCTGCCTTAATTTCTTTTTGAGCAGAGAGGATAAAATGTGAAAGCCATTAAGAAAAGATAATCCATAAGCTCAAGGGTAGTTCTCAGGAGAAGCAAAGTTTAGAAAGAAATGGAAACGTCAGAGAAACTGTGGGATGTGGGCTTTTAAAGTCTGATCAAATACTTGGCAAATGCTGCCTTAGTGCTGACAGTAAATGAACACAATATTTGCAACAACTAGCTGTCAAGAAGAACACTGGAAAGCCAGCCACCCTTCCCGCAAACATGGATAGTCTAGCTTTTGTTTCCAAGTCTGGATTTAACCTCTTGTTTACAAGGACTCAAGTCAATTTATTTTACTGGTTCTATACTACTCACTCCTGTCCGCTGCAAAGGATTGAGACTAGATTAAAAGCCAAGGAAAGGGATGCTGACTTCCATCATTCGCTTGGCTGTCACTGTGAGCAGAAATGAAACACAGCATTGGCATATACAGAAACCTTCTCATTTACAGCTGAGGGGTGACCTTTCCTTTCATCCTTAGCAGTTTGGCAAAGTCTCCTAGAGTTCTGTGGTTTCTGAAATGTGTACATTCCAGATGGAAATGAAGTAAAACAAAAGGACAACAAACAGGAAAAAATCCTTAGAGGGGAAAAAAGAAAAGCCTGGTTCATGACTGGAAAAAATGCTATCTTACACATACATATACAAAAACAATCTAAACTAATGAAAATCAAATCTTATTCAAGGCTGAAAAGGCTCGATCTTAGCTCAGTTGTGCTCCTATTTGATTCACAGATACATCTGCAGAATACCCCAGACTAAAATAAAAATGTTAACTACTTACAGTTAATACCCTGATTAATACCAGTACTACCACTATTACTATTACTAACAACAACAAACACACAGGTACGCAGCTTGATATGACAAATGGCCATGCATGGAACAACTTTCCCTCCTCGGAAAGGAAAATAAACTGGCCATCTCTTGATTCAAAACAAGTTAGAAGCTTTCCACACTGCAGAATATACATTTGAAGATACACCCTGACCCATACTTTATCCTTTTGTGCCGCCATAATGAAACAGCAGCAACAGGGCTGACAACTAACCATAAATTTACTGACTATTCATTAAGAAAAAAAAAAAAAAAAA
>NW_017728931.1:47823657-47828420 GCF_001723895.1 Crocodylus porosus | reverse complement strand
CTAGCAATTCCCCTGTACCTCTCCCTCAGGTCAGGTTTGCTGGCTGGGCAATGCAGCCCTGTAGGGGCAGGGTGTCTCACTGCCCGCTCGAGATTCAGGTGCTCCTAGAAGCTCATGCTGGGGCTTCTGCCTAGGACAGCAAGTGGGCAGACTGCATCTGCCCCCAGTGCCCAGCATGGCTTTCCCTGTTCTAGCCACCTCTGTCCTGGGCAGGCATCCAGCCTCCCTGCTGGACACTGCCCATGGGAGAAGCAGCATGAGCTCCTGGGGGCTCTGCATGGCTCAGCCCAGGCAGGCTGCATGTAACACGGGTGGGGGCTTGGCTTTGAATCAAGCGTGCCAAAGAGAGGGCCAAACCCCTGCCCACATTATACCCAGCCTGCCTGAGCTGAGCTGCGCAGAACCCCCAGGAGCTCATGCCACCTCTCCTATGTGCAGTGTCCAGCAGGAAGGCCAGGCACTTGCCTGGGACAGAGGTGGATGAGCAGTCATCAAGTGTTTCCTCAATGTAGAATGGGTTTTCAGGGCAGGGCTCTATGCCATCACATCCCAATCTTCCTGCCAAGAATTAGGGAGACAGTCCCCAATACAAAGGGATATAGCAAGAGCACCTTTTGCTCTAGCAACTCCTAGCCAACACGAAAGCCCCAGGTGACAATAAATAACAAGACAGGGTAACTTAGAGCAGCCCTGAAGCCCCGAAGCCCCAGAGAGCAGGAAAGTATTTAGAGGATGTACAAGTACTTGTGCTGATATTTTTGGGTCCAACACAAAATGATCTACAATGGTTCTAAAAAATAAGAGCCAAGCCTTATTTTAGCTTCTCTCTGTCCTTTCCACTGCATGGGGAAGATCTTTTGTGGGTCACTGTTTTTGCTTGAACCCAAAGGTTCCTGGCTACACAGTCCTACTCCTCTGCTTGGGTTATACCAATTGCCAAATTTGATATAAGGAAGGAATCCTTCCCCGGGTCAGATCAGCACAGATCATGGCTTTTTTTTTTTTGGCCTGTTCTTGCTCCTGTAGTCTGGGGCTTGGTCCTTGTCTTAGGATCTTCTGAGGACCTGTATCAAATACTTCCCTGGTTCACAGTGGCAGGGTACTGGCAGAGTCCTTATCACTGCTGATCTTAGCTATAATATGTTACAGAGTTCTTGATGCCTAGAATTTTGTTCTTTGTAGCCATAGGTGAGGGTGTGGAGGGGTGATCTGGGAGATTTCTTCAGTTAATGGTGGCCTGTGAATGAAGGGGATTTGGTTTAATAATAGGAAATCCTTTCCAGTCCCATGTTCCTATGTATAATAAAAAATAACATAACTGCTTATATATTGTAAATAAAATATATAGTTCCATCTGGTGCTCTGGGACTACGTACAACTATTATTAAAAAAACCCCAATAATTCAAGGATCAAAGTACAAAGTAATAATGCATTCACACAGATCCTGACAGTTCCTCAGAGGAAGTTCTCCCATTGACTCACCCATCTACTCAGCCCTCCCTGCCAGAAGTCAAAAAGCACTGGGAAAACAAACAGGACTTACAGCACCTAAAAGCCAACAGACTTAGCCTCTGACAATGGAGTAGGAAGCACATGCCGAAGCTGAGACCCCACTCTCCCCCAACCTGAGTGAGAAGACTCTGTTCTTCACCCCCCTGGTTGTTAAACTGGGAAACATTAGGTCTAGCTTGAGACCCTCTATCACATGGGAAATGAAGCTATATCCTCACTGCAGTGTTAACCAGAATAACCAGTACGTATTCTTGTATTAGCAGTTGCTGATCAAAATCATACCCAAGATACTGGGCCTGAAATGGTGCTATACTCACCCACATGCGTCACCAGGTCTTTTGGAGGCCTGTCATCTCTAAGACAAACTATAACCTTGGGCTCCCACTAGGGCTGTGTGAAGCTTCGGGTGCTGATTCGATTTGAAGGAGATTTGGCCCAATTCAGTGGCCAAATCTCCAAATCCAAATTGAATCAGGGGACCAATAAGAAGGTCCGAGTCAATTCAGAAAAGATTCAGCCCCTGCCTACTGCAGCAGGAAGCTGGAGCTGGACTCGGAGCTGGTTAAGTAGAGGAGGGGGAGGGGAGCGACTGGAGGAGGGAGGAGGGGACCATGGGGGGATCCCTGCCAGCCCCAAGCCCCTGCCTGCTCTCCCAGGTCCCCTGACCCCTGCCCGCTCCCCCAGTCTCCGCATGGCTGCCACGCCTACCCCAGCTCCTGGTGCTTTAAAAAAAAAAGCCTGGGCTCACCAGGTGGTGCTGGCGGGGAGGCAATCCTCACCAACCCCCACTGCCACACACTGCATGGGGGGCTGTCATGAGCCCTCCCATGGCTGCCCTACCTGTCCCAGCTCTGGCCCTTAAGAAAAATAAAAATAACCCTCCCCTCCACAGAATCACCGGCTCCTTCAGTGGCCTTGGGGGGGCTTGTGGAAGAGCCCCCCCATGCAGCATGGGGCACTGGGGACAGTGGGTATCACCCCTTCCCCGCCCCCCCCCGGGCAGGAACTGGTAAGGCCAGGGTTTTTGGTTTGTTTTTTTTTTCCTTAAAGGGCAGACAAGGCACCCATGGGGGCACTGGGGAAGCAGGAAGGCGTTCAGGGGGGCTTGTGCATAGGCCCCCATGCAGTGTGGGGCAGCAGAGATCACCTACCCGCCTGACAGTACCTGGTGAGTCGGGGCTTTTTTTTCAAAGTCCCAGGAGCTGAGGTGGGCAGGGCAGCGATTGCTGGGAAAGCAGGCAGGGAATGGGCCTGGGCAATTCGGAGATTTGGCAGAATCGATTGAAGACAGTGATATGAATAATCGATTGAAACCACTGTCCCCTGAACTGGCCAAATCTGAATCTGAAGCGAATACCAGATGCTTCGCACAGGCCTAGCTCCCACCTCTGATTGGCCCATTGTGACAGTTTCCACTATCCACTTGTTAAATAGAATTTCCCTACTTTCTCCCACATGGGGTGCTCCCTTTTGGAAGTATGAAATCATGGCACAGTAATTGCCCGTAATGTGCCGTGCACTGGGCACATAGGTAGATTTCACTGCTACTTTGCCGTAGCGGTGCACTAAAATGGGGACGTGCGCCACTATGCCAAAATAGCCGCTGATCACATGTAGGCTCACGTAATTGCTATGTTGCCATAGAGAGTCATACGGTGACATAGCATGTTGCTATGGCAACATAGGGCAATGTGTAGATGCGCCCATCGTCTCTTACACACAAGGGAAGCTCCCCATAAACATCCCCAAAGCTCTCATTACCCTCCTTCAAATCCCTTCTTGAAACTGTCCTTTGCCATGATACTGCTGAACCACATGTCAGCAGTTGGGTACCCTGAGATTACTGCCTGTGCTGCTGACCACTACTGTCTCTTGGGTTCCCTGGTTTCAGTTTTATCCTCGTTGAACAGCCAGTGACCAAGCCAGGCATGCAGATTCCTGCTAGCCAAGGTGAGAGCCAGAAAACCTCCTTTCTTGGTATCTGCATATTTTTAAAAACTACCTACACTGGATAGCTCATATTAAAGTTAAGAGTATTAAGAAACTGTGGATAATCTTGTTCAATTAGAATGGTCTTTAAAGTAACTTTTCCTCCTCCAAGAAATAGTTTAAACGTCTTTCCCAGTTTCATGCAAGATCACTCTATGCTTTCACCATGGACGAAGAAGTTAGGTTTTTCAACTGGGAGTATTCTGACCTGATGTGGTGCAACAGACATGCTCCCTCCCTGTCGTAGACACATGCTGTTTATGGGAGTCATACACTTTGTAGCATCTGTAGATCAACCTGACTGCATATCAGGAGCTCCATGCAATCCACCATACTTTCCTCATCCCCTTGTGTGCCATCCTCCCATTTTCTTTGATTTGGGAGCTGTCTGCAGTCCTCCCAAATCCTCCATTATTCCTTTATTCCAGTGGCTTCTTGGGCCCCAGAGGCTCTCTCCTATGCCAAGGACTCGGTATGCTTCATTCTCCTATCCTTACCATTTCAGAGTCCCACCTTCTACTTCCTATGCCAGGAGTGCTTCGTGTTGTCATTCTCTCTCCATAAAACTATTCTTACTTATAGCAGGGTTGTTTCCTCCCATGCAAGAACCTCTGTACTCCCATTACTCCCTTTCCTTCCTCAACAGGATAATTCATTCCTCCCTATACCAGGGGCTCTGTGGGAATCCCATTATCTTACCATTATAATGCCTTGTGTTTCTTTGTGGGAGGTAAGTCAATCAGGGTATCCACAAGAGAGGGTGAGCAGAGATAAGGCATGCTGGAAGGTCTTAAAACCAATGCCAGCAACATGTTCTGTGATGTCTACAAGTGGGTCCCTATCTTGTTCCTTTGGGACTTCACTTCCAGTCTGAGCCTGATCACTATAACCGAATATCTGTGGAGCTTGTGACCCCACTCTTTACATTACAGGGCCCCACATTTGGAAAGCACTGTTTTACAAACACCTGCAGGGCTGCTAAACTAACGCCAGGGGCTCTGTGTGTCCTCAATCTTCCCAATTCCAGTTTTCTGATTTTCTTCAAAACAAATAGGGTTCTGCCTAGTGATCCTGAGAATTTCCCCCCAGAATTCTGGAAACAATCACATGCAGAGTCAGAAATTATCCATCCCATTCAAATAGAGAAAAGGGGACTTTTCATCAAGTTACCTTCAGGATATTAGTGAAGTCAGCCGGCCCTGACAATCTACACCCCAGGGTACTCAAGGAGCTGGCGATCATCATAGCCCAGCCTCTGGCA
>NW_017728931.1:47795923-47823557 GCF_001723895.1 Crocodylus porosus | reverse complement strand
GGTAAATGCGAGATAGCTTTCCATGCTTTCACTGCCTTCATTTACCATGCAAGGGGGAAGTTGTCTTGCATTTGCCATGGGATAAGCATGTGCACATGGTAACATACTGAAGAGTAGCTAACATCACAAGTTGGGCCAATTACTACTCCTGCTAACACATTTGCAGTGTGATAGGTGTACAGAGAAGTAAAGGGAGATGCCTCGACTCCCTGCTTGATGAGCCTTTCTGAACACTGTCAATATACTTGAAGCACCTAATTCTGTTTTCAGATATCAGCACACAATTGTCATCGACTCCCATTGGATGGGGCACACTTTCAAGTTGCAGCCCTGAAGAATGATATGTCAGTATTTTTGGCAAACACGTATGACAACCATCTTGTCATCCTGGAATGCACCAAAGTAGGCCACTTGTACATCTGTACATGGATCCATCCACTTGGCTAAATATTTGAATTGGAGGCTACAGTATAAACAAGTAACATAAAAATTTCCCTTAATCAAAACCTTAACATACCTGCAGTCTCCCCATTTTGACATGGCATTAGAATTCACACAGCATTTGCTCCCAACACACACAATGTTTCAGTGGTGCTGAGAAAACTGTAAATAATTTATCCATACTGAAATCAAAGCTTTAGAATTTTGACAGGTATCATAACTCATCACACTGCTCAAAAAGTGTTTTGATTAATAACAAATAATTTATCTTCCAGGCAGCTAAATCCTCTCCTACAGATCTAATTCTGTTTCATTTTTCCCTCCTGCTGGATGTTGGGGGAGGAAAGGTAGGATAGAGGCCTTAACCTATGTAATGCTGACGGTATCATCTTTGTTTTTACCTCCTCCCTCCCAATGGCTCATATCACCTTTCAGCTTCCAAACTGACCAGCGGGGGGTCCATGTAGGACAAAAGAAAGCCCTCCTTCCTACCACTAAAAGAAAGCACAATCATCAGTACTTCTATGCTCTAGTTCAGGGGTGGCAAACACATCTGGCCCTGTGGGCCAAATCAGTGGGTTGGGACCAGTCTATGGACTAGATCAAGCTTGTCCAACATACAGCTCGTGGGCCTCCATGCAGCCCACCAAGGCATTTTCTGTGGCCCACTGTGCTGTGATAGGAAACCCCTTCTCCCTCCCCCAGCCCCTCAGTGGCTTCCTAATGGCTGCTGAAGGGCTGGGGAAGGGACAAATTTCCCACATGCACTGAGTTAGCACGGCGCGGCCCAGCCGGGTCCCTTGCGGGCTGGACCCCTCCCCGGCTGGGGGTTGTGCTGGCTGCGGCTGCTGAGCAGCCCCACCTGCCCAGCCGCCCCAAGGAGCTGGTGCCCGCCGGGGGGACCACAGCCAGTGCCACAGGCTTGGGGCAGGCGCAGGACAGAGCCTTCACATGAGAACTTTGCCACTGGGGGGCGGAGGAACGGCTCCACTCGCAGGCCTGGGACACGCCAGCCACTGGCGGGGAGGATGCATGTCCGGGAGCACCCGTGCTCCTGCCCCCGCCTCCCCACCCCGACACGAGCCCGTGCCTGTGCCCTGTGCTGCTGGAGTGGCCCCGCACAGGAAGGCGATCAGTGGCTGCTGGCACTGCCAGACTGCACCTGCCTCCTCACCCGCCCGCTTCAAGCCAGCCCCGCTGCCCTGCCCCACAGCAAGGCAGTGCCTACTCCCCCGGCCAGTCTCCCCCCCAGGCGCTGCAGCTCTCTGGGCCTCATGTGCTGCTGGGGACGGGAGGCTATGGGGGCACATGTGGCCACCGGGGCAGCGAGGTAGGCAGTGGTGGAGCGGAGGGTGCCTTTCCCACACATCCCAGGGAGGCTGCGGCCAGGAGGACAAGGAGGAGCCTGTACTGGGGTTCCCGCATGTGGCAGCAGCTCTCCCCACCCCACTCCGTGCCCAGCTGAGCCACGAGTCTCTCTCTCGCGCCCCCTCGGATGCCCTGAGGAGCCCCCACTCCCTCCTCCCTCCCCTCCCGCCTGCACCTTGCAAGGCAGTGAGCGGCAGAGGCTGCAAAGCGCCATGCAGGTGTCTCCCGCTGAGACACATCCCTCCACCTTTGATTAGTTTCCACTCTGGCTGATATCTTTTCCACATTTGATCTGTTGACTTGCATTATGCTTCTTTCATTATGTGACCATGTTTATTTTAGTCAAGTGTTTGGTATTATTTCATTGTTGCTTTTATATTGTTTTTATTTTGGATTTTAAACCACATTTCCAGGCCCATTTCATTGTCACTTCCTGCAACTTCATTGGTGTCAAAGGTCACGTGACATCACTTCCTGATATGATACCACTTCCTGTAAGGTCTTTGACTATGGCTCACCAGCCCACTGGGTGATAAAGTTTGTGACCTGGCCCCACATTCAAAAAGGTTGGATACCCCTGGGCTAAATGAATGATGCAAGGTTGGCCCTGCAACCAGACTAAGCCCTCAGACACTCTCCATGCTGCATCCAGTGTACATAGCGTCCACTCCAGCTGGTCTGGGACTGCACCGCATGCAGCACTGTGTGGGGCCCATGCAGGGTGGGTGTTGCATGTGGTGTCTGCTCCAGCCAGTCAGGAACCTGGCAGGAAGAAGCCCGGCATCCTGGATTCTTGGCTGCAGCCCTGGGAAGAAGCCATGGTTCCAGGCTTCTTCCCACAGTTCTGCTCAAGCTCCAGCACCACTACTTTTGCCCAGGCACTTGGCAGCCAAGTGGGTGAGAGCTATGCTGCTGCAGCCCCAGAAGCACCACAGCTTGTTTTCACAGCAGCATCCAAGTGCCTGAGTGAAAGCCACTGTGCCGGAGCCCCAGGTGCACTACAGGAACAAGCTTGGCACCACAGCTTCTACCCATGGTGGCAGACAGGCACCCATGTGAGAGCAGTGGTGTTTCTTCCCCAAAAGCACCATGGGAATAAGCCCAGTACGGTGGGTGCTTGGCTGCCACTCCAGGAATGCACCACATCACAGCTACAGAGTCAGGGCAAAGCCTGTGGGCTGAGTGTCTCTGCTCTGCAGACTGGATCTGGCCCACAGGCCATATGTTTGACACCCCTGCTCTAGCATGCTTTCAGTAAAAAATTCACAAAACACTGGTTTTTTTTTACCCAAAAATGAGAAAATACTTTAGACTATCTTGTACTTACTAAGTTCGGCAATGCTTCCCACACGTGTAGCAAGCAAGGACTGCTCGATGGTCCTTAACTCCGACTGGCTAAAAATCTGGACTTCACCTGGCTTATTTGACCTTTGTTGATCTTTGTGAAGATTCAGGCTTTCTGGCAGGCACAGAACACCTAATGTTAATAAAAGAGAGAACAAAAGAAAAGTTTGTTGTAATTTTAGTCACCATAACTATTTTGCTACCACAATCCAATCTCTATGGATGTTTAAATACATATTTGGAGCACACAGAGCTCAGAGGGTACTGGTATCTTTTTTTTTTTTTTTTTTAAGAGGTAAAACTAATGCCTATAATAACCAGTATTTCAGGCAAAGCAGATTGAAAAAAATGTCCCCCATTAACTTTTCAGAATAACCTCAAGTCTCTCACATTACTATTGTCCATTCTGGAAATAATTCTTACAAGAAAGACCTACAGGGATGAAGTCAGTTGGATTCCAGAGAACTTAATAAGGCTCTGCAGAAGTTACACAACAACCATCTGAATTTAATAGAAAATCACATCCTTGCAACAAGAGCTTTGATAGAGTACTCCAACATCTCTACAGAAAAGCTTCTCCTTCTGTATTCCATTTTATAGGACTTTTCATAAGAGAAACTCCATTTCTAATTGTCAGAATAATAGGCACTGTCAAGATGCTGGCAGTGACATCTAAGAGCTTACTGCATTTTTCTGAAAGTGTAACTCCTGACAGTTGAACTGTCAAGGCTTCAAACTTTACCCTAATAGCAATATGTATCACACTCTACTGGGTCAAGTTCACATTTGAGGTAAGCAGATGCAGAGTCACTGATGTCAGTGCAAAGTCATTGAAGTTGCACTTGCAAATGGCATGTTTAAATTTGGCTCTCCATCTAACTGAATAATTTGAAAGCCAACAATTGGCTTTGGTACCTCTGAAAGAAAAAGGTAGATTCTGAAAAATATGAACAAACAACAAAACCAAATATTCTTACAAAACACAGCAGCTTCCCCCACACTATCTTACCTGGGTACCCACCAGTTTTCTTGAGGACACTTACATAATTCAGTTTCTCGACTCATTAGATAGTTTGTCTCTTTCCACTGTGCATGAGAATAATCTCAACAAATGTCAAGTGTGCTTGAGCTATTTGCACAATGGCTACTATGCACCAGTTCCACAAAAACCACCAAAAAGCCATCCAAGAAGAATAATCCCAGCACACTGTTGATTTGAGTGGGATTTGAGCTAATGGCCTAGTGTGCAAAAAATATTCTTAAACCCCCCCTTTCTATCTGCTCCATGCTCTCCGTTTATCCCTGGACAGAACTAATTTTTTTTTTCCAAAAGGAGCTCTAAAGATGTAAAAAGTATACCTCTGTACAATATTATTTTAATAAGCACCTACTTGAACACACAGAGACACACAAGAAAGATGCTACAGAATAAAAAAAAGGCCCAGTTTTCATTAAACTGGCATACCACCCCATCAACAATGAAAGGACTGAAAATAACTTGCTGAGTCATGTTTCTAACACTAAACACCATGCAGGATATTTCCATATGTCGCTCTCCCCTGTCCCGTCTTGGCTGTTTCTGAATGCCTCTGTTGAAGGTGCTTACCTCCCCTCCATTGGTCATCTATTCAAATTTTAATTTTTTAGGAGGGGATACCAGCATGGCACCTAGCCAGCCAATGTATAATCCTGGGAATGGCACTGGTTATTATCACTGCACACTAGGCTCATGCTTATGTGACATTCTATATCTCTTCTTTATCCCACCTCCTCTATTGCTTACAATAGGGGACTGTAACATAATGATGACAATGATGTCAGTATCAGCACTGTGGCAGATGTCCTATGGATGGATTTGAATTCCTTTCCCCAGAGTTCACCATCCAAAGACACAGCATGCAAATACAACAAGGGGGAGGAAATAAGAAGCCAGAAAAGCAGTGCAACTCAACTGTAAAGTATTACATGTGTCTTGTTAGTTCCATCATATGGTGTTGGCATTGGCAATGTGTTGGGGGTGCACGAGCACCCCCTGAGATTGGCAGTGCACCCCCTGTGAAAAGTGCTTGCAACACTGCCAGCAGCGCCTGTGGGTGGTTGCCGCTTGCCACCCCCACCCTCACTGCCAACACCGCTGGCGGCATCTGTGGGTGGTCCCCAATCGCCACTGCCGATACTACTGGTGGCATCTACAGGTGGTGGATGACCGCTGGCCGGCGCTTGACACCCCCCTCCCTGACACCACTGTGGCTGCCTGCTAGAGCTCCCCGCTCCCCGCCGCCACATCCCTGCCACTGCTGCCTGTGGGTGGCCCTGTGCCCTGCCTAGCCTCCCGGGGCACGCGGCATTCATGGGTCTTGGAATCTTAGAAAACGCGATGTTAGTTTAAAAAGCCCAAAGTAGTGAAGACATGGGCCAAGAGAAGAAACCGATCTTCTTGAAGTGGTTAGAGGGGTCCAGGGTCAAATCACACTAGGGTATGAGCCCACAAATATAGAGATGCAAACCACTTACCTCCAGGTAAAGGGTTGGGAATTTATTAGGTGCTGGCTGCTTCATGGTAATTGCCCTTGTGCCCACTTCTACCCCACAGTGAGTTAAAGCTAGCCTTTCTTACTCCTCCTTCACTGAAGTCTAAGTAGCTCTAAGTGAGCTTTGAATTACCATGGAGTAAGTATATATGCCTGGGCAGTTACCATGGTACTGTTAATGTGCAGTAAACTTTAACCTGTGGTAAGTTGCTTGTGCGCCTATACCTGTGGTCCTCCTTTGTGGAGGAATGGGAACAGCACAACATTTCCTTGAACTGCACTGGATTCTAGGCAAGGGCTTTAAACTAGCAAGAATGAGGCAAGGCCACAATAAAGAAGTACCTGGCTCCAGGGAAGCCAATGACAGAACAAAAGTTAGTTGCAAAGGGTCACGGGTTCTTTCATAATGTCCATAATTGGGCTGACCCTAGCGGGTGCAGGACCCAGGACAAATCAGTCTGTGTAGGGCCCTCTTAACACTGTGCAGGGTCTGTGAGACCCTACAAAGGCACGGCACAGCCTGGGGTCTCCCCCATGCCCAGGGGGAGGTGGTCTCTGCATTTCTTCTGCAGCACGGGGTGCAGTTGCCAACAGCAGGCGGGCCCCACGGAAGGGGCCATGGCCACTCCACCTTGCTCCGTGGGGCCCCCCAAAGCACGAGGTCTGGGGCATTTGCCCCAATTTGCTGTACCCTAGGATTGGCCCTGTCCATAATGACAAGTAAGACATACTAAAAGTAAAAGTTACAGTAAGGAAAGAAATAGGACAGAGTTCCAAACTGGAACTCAGGAAGCACATTCAAAGTTGACAATAAAAGTAAAGTGACTGACTAAGAGGCAGGAGATGCTCCAAGGGAGAAACAAAATGAGGGAGTACACTAGTAAAATTGGAAAGAAAGTTTCTGTCTACACAAGCTTTATAACAGGATTTAAATACAGTTCAAACTCAGTTCCAGAAACCGTGTTAAAACAATACCTCCCCTGCCACTGAGACTCAAAAACCAATATTCCTATTGTCGTTTGTTTAGAAGTGGTGATACAAGCCTGGCTCTATTCCTAACCCTAAGACCCTGGCACCAATCCCAACGTTGTCACAACCACAGTGAAACCATATTCATGAGTGGAATGTCAAAGTAGAAGACGACTTGTTAAGAAGAGAGGGGTAGTTAACTGTGAGTCTGAGAGTAGGCAGAAGACAAGGATTTTAGCATTTTATAGACTAATTTGTTCCAAGAGAAATGAGCTTTCATAAGCTACAGAGAAGCAATCCAAAGGAGTAAGACACTCAAAGCAACAGTAGGGAAAAGAGAAAATGAAGAACACAGAGGTAAGGCAGGCAGAAAACAAAATGAAACAACACATTATAAAAAGACCTTTGAAAATACTTTTGTGATTCTTCAGGGGTTGACTTAAATACCTAGTGTATGAATCCATATTTACATTTTGTAGATGCACAAGGTTTTGGGAGTACTGCTCCTGATTTTTAAAATGCATAATTTTCTGTGCATTTTAATAGTTTTCTCTCAAGTGAATCCTTAAGTAAAATTTACTCTATAATCTTAATTGATGTAAATCGAATTGTAAAGGCAAATTTTGAAAAGAAGATCTGAATAACACAGATATCAAAAAGCTCTAGTACTTAAGGATAGTATATTTTCAAAATACTAACTAGCATGTCAACAATTCTTGTGGCATCTTCATAAATGTGTCATACTGAATAAGTAATGGTTTCATAGTTGGTAGGGTCAGAAGGGACCTAAGCAGATCATCAAGTCCAACCCCCTGCCCTGGGCAGGAAACAATGCTGGGGTCAAACAACCCCGGCTAGGTGATTATCTAGCCTCCTTTTGAAGACCCCCAGGGTAGGAGCAAGCAACACTTCCCTTGGAAGTCAGTTCCAGATCCTAGCCAGCCTGACTGTGAAGTAGCGCTTCTTGATGTCTAGCCTGAACCTACTCTCAGTCAACTTATGGCCGTTATTCCTTGTTATTCCCGGTAGTGCTCAGAGGAACAGGGACTCTCCCACTGCATGCTGGTTCCCCTTCACAAGTTTACAGACAGCCACCAGATCCTCTCTCAGTCTTCTCTTGTGGAGGCTGAATAGGTTCAGGTCCCACAGCCTCTCCTCATAAGGCCTGCCGTGCTGCCCCCTGATCATGCGAGTGACCCTCCTTTGGACCCTCTCCATGCTGTCCACAGCCCTCCTCAAGTGCGGTGCCCAGAACTGGACACAGTACTCCAACTGCGGCCTGATCAATGTCACATACAGGGAGGGGGAGGATCACCTCCTTGGACCTGCTCGTGATACATCTGTGGATGCATGACAAGATGCAGTTAGCCTTCCTGACCACATCCTCACATTGGCAGCCCATGTTCATCCTGGAACCAATAGTGACTCCAAGATCCTTTTCTGCCTCTGCACCGATGAGAAGGGTGTTCCCCAGCCCGCAGGCATGCCGCTGGCTCTTCCCCCCCAGGTGCAGTTCCCTGCACCGGTCAGCACTGAATCCCATCCCGTTCTCACCCGCCCACTCCCGCAACCTGTCCAAATCCAGTTGCAGCCTGCCCCTCTCCTCTAGCGTGTCCAGCCCTCCCCACATCTCAGTGTCATCTGCGAATGTGAACAAGGTGCCTATCACATCACAGGCCTCCAGACATTCCAAAAGGAAAATTAATATCATATAGATTACTTTTTCTAGCAGAAACATGCATTACATAAGTTTAGATGGAGGATAAAATATTAATTTTAAACAAGATATACATTTTAAAGCAATCTGGTCTTTTTTGCATATTAGACATACATGAGATTATTTCTGAGCAATTAAAGTATTGGAAAACAGGGATTCCATTCTCAACCCTGTCTGACTGGCTTTTGTCACCTTCAGCAGATACTTAGTTTTTCTCTTCCTCAGTTCTCCTTCACAGTCCTTGGATTAACTAACTGAGTTCATTAATGTATGGAAAACATTTTGAGATCCTTGGATGAAAAGTGCTATAAAGGTGCAACATTTACTACTGTTGGAAAACTTAGCTAATTATAGGATATGTAGTGCCAGAAGGTTTTACTTTGGTTTAAATTTAGTCAAGACATGCAATAGCTAAACACTTGATATTTATTTATCCCACAAGTTTAGAAACTGTAATTGACCACAGCGGGTGACCAGTGGAGTGATGGAAGATTGTTAGCTTTATTGCTTAACATAATCCAGTATATATGCTTAAATAAACACTTATAATTTTATTGGGTTAAATCTGATTTTCACCAGAGTACTGGAAAGCAATTCTATTACTTTGGTACAGTGACTTTGCCAACTTTTAAATTTCAAGTGTCTTTTCCAGAAGCCGATCTGTGGCTGCCTACAAACTCATCGGGCGGGGGGTGAGGGGGGAGAAAGGAATAGGGGCACTCTGATTACCAGAGTGCCCCTAAGGTTACCAGGAAAAATGGCCACAGACTAAAGGAGAACAGATTTAGATTGGACATAAGGAAGAAATTCTTTATGGTGAGGGTGCCAAAATCTGGAATGGGCTTCCAAGGGAGGTGGTGCTTTCCCCTACCCTGGAGGTGTTCAAGTGGAGATTAGCCAGGCATCTGGCTGGGGTTACCTGACCCCAGTGCTCTTTCCTGCCTGGAGCAAGGGGTCGGACCCGATGATTTATTAGGTCTCTTCTGACTCTAGAAATCTATGAATCTATGAAGGAGGAGGGAAAAAAAGCAGCTGATTTTTTTTCTTTCTGTATATTGGTTACATGCTCAACTCTTTTCAAAGGAGACTTTATGGAGGGAGAAACTGCTCCTTGGATGAACAGGAATATTCCAAAATGAAGCCAGAAAAATTAAAACTTCAGAGAAGTTATACATTAATGGAAATATATGAGCAATGTTAAGTGGGTATAGCTACCCTGGCTGCCTATAGCTCTTACTGTAATACTCTACTGATTAGTTTACTTTCTGCTTTAATTAAGATTTCAATCATAATGTTTTTTACCTGAAAAATATGTAGGAATCTTGAGTTACCAATAGCCTGAGTAGACAAGAGACTTTTTTAGTCTCTTGACTTCCTGCTGGTATTGCCTGTCATGTGAATCAAAGCTTTCTGTAAAGTGTCTCTGTACACTAAGTGTTGTTTCTGTCTTCTTTCTTGTGTGTCACTGTTAAAGCCCTTTCTTTCTTCACTGTTACTCAGCCCTATATGCTTCTTTGCTTATGATTTTCTCTCTCTTTGTGAAATCAGGAAGCCAGTTGTTGCACAACAGTATCAGATCAAGACTCAGTGATACACATCTGTCTGCACTGTGTGGTTCTGGTGATAGAAAACAGCTGTATGTTGAATTCATGACTACTATGAATTGCTGGATCAGTGAGAAACAGACAGAGCATAGCAGCAAATCAGGCCTCTTATCTCTTTCTATGTGCCATGTCTAACCCAGATTGCAAGATCCTTAGAGGAGGGATCCTTCTTTAATATGTCTGTAAAGAACATATATCTACCCTGCCTTCTGTAAAAAAAAGGGAAGCTATGGTGCAATATAGTTAATAAGTAATAATAGTCTGCTTTCATATGCTGCTGTTCTCACTTTCCTCTAACCCACAGGCTGCCCTGTGGCTAAGTAATTGAAGAAAAGTACAAAAAAAAAAATACACTGTTAAAATTCAACAGGATGATCAGAAAACGCATTGGGCCAAAACCCATGAAACCTCCAGGTCCCTGGGGAAATAGGGAGGGAGGGAGTGAAGTAATATATGTATAATTGATGCCCTCTGCTTTTCCCTGTACGTTAGCTTACGTCTCTGCTGATGTACAGATCAGCGTTCAGCCTTTCAAGGAGTCAAAAATGTATTGCTTAGATTTAAATGGCTGACTTACAAGTTTCTTTAAAAATTACATCATTTTAAACTTATTTATAACTAATAGCAGCCAGCATTTGGAATTCATGTGAAACTTTTCTTAGGGCACTATTATGTGGTAACTTTACTGGTGTTTTCCAACATAGACTTTCCCACTGGGTTGCTGCTGCATAAATTTACAGTATAAGGTATATCTGGCACAGTCCCCTCCAACCTTTTCCTGGAGATGACTGCTTCGTCTCAGTGGTAAGACATAAGAGTGTGTGTGTCAGCTGGACTCTTCATATCCAGAATAAACATGGGAGTCATACAGCTGTCCTCCGAACTCTTCAGTATCTCCTCAATAAACAGTCCAAAGATTCAGAGAGCCAGCAGCAATTCCAGCCCCAAACACAAGAGCTGCCTACCAGGTCAGCTTCCAGTGCAATCGTGAGTCTCTGAAGTGTGGGTCCAAGGTTGCACAAAGTGATAAGACCCAGGCCTCGCAGAGGACAACTCTTAGGACCTGGATATGCAACTCATATACACTGTTTCTGTGTTTTAATAAAATTTGTACCAGTGCCCACAGTAAACAGATAAGCATCTATTCTGGGGTAGCTGAAGGCAGTTGGCAACTGTTACTTAGCCTCACCAATCAGAGGCAGGGAAGAAGATAACGGCTTGCTTGCCTTGGGATGACTGCTACCCCAGTAGCAGTGGGCATGCATGGTGGGCAATGGGCATACATTTACACTGCTGTAATTTTACCCCCGATTTTTCAGGTACAGTGCTAAAAGTTGTATGTTCATGATTTTTTTACAGTGCAGGAATCTAAGACTAGAAAGGGGCTTTGAGGCCAACAAGTCCAGTCCTCAGTGTAAAAGCTGATTACACAGATATAAACATGTATGATCGTAGGAAAGTAGGGTTGGAAGGAACCTCACAAGGACATCTAGTCTAGCCTCCTGATCAAGGCAGGATCACCCCTGACTAAACTACCCCAGCCAAGTTTCTGTCCAACATCCTCTTGAAAATTTCTAAGGATAGTGATTCCACAACTTTCCTAGGCAGCTTCTTCCAGTGCTTGACTATCCTCAGTCAGATGCCTCCTAATTTCCAACTTAAATTTCCTGTGCTGCAGCTTCATTCTCTTTGTAATTGCCCTCCAAGTATTTGAAGATGGTTATCAAATTCCTCCTCAGTCTTTTCTTCTCTAGATTTACATAATCCTAGCTCTTTCCAGCTGTCTTCATAATTTGCCACGCAGGTCTCGAATCATTTTGTCACTCTGCAGTGGACTCTTTCCTATCTGTCCATACCCTTCTTGAAGTGTGTCCAACACTGGACATGGTATTCCAAGTGAAGCCTCACCAGTACTGAACAGAGTGGAATAATCGCTTTCCTTGATTTGCAAATGACACTCCTGTTAATACAACCTAGTGAGTGCATCTACACATATGCTTTACTGTGGAGTGGACTAATTAGATCCACTCCCTTGCTGCCAAATTTCTGGATATGTGGGGAACCCCATAGGTCAGCTGTCAAAGGGCCATGAACCAGACTTGGCCCATGGGCTGGGGGTTGAGCACCTCTGATCCACTGAAATCTCTAAGTTCTTCTCTGCAATACTGCAGCCTAGCCAGTCATTCCCCAGGCTATATTTGTACATGCAATTATTCTGTCCCACATGCAGGATATTGCACTTGTCCTCACTGAATCTCATCTGGTTGACCGTGGACCATTTTTCCAGTCTATCCACGTCATTCTGAATCTCACCTCGACCTCCAAAGTGTCTGCAACTCCACCCAACTTGGTGTCATCCAGACATTTGCTAAGAGTGGCGTTGATCCCATCATTCAAATCATTAATGAGGCTCTTGAACAATACCAGACCCAAGACAGACCCCTGGGAAACACCATTTTATACCTCTTCCCAACTAGATGTTGGACATTTATGATTAATCGTTGAGCATGATGATTCAACAAGTTATGTATCAACCTTACTGTACTTTCATCTAGCCTATATTTCTTCACCTTGTTAATGAGAATGTCATGGAAGACAGTGGCAAAAGCCTTGCTCAAGTCAAGGTACATCACATCCACTGTTTTCCCTCCATCCACAGAGCTTATCACCTTATTCAGAAAAGGAGATCAGGGTAGTCAGGCATGATTTGCTCTTGGTGAATCCATGCCAGCTGTTCCTGATCACTGTTCTCATCTAGGTGCTTCATAAGAGTTTCCTTGAGGACCTGCTCCATGATCTTTCCAGATATCAAGCACATATGTAGCATGTTCAAGTCATTAGTCCTCCACTGTTCAGCTACTGGGTCTACAAAACAATCTCTAGATCCTTCCATTTACAGGTCTTCTCCATAGAACTCAGCTTTTAGATGGTGGGCACATAGAGTGTTGTGAATAAAAATCCATGACATGGCCTCAAAGACCCTATTATGTACACCCACTATGTGCCACAGTCCCTTCCTCTAGATTTCTCTGGGTCTTCCTCAGTATTCTACTCTGCTCTCAGACACAGACACAGAAATTTCAGGAAAAATCCATACCTTTTTCCCCCTCTTTATCTGTTTATATCACCTCTATATATGCATATTAAAGCAACTGCTGAAGATGCTATGCAGGAAGTATGAGTATTAAGCCAGCATAGCCAGAAAATTCTCACCTAATTTCTAAAATGTTGGCAGCTACCCGCCCTTCTCCCCTCCCCCTCCCCCCTCCCAGCATGAGCAGCTATACTTCATTTCTCCTTTAATACATGAACCTGGTAACTGCAAAGGACCCTATTCCACCCTCTGAACTTTATTCTTCATCAGCCTGTGTCTATGCAGGCATCTATAATAAGGTTGCTGGTTGTAGCCGTGTTCGTCTATGAACATAGGCAGACAAGGTTCTTTGGGTAGATGTGATCATCTTTTATTAGGCCAACAAATAGTTGGAAAAATTGTTCACTGTAAGCTTTCAGGCACAAACGGCCTTCTTAAGGCATAGGGAAAGTCTGTTGGTATTTGTGTGCTTGCCTAGATAGAACAGAAGCCAAAATGCAAAATGGAGGTCAGGTAAGGCTTCTACAATATGCAGAGTAAATCCAAAGTGGATGCAAAATAGCATCAAACTACACTAGAGGCTTTTTTCACACACTGCACTGGTGTAAATAACTACGCAAGATGAAAGGAAACAAAGAATGAAGGCCATTATTTAAAAAAAAGTCAGCAGAGCTATATGGGCAAGGCTTATAATAGGATCATAATAGTAATTCTTTCAAAAATCATCATGTTAGTTATGGATAAGACGTAAAGTTTTATAAATCTAAAAGTGCATCTTAATCTATTTCAGAAAGGCAAAAAGGCAGTGTCAGCCTTGCCATGATCTTGAACCTGTCATCCTACACATGGGTGGATCTGGGCTTTTGAAAAGTGGGGTGCAGATGGTATGGTGCATCATCACATATAACAACACATACTTTTCTCCAGTTAAACAGAAACTAGAAGCTTTAGTAATATGATAGGGGTCTAGCACTATATTATTCATTTTAAGATCAAAGCAAAAAGAAATATAAATTTATTGGACTGTACATTAATTTGCTAACTATATGTTAAGTTTAAAACATACAACAAACTAGGAAAAAATTGTCAAAAGATAGAGTTTTCATAAAACAAAATCTAGCCCTCTTGAGCGTCTTGACAGTGCCTCCAGTACCTGTCAGTCACTTCTATGCCTACGTTAATATTATCATACCTGAGCTAAGGTTTTTAGCTGGAGCTAGAAATAGTCTGCAGGGCTGCGAAACAGAAGAGAGACATTACCAAGAATGGCCAACAGACAACAAAATCGCGGAAGAAAGGGCAGTTGGAATAGTCGAACATCAAAACCGCTAAAAAGAATAGGGGATCATTAACACATGTGGAATGGAGAGACAATAGCAGGAATCAAATAGATTAAAATGAACCATGAAGTCAACTGGCTCCAGCACTACTACTTGAATAGAAATATTGCTGCCACCACTAGGCAGTTGGTTTTAAAGTTTGGGTGAAGCAAGAATCAAAGGGGGATGGGTCACAACTGTACCTCCCTTGGATCCACTCCAACCCTACATATTGCAAATCTGAAGCTTACAACATGAAGTTTCACCTCCTTGTGCTATTAAATCTCTACACTTCAGTTGTACATACATGTATCAGGAGCAAGAATTTGATTAAACCAATGGTTATCAACCTTAGACTCAGAGCACACTTTGGAAAACACCAGCTCTTAGCTTTCACTCATTTCTTGACTACACAAAAATAGAGCAATTCTTCTGTTGCAAAAACCAGATAGACCACAACAGGTCAGAATGCTTTTGGCACTGTGGTTTCCTATATGAAATCTGTGGGTTTATCCTGTGAATCATGCATGGGTGTGGCATCCTGGTTGAGAGTCATTACATTGAGTTTTTAGTTCATTACATCACTAGACCATGAAAGAAACCCCATTAAAATGGTTGTTCAAGTATTGTGTGATTAAGTGTATTGAACAGACCAAAGCAAACAGGGAAGGGTAAGAAACGGCTATGTTTGTGGCTCTATATAAGAAGTTACATTTTGTATTTTTCTACTTTTCTCTTTATCTTCCCCTCCCTTCCTCTGTCTCTTTAGTATTCTCTTGCCATATTCAGCAGCAACACAACACTCCACTGCAACTGACTTTCTGCTAATGCCACATTGTCTGGAGCTTAAAAGGAACAGGCAAGCCGATCAAAGTTATCTGTCTGGGAACATCTAATACGAATTTTGGGGCTTAAAACCACAATACCTCTTTTGATTAAAAATATTTTTGAGATCATACAATATCTTTTGCACATCTTAGTTAGCTTTCCTTTCTGGGGGATTGAGGCTTGCTTTTCTCCTTAGACTTGATTTAACATTTTGTTATTGGTTTTTGTTTGCTTAATGGTTCATTTTCACACAAGCCAATTATTCAAAGTATTTTGGACAACCCTCCCTTACCTGGGAAATTTAAATATCTGTGGAAAATAGTTCTCACTCCCTTAACAAGGAATAGTCAGGTTCTAAAAGACTCTTTAAAAATTAAGGGCACAGGAAAAGTTCCAGATGAAGATCTCAGGAAACTGAGCTCTACAGTATCTATTCACTGAACAGCTACCAGAAGTGGAAAGTAGCAGTCACAAACTCTACAGTGAGCCTCAACCCTGACCCATAGGCAGCAAATTCAGGAGTGGGAGGTAATCAAGTCATTGCATTCAGTGGATCTTTGACCCATATGAGGGAATTTTTAACATCCAACAGGAGCTGACCAACTTTCCTGTAATGGAGGTCCCAGTTGAAGCCACTGGCACAACAGTCCTCTGCAATCTGTAGAAGCCACCAAAAACTCCTCTGAATAAGGACATTTTAAGCTACTGCTCAGTAGTTAACTAATGCATAACCAAATTGTACAGAAGTGTGCAATTAATCCTTAAAAATATAAACTGCAAAATAAAGAAATGAAGAGTAGAGCCTGTAAATATTACTAAATTTAGATTAGATCATAATTTTAGCAGATTGGATCCTGAAGTTTTAAAGGTTTTTTCATGATACATCATTGAAGGTGAAAATCCTGACCATACTTAAATCAAATACAGAATTCCCATTTCACCAAAATCCTTTTTTGAAAAGCTTCTTCTAACTAACAGTTGTAATGATAATTAGTGAACAATAGTGTTCTCCAAGGTATCCTAATTAAAAACACGTTTAGAGTACAAATCACTTATTCAGTATTTATCTCCCAGATGTTTTAGTGATATAACAGCAACAGAAAGATTGCTGATTGGATCATTCTGCTCAGTTAAACTATTCCATTATCACAATGCCAGTTCAGGTGCTAACTGTAAGGGTAATATTTTGCAATATGGATGGTTTAGATGAGAACCATCCCCGCCCCAATTTATTTCATACAGGACAGCCATCAGCTGGAACTTTCACTTTTGACATGGACTGGATTTGAACTACTGGCCTGAAGGCCTCTAAAACATGTCCAGTATAGTGAAGGAAAGATTGGTATCATCTTGCCCTGGTGTTAAATATCAGAGAAGAAAATGAATAGAAACACTACATATTTCTTAGCATCTCAGTACCAGAAAGATGCTGACTAATTGCAGGGAATTTGGAGAAAGGGAAAAAATGATAAATGGCTTGGAGGGGTTGGCTAATGAGGAAAGATTACAAGAAGTAAGACCGTCCAAAAGATAGTAAGGCTAGGTGGCAAGTAAAGAGAACCCAATTATCTACATGCATTCGCAGAGCTCCTGTAACCATCATAGAAGGAAAAGAATATTTAGAGTGGTTCATATCAATATAATTATGAATATCAATAAGGAATCATGCAAGAACAGTTTAATCGAAACAGAAGGAAAACATTCTTTATTAAGTCTGCTTGATAGCAAGTTAGCAAAAGGCCTCTTCCATAAGTCATTCAAGATTACTAAGAACATAATTTATTATTCTAGGGAACAGTCCGGTCAACTGGGGCTAGGAGGACTACATGATTTACTGTATAATAGTTTAATAGTTTTTTTTAACACGTATAATTTCATTCATTCATTGCCATCACGCCTCTAAAATGACCAGCCATGACAAATGAGTTCCTGTTTAGTGCCAAAGGTTTGTGTGAAGAAGAAAAACAACTATGATAATAAGGCATGTTGTTTTCTAACCAAATAAATTTACACTAAAGTCTGGGCTGCAGGCACATAACTGGCAACTACCTAGAGTATAAGCAAGATACATGCTAAATTCTCTTCCTTTTGAACTGACAAGCTCTCAAGCTGACATCATTTTTGATTTTTTAAACAGAGCCTAATTTCAGTTACAAATGTGTAGCAATAAAACAAACCTTGCCAGCTGCAACCTCCTGCCTATCCAGAATCAAGCGACAGCAGTGAACTTTAACAAGATATGGCACATGGATTTTCAAATCTGTAAGCAGCCCACCATGAGATATTTTTTTCCATCACTTTCTCTGGGCTCTTTCATTCATCTAGGCAGAAAGGGGGTACTTGACATAGGCATCATGCTTGGGACGTCTATACTCAGTGGAACCACAGTTTCAAACACTACTGGGGTCGTCATTTCAAGTCAGCTATACTGAATGTCATGTAGTTTACTGGATGAGCATGTTCTAGATGATGTCCTTATAAACCAAGAGTGTGTCTGTTCTGCATTATAAATAAAGATTATATGGCACCTTTCACAAGAGGAAGGGTTTTCTCTTTGTTCAAAAGTTTCTCTTTCCCTTTAGCACATTTTCAACCTTTAGAAAGCCTATGAGAAATACATAAGGAAAATAAATTTTCAAGGCTCAGATAAAATACAGAACACTTACAAACTGCAACCAACTACCTTACATTGCTCAGCTAACCATCATGTAAGAGCTGACATAGGACAGTGAAGAAAGCGATGATGTTTCTGTGGTCTACAAAATGGTCATGCCTGGATGCACTTAAGCATTAGTTATATATGTGCATTTATAAAGACACATGCATTCAAACACATACAACATATGTGTTTACAACAAATATGAGGTAAACCACTAAGCGGAAGGTAACATGACATGTAGGCAGGTAGCTACTACTATTTTGATATGCAAGTTACCTTTCACAAACACCAAGGTGCAGTATGATGGACCCTAGGCACCAGACAATATAACAATAAATTAAAAGTAATGAAAGAAAACAAAATATTTTTAAAAGACTTTTAAAGAGTGGGTGACTGATACTGAAAAATCTGTGGAAGGGAACTTCAAGCCAGCTGGGAGCCGCATGTACAAAAGCCTTTCCCCTGAATACTGTACAGTGCCCTGAGGAAAAAAGCAAGTTATAGGCCCAAATCAAATAAGTATATGCTTAAAGTAGAGCACATGTCAAGAAGTTGCCTAAATCACTTCATACAGCAATTAGAATCTAAAACCTAACAGATTTGTTCGGGACCTAGACCCGAACAAAACCTTACAGATACTATCATGGACAGATCTAAGATTTTGAAAAGTGGGGCACAGATGGTGTGGTCCCTCATCACATATAACACAACACACATTTTTCCAGGTAAAAAGAAACTTGAAGCTTTACTAATATGCAAGGGACTGAGTTATTCAGTTCAGGATTGAAGCAAAAAACAAATACTACTCTTCTGGAATGTGCATTAATTTGCTATATTTTATCGTATGTGTAACACAATATACTAAGCACAAAAATCCAAAGATGCTGCTTTTTCAGACTTGTCATTAGAATTAAATGTTCATCTCTTACAGATGCATAAAACAAAATCTAGTATTCATGAGCTTTGTGACAGTTCATCCAATGCTTCACTGAAGGATATTTTCACACCTGAGTTGATGTTCACCTGAATTAATGTTTCCACACCTGAATTAATGCTTTTAGCTAGAGTTAAAAACAGTCTGCAGGCCTGTGAAAAAGGAGCTACGTTAAGAGGAGTAGCTAAGAGACAACAGAACCGCAGAAGAAAGGATAGCTTAATTAGTGGTTCAAAACCATTAAAAAAAAAAAGGAAAGAGGTTCATTAACACCTGAAGAGTTTTGAAGCAATCTGGTAGATTATAAAAAGCCATAAAGTCAAGTGACTCCTCACTGCTGCCTGAACAGAAATGCTGCTGCCACTGTAAGGCAGTTGGTTTTAAATGGTGGGTGTCCAAGAGGGGTACAACTGCACATCTGCATCCCCCTGCGGTATTATAGATCATATTGTTTCATGGGAGAAATCCTGACCTTATTAAAGTAATTGGCACAACTCCCATTACTTCAGTAGACTCAGCATTTTACCCCCTGTACCATGAATTCTGAGTCAATGCAAGTGTGCTGAGGCCCATGGGAAAGGTTAGAGAATTAATCAACAAAACACAGGAGAAGTTTCATTCAGCTGCTTGCTTTGCTTAACCACTTGCCCTTTCCAAGAAGCTGAACAAGGCCCAGAATTAAAGGAATATAACCTTTTCAAAGCGCGCTGTTGTATGCAAGAGTAATCATCCCAACAATGTAATATCTACTCACCTATGAAAATACAAAGAGTATTATGCAAACCTAGATAGATCATAACAGATTAATCAAGTGATCTGTGTCCTAACTCTAGAAGTACTGCTCCAAAATGAACTCCATATCAACCCACGGGCAGCATGTCTACCAAGACTGGCTGGGAGATTATAGAATCACCAGTCACTACCCAAACGCAATAAAGTTTATTGTGTAAGTAGGAGCATTTTTAAATCCAGGGGAAGAATTTTCTTGCAAACGGCATAGCTCAGATTCTGAGAACTGTACTCATTATGGGTATGTTGCGCTTATGCCTCAATATATAGTTTCATAGTTGGTAGGGTCTGAAGAGACCTGAGCAGATCACCAAGTCCAACCCCCTGCCAGGGGCAGAAAAGAGTACTGGGATTAAACGACCCCAGCGAGGTGATTATCAAGCTTTGTCTTAAAGACCCCCAGGGTAGGAGCCAGCACCACTTGGATGTTGGTTCCAGATCCTAGTCACCCTGACAGTGAAGCAGTGCTTCCTGATGTCAAGCCTGAACCTACTCTCAGTCAACTTGTGACCATTATTCCTTGTTACTCCTGGTAGTGCTTGGGGGAACAGGGACTCTCCCATTCCCCGCTGGTCCTGCTTGGTAAGTTTATAGATGGCCCCCAGATCGCCTCTCAGCCTTTTCTTGTGGAGGCTGAAAAGGTTCAAGTCCCATAGCCTCTCCTCGTAGGGCCTGCCCTGTTGCCCCCTGATCATGCGAGTGGCTCTCCTCTGGGCCCTCTCCATGTTGTCCACATCCCTCCTGAAGTGCGGCACCCAGAACTGGACACAGTACTCCAGCTCCGGCCTGACCAATTGTTGCATAGAGGGGGATGATCACTCCTTGGACCTGTTCGTGATGCATCTGTGGATGCATGACAAGGTGTGGTTGGCCTTCCTGACTGCATCCTCACATAAGCCGCCCATGTTCATCTTGGAATCAACAGTGACTCCAAGATCCTTTTCTGCCTCTGTGCTGACGAGAAGGGAGTTCCCCAGCCTGTAGGTATGCTGCTGGTTCTTCCTCCCCAGATGTAGCACCTTGCACTTGTCAGTGTTGAATCCTATCCTATTCTCATCCGTCCACCTGTAACTTGTCCAGATCTAGCTGTAGCCTGTCCCTCCCTTCTAGCATGCCCACTTCTCCCCACATCTTAGTGTCATCCGCAAATTTGAACAAGGAGCTTTTCACCCCCTCATCCAACTCGTTGATGAAGATGTTGAACAGTGTGGGCCCGAGGGCCAAGCCCTGGGGGACCCCACTGCCCACATCCCTCCAGGTCAAAAATGACCCGTCCACCACCACTCTCTGGGTGCATCCATCCAACCAATTTGCAACCTATCTGACTGTGTAGGGATCAACACCACAGTCACCTAATTTTTTAATGAGAATGGGGTGAGAGAAAGTGTCAAAGGCCTTCCTAAAGTCCAGAAAGACTACGTCCACCACAACACCTGCATCTTCTTGTTATCAAGAACTTCTTGTTATCTTTGATCCTGGTCACTTGTCCCAGTTCTGTCTCCACCTTAGCTTTCTAACAGTTCCCCTACAGTCTTGAGCAATGGAGGTATAATCCTCCTTGGTGATGGCCCCTCCCTTCCACTGGGTGTATGTCTCCTTTTTAGCTTTCAGATGTTCCTGAAAGCCTTTGGTGAGCCATGGGGGATTTGAGCACTCTTGCCCCCTTCGATTTGCATTGGGACTATCCTTTGGGCTCAGAGGATCCTCTCCTTAAGGAATGACCACTCATCTTGGATTCCCAACTCCCCTACCCTCGGGGATCTCTGTGCTTCCTGAACTAATCTCCTTAACTCATTGAAAATCAGCCCTCCTGAAGTCAAGGGCTGTTGCCTAAGTATCAAAGTACTTAAGGTACTCAAGATCCTAAGTATCAAAGTACTTAAGGATATATTAATCTTTAAGCACATGTTTGTTGAACTCCTATTGGCTTTAATGCGCATTTAAAAATGTTTAAAGGTGAGAAATATGCTTAAAAGTTTCACTGAACAGGAGCCTTATAGATTTATAGATGCTAGGGCTGGAAGGGACCTCAACAGATCATTGAGTCTGACCCCCTGCCTGGGTAGGAAAGAGTACTGGGTCAGACGACCCCAGCCAAATGCCTATCCAGCCTTCTCTTGAAGACGCCCAAGGTAGGGGAGAGCACTACCTCCTTTGGAAGCCCATTTCAGATTTTGGCCACCTTCACTGTGAAGAAGTTCTTCTTGATATCTAGCCTAAATCTAATCTCTGTCAATTTGTGATCGTTGTTCCTTGTTACCCCAAGAGGCGCCCTGGTGAACAGAGCATCTCCAATCCCTTGCTGCGTCCCCTAATGAATTTGTAGGTAGTCACAAGATCACCTCTCAGCCTTCTGTTGCAGGGGCTGAAGAGGTCCAGATCCCTCAGTCTCTCCTCACGTAAGCCCCTAACCATATGAGTGGCCCTCCTCTGGACACTCTTGAGTCGATAAACATCCTTCTTGAAGTACGACGCCCAAAAGTGGACACAGTACTCCAACTGCAGTCTGACCAATGACATATAGAGGGGAAGCATCACCTCCTTGGATCTATTTGTCATGCATCTGCTGATGCATGATGAAGTGTGGTTAGCTTTGCTGATGATTTTGTCACACTGACGACTCACGTTCATCTTGGAGTCCACTATGACTCTGAGTTTTTTTTCCGCTTCCTTGGATCATGGAAAGGCTAGAATGTTTTCTTAAGAAAAAAATTAAAACTGTTTTAAATAATTCCAATTAGCTTAATATTAGAAATTACTGATTAATACCATGTATTATTATTCTAGGTTTCTGATATGGATAGTTAAAATGAATCAGCACTGTTCTTACCAAAAAGGGACAGCTTTTATGTGACAGACTCATTCTGTACCTCCTTTGGATAAACATGCATAAGAGGAGAAGGTTTATAATATTTCTGCGAATACCTCATAGTTGGTGGTCAAGAAATGGTTGACTGAATCCTTATTTTTATATTATAATTCAAAAGCTAAGAATCTGATTAAAAAACCCCAGCTATAAACACAACGTTACTGTACTATATGTGTGCTCCTTTAATGATTACCAGTGTACTGATTAAAGATTTTTATAAAGACGACACTTAAAATATGTACTCTTTGATTCTTGCATTTTCCATTTCTAAATTCTGGATTTTACAATCTAAAAGGGTACAACTTTATTCTCCATAAATTAACTCATTTTTCAGGGATGTACTTGGTAGCCATGTTGGTCTGAGACAAAAAGAAATGCAAAACTCTAGAACTCGTGTTTCAGAGGTGATACCTTTTATTAGACCAACTAAGAAATCACAACATTTCTAAAAAAAAATTACCAGTAAATATTCTAGCCAGTAAAGGCCACACTTAAATATATGCATGTGTAAAGCTAAAAAGTTAAAGTCAACTATAGTTTTATATTTATATAAATACTTTTAATACTAGAAAACCCCCTCTCTCTATTTATTACACACAAAACTTATACTAAAAGAATATTATTATGGCTAAACATTCAATCACGTAAAAGGTAGGAAATGCCAGGACTAAAATAGCCTGTTGTATTCTTAACTTAGCCCCTTGTGAGTACACCTTATAGGAAGGTCTTTATACATGCCATAATTTGGCACCACTCTGACATTTATATAATTTGGGATTGGAACTTTTAGATGCACCACACAAGCCTAGAGCCAGTAGAATACCAAATGGTGTAGTGTTATTCTCTACATGGACTGGCACTAAGGAGGGATGGATAACACCATAACATTTGGTATTCTACTAGTTCCGGGGGGGGGGGTGCGGTGTAACTAAAAACTCCAATCCCAGATTATATAAATGTCAACAGGGTGCCAAATTATGGCATTTATTCTTTCAGTTTACTGTATTAAAACTGTAGGGAATTACACACACACACATTGATTTTGCACATTTCACATTCTCTTAATATAAAGCATCAACTGATAGAAAGTACAGTTCCAACTGTCTGTGAAATCTTGATTTGGGTCCCTTGTGCATCTGCACCACAGTAGAGTCTTTGATAACATGAGAAGGTAGATGTTTTTCCCCACTAGACTTCTGTCATACATTGCACGCAACAGACCATCTCTAGAGATGAAGCAGGGTTGAGCATTAAAGGAAGCAGTTGTCCGTAGGCCCCCTGTTCATTTCCTGAAGCTGTTAGAAAGAGTATGGTGAATGTGTCACAGCAGGGAGGGAGTGGGGGAAGAGGGGCAGGACTGTTTCATGAATGATGTGCTAGAGCAGTGATTCTCAACCAGGGTCCCATGAGATCCTGTTAAGGGTGTTGAGTCACCCAGCCCTTTATAAAGGTAAAAACTCTCCTTCCAGAGTCCATTGTTTTGTGCCTGACCCAGCTTTCCAGTGGTGCCTGCAGTTGCTCCTCTGGAAACTGCTGCCACCACTGCTTTTTCCCCTGCCCTCCTACTGTCCTGCAGCAGCTACTGGGCTGGCTGTCCCACGCTCCCAGCAGTCCTCTCTGATGCAGGTGGGCAGGTGAACGTGGGGTCAGAGCTGTGCAGCCTGGCTTATCCCCTCCACTCCTTCCATGCTCCTGGGACCTGTGAGAATGGCCACGGGGGCCACGACCAACGCATGAGACCTCACAGGTGCAGCCTTGGCAGCAGGGGCTGCCCTTGCTCTCTCAGGTATGGACCAGGGTTAGAAAGAGGAAAGACAGTGGAAAGGGCACTGCAGGATTAGGTTCCTGCTCCTACAACCCTCACCTAGCAACAGCTACATCAGTGGTTCATAACTTTTTTAACTTGAAGGCATCATTCATATCTTTTCTGAATTTAAACTGTAGCTCGGTGATTCTCCAGTGGAATGGCATGAAATTCAAAAAGTTATGGAGGGGGTCCTTGAGGCTAAAAAGGTGAAAACTACTCTTACAGCATGGGATTATGTCCTTTCTGTCCTTCCCCGAGCCACAAGTCTAGGTGTGCAAAAAAAGAGAAAGCCACCTCAACCAGATTTTTTACAGAGTTTATTATTGTATCTCGCTCACTTTCTGCATGAACGACATGACACTGGGTTAATTTACACATGCAATTAGCATATAGTGATAAATTCTGGCACATTTATTGCTCCTGGGCGCAGCGTTTACATGTGTGTCCGGGAGGACCACAGCACACTGAGCTAGGGTGGAGCAGTCCTGGCTGGCAGGGAACCAGGGGGGAACAGACAGCCTTTCAGTCCAGGGCTGCTCTGCCCTGGCTCAACATCCTGTGGCAGGGCTGGTTGGGGCACAAGGGTACTACAGTGCGGGGCTAACCAGCAGGTAGCCTCTGTACTGTAGCACCTTTGTGACCCAGTCACTGTCTACAAGTGAATTTCAGTACACATAATTATTCTGCTGTAGGATAGTCCCAGAAAGTACTATTCTACAGCAGAGTTCATTCATTTACTGCACCCTAATACTGGCACACGTGTGATGCTTTACTGTGGAGCTAATTAGTCAGCTCCACAGTAATGCACATGTGTAGATGCACCAACTGAGTCTTATTTTCAGAAACTTAGTGGAAGACTGTTCTTTGAACACACAGCGGCATGTAATGCTAATCACTCTGTAAATCAACTGAGACATATCTGAAAGAGTATGTTCAAAATTGATGGACACTTTTGACATTAATGGCTCTATGCCCTAATTTCCCATCTATTAAATGGGGCTCACCTCACTATGCTGTGAAAATAAATGGAAATTTGTGAAGCACCCAAGCTGTAGTGATGAGCACTGTGGAGGAACCCTCAAGGAAATTGACAATTCTTTACTCAGAGCAGAGTTCAAATACTAATTGTGGTAAATGAGGCCAATAAATGTAAATGCTTTATGCTTAACATCGTAAAACTATATAATTTTCCTCTTGCCTTATTCTCAGAAGTAACCAAACCATTTGGGCTGAAACTTAACAAAACAAAAAAACCCAACCCAAAAGCATCTTTTTAAAGATCAAAATGACGTTCCTCCTCCTAGTTGGGGTCACCAGGCTCTTAGATTCTTCCCCATAGCAGCTAAATTTTCAACTAAAGACACCCCCTTCCCACACAGGCATTTCACAAGGAAAAGCTAACTATGTTTTTTTCTTTATAGGACTATTTTTATAATAAGTATTTGATCTTAGGGTTTCCAGAGCCTTTCTGTTCCATGAGACTTCTTCTGGTGCCGTGATGGATACACATCCAAATTTTTTAGTGTGAACAAAAGGTTATGTTTGGAACTCTCTAATATTGATATTAAAACTACTTTGATAATTAATTAAAACTGTACTCATTCCAAATATATTCTCTGTGATGGTCACAAGAAATTGGTATTTCGCTTATATTTCTTAGTAGTAATAATTTTATAAGCCATACGAAACTATAAAAATTACAACAAGTGTAAGAAAGCTAAAATATTTGAAAAGGACAAAAGTTCAGAAAAGATTCATGCTCGTTCAGTGGAAAAAGCATACCTTACAAACTTTAATTGCAACGCATAGCACCGCAGGACCTACAGGAATTGTGAGCACGTTTTAGTTGTCTCAGCTGCATGTCATAGGAATAAGGAATGAATTATGGAGTTCATTTTGACTTTGAAAATAAAACTAATTCCTAATGAATCATTATAAATTCCTTTCCACTAAAAATTCAGAACTCCCACTCAAAATCAAGCTTGTAGATTCATGAGAACCAAGCAAAGTTGACCACTGCTTTTGACCCTGACAAAGAGAGAAACTTACAGCAGGCCAAGAACTATCTTTAAGCTTCATTATGAAATTAAACCATTAGAAAAATGTTCCAACAATATACTTTGCAATATTTTGAAGTCATTTGAAATTCACTTACGTTTTCATATGTTCAGCTGGACAACAGTTAGTTTTTCCTTGCATTTGTTTTAATGTTTGCCCAGAAATATTGAATCTAGAAAGCTTTTTATAAACTCCTGGCTTTACAATATAGTTTGTAATTGAAAGCCGAATGGAAAGCTGCCTTCAGAAAAGGGGCCTAGGTAGATATATGCATAGTATACAACTGTATACAGTGTTTTGGGGGAAAGACAGAATTTTGAAAGTTTCCACACAGTGTGTGATCGCTGTGCAAATATGGAAATGTGCAACTTCCATGCTGCAAGAGGTTGGGGAAGAAGGAGGTGTGGGGCAGTCTGGGATGGGCATCACCCTACTAATCTGGCAAGTAAGGGAATAGTAGCAGTCTGGCAACATTGCGTACAGATTGGTTACACTGCTGTATAGCATGTACATACATCCTGCAGGATGCCACATTATTATGGTGGTATACATTACAAAGAATAAAGCATAATGATGGTTGTCCCTCAAGAATAAAAGAGCAGGCTTTTTCTATATTACGTGCGTATCCCTATTTCTTTTTTCTCCTGTAGACTCCTCCAGTAACAGGAACAAATTCATCTTCTGCTAACAGAGAGCTCTGTTCATCTGCCTTTTACTCAGACTTTCATTTGCAGTGAAATAAGCTGTGTCACAGTGCTCTGGGAACATCTTTAATAGACAGGCTTTTGAAAGCAGCATAATGTAACATATCATATATAATATAACATATATAATATCACATGAGTGAGTAACTGAATTTTGAGTAAATCAATGCAATCCCCTTTGCTTTTGTTTTCTTAAATTTAGCTTTATCTTATTTGAGGATAGATATATACCGGTACCCTGCTTAAAGTCTAATTAGCAAGTGGAGTTAAATTATTCTTTCGCACAAGAACTGATACAATCTTCTTTTATTTTGTTATCAAAGTAATATTTAGAGATAACAGTAGAACTATGGTTTGCATCTGTCTCTTCTTCTCTGTCCAAAGATTTATCTAAAGAGTAAAGAAATACAGTAACAAAATGGATTTTTCTTGAGCCAAATAAAGATTGTATGGTTGGGGGCCTCCGTGGCCAGCCCTATGAGGTGAGGCTGAGGGACCTGAATCTCTTCAGTCTCTGCAAGAGGAGACTGAGGGGGGATCTTGTGGCTGCCTACAACCTTATCAGGGGCCAGCAGCAGGGACTCGGGGAAAGTCTGTTC
>NW_017728931.1:47791876-47795823 GCF_001723895.1 Crocodylus porosus | reverse complement strand
GGATCTTGTGGCTGCCTACAACCTTATCAGGGGCCAGCAGCAGGGACTCGGGGAAAGTCTGTTCACCAGGGCCCGCCTTGGAGTCACCAGGAACAATGGCCACAAGCTGAGGGAGGAGAGGTTTAGGTTAGCTATTAGGAAGAACTACTTCACTGTAAGGGTGGCCAGAGCCTGGAATAAGCTGCCCAGAGAGGTGGTGCTCTCACTTTCCCTGGAGATCTTCAAGAGGAGACTGGATAGTCACCTGGCTGGGGTCTTATGACCCCTGCCAGCCCCAGTGCTCCTTCCTGCCCATGGCAGGGGGTTGGACTCGATGATCTGTCTAGGTCCCTTCCCACTCATTGATTTTCTATGATTCTAAGTTAACTGTATACTTAGTTAAGCAGGGATAAATTTAAACATACATACTTAAAACAGTTTTGCTGCTCTGGGGTCTTGCAAACCTGCTTCTGACTCTTGCAGCTCTCCCTTTTCCCTGCCACAGTTTTAAGTGTTTTTGAATAGCATTATGCCAGGATATGAAAGACAGCCTATAGCAGACAGCACTGAACAAAGCTTCCAGTGCAACAGCTATGAGACAGTGTTTAATGAAGTGAGCTGATCTGATTTTGCACCTGGAAATTGATATTTTGGCTATCACAGACTCATCATAAGGGCTAAATCTCTCAAAATTTTTAATATATCTGGCCAGTAGCTTCCCAGATTATTCTCACTCCTGTCCAGGAAACACTGACAGAGAAGATAGTGTTTATTATTATTTTTATATGTATAAGCACATCTGGGGCACTCTGCAACATGCCAGTCTTGGGGGCTTCGGGGAGGGGGTTTGTTTTGTTTCGTTTTTACGTGCTTTGTATTTTCTTCACTTACCAAAAGGCTAATGCAGAGGTCCAAGACTTCAGCTTCCTTCCAAATATTCTAAATTTAGTTGCTGGTCCTCTCTCATCCAATTATTAAATCTATGCCATTGGTACTGACATAAAATATGACCGCAGGCTCTTTTCTAGCTCTACCTGCAGGATGAATACCTGCAACTCTGAAATTGATTCTTTGTTTAGCATCAGCTAAAGGAATCAAAAAGGTAACATACAATACCTTTCAAGGGTGATTCAAAGGGTGTAGAAGAATCCAACACACACATCTGGGATTAGATTTCTTTCACCCTAAACTCTTTTAAGATTGCTATAGTTTTCTCAAGATTTTAAACATTGGAATTTAACTTTATAGACAATCCCTACAAAATATAAAGGATGCAAATGCACATTTTTGAAGTTATCCAACACCTCCCAAACAATCTTAAACCTGCCCCACTAGTGTTACCATGTAGAAAAATGGAAAAAGTGGGACAACCTGGTCAGATCCTTCAATATGAGGCTAAGGAGGGAACATTACTCCAACCTTGGCTGAGGAAAGAAGCATCTAGCAAAGTCTAATGGAGAAAGAGGATGTGTCGTGAGTTATGATACTTATGGTCTATTTGAAATACAGTAAATCACACAACACAGTGCTCCCTACAAACATTATGAGGTGTTTGTTTAGTACCGACTCAAAAGAAAGAATGTCACCTAGTAAATTAGCAAAACTGTCGTCCTGAAACACCTTGGGGAAAAGACTAATATTTCAGGGTCCCTGCCTTTTACAATAATAGAAGCATGAACTCACATAAAAATATTTGATCTTCTGAATTGCGTGTTGGCAGGGGAAATCTTGAATCTGTATATCATGGGAAGAAGCCCAGAGAATTCATGACTAATGAAGGTTATGTCCTCAAAACCCTTGAAAATATTCAGGGTACACTAGAGTTTTTCAGGCATGGGTGAAATTATGATTGAAATGGTACTACTTAGGGCCATAGCTGAAAAGCCAGCTTAGAGGAACATGATCTAGAAAAGAAAGGTAAGATGACAGTGAATCACTCTTTTGAAACTATACGTAAAATCAGCCCAAAGATGTGGACAATAGAAACAGTGAAAACTTATGGGCTATTAGTAAGGGGGAGAATAATCTATGGCTATACCAATCCCCTGCATATCTGGGGAGTGACTGGCTTGGTAGGTGATGTCACAGCAGGGTTAATGTGGTCTTCCTGCCCACATTATTAACCGATTGGTTGCTTAGCACTACTGCTTAGGCAGTTCTGTAAGATGCATTTCAAAATTTGTTATAAAAAATAACACTGGTTTTAATTACATATAGAGCCTTGAATTAAGCTAGGCAGTAATATAAATTAAACAATGAATAAATACATATGGAACTGAGAGAGAAGGGAAATTATAGGCTAATTGCCACAGCTTTGTACACGGGAGGATGTCAAGTAGGAAGCTAGTGTGCAAAGATGCACAAGACAAGAAACACCATCAGAGAAAGATACTTCGACTACATGGAGTTATTTAGGTCTTTGTCACTTCTCAGTTGGACAACAGTAAAGAAAGATACTTGCCTCTGAAGCTTTCGGTGCTGAGGAAATTCCAGCTAGCGCATTAGCAATGCATAGGGGGTGCACATCGTGCACCCTCTGAGCACGGCAGTGCACCCCCTATGAAAAGGCACCACCAACACTGCCGGAAACACCTGCATACAGTTGCCACTTGCCACCCCTGCTGCCTACACGGCCGGCAGCATCTGTGGGCAGCCCACAATCGCCGATGGTCACCACCAACAGTGTCTGCGGGTGGTCGCCAACCACTGGCTGGTGCTCACCATTCCCCCATCCCCCCCCAGGCGGCAGCTCCACACTTACCGCCACCACGCTCCTGCCGCTGACTGGGGGCACGCAGCGTTCATGAGCTAGTGTAAGGGTCAGTGACACTAGCTACAGTGAGCACATCAAACTGTTGTCCACTTTCGATGATGGTTTCCCACAGAATTTCCCATCAAGTTCAAGAGGCAAAGATTTCTGTGGGTGATATATTTTACTGGACCAACTGCATAGCTGGGATAGACTTAGACAAGCTTGCAAATTAAGAAGAATGCATTCAAAAGCTTGTCTAAGTCTACCCCAGCCATGCAGCTGGTTCAAGAAAAGATCTCACCTGCAGACTGGGGTGGATCCAGAGGGGTTACAGTGGCACAGCTGCACCCCCCTTTCAGACTGAATCATATAACAGGAGCCACTGGGGACTTTTTAAAGCCACCAAAGGAGGTAAAAATTCCCACATGAGCTCAGCCCCCACGCAGCCTGGCTGGGCCAGGCAGGCAGAAACAGCTCTAGAGCTTCCTCTGTCCCCAGAACAGTGGAGAAAGCAACTGTGGCAGGTGAGGGAGGGGGGATGTTCACTTGTGTTAGAGACTAAAAGTCTCTGGAGACTCCTAAGGCAGTGGGGTTGGAGGAGGCTGGGAACTAGGGCTGCAGTCACCCCTGCAGTGTGGCTTGCTGCGCCTGAACCCCACTTTGGGAAATCCTGGATCCACAGTACCACTTCTCTCCTAGAAGACAGGAAAGGCTGAGAGGACAAACAGTGTGACAGACATTCATAGAACTGTAGAATCATAGAAAATGAAGGTTGTCAAGGACCTCAGGTAATCATCTAGTTCAACTCCCCTGCTCAAAGCAGGGCCATCCCCAACTAGATCATCCCAGCAAAGACTATGTCTAGCCAGATCTTAAAAATCTCCAAGGAGCTGGAGAGTCAACAACCTCTCTGGGTAACCTGTTCCAGTGTTTTACCACCTTCCTAGTGAGAAAAGTCTTCCTAATATCCAACCTAAACTTCCCTGGCTGCAACTTGAGACCATTGCTCCTTGTTCTGTTATGTGCCACCACTGAGGACAGTTCAGCTCCATCCTCTTTCAACCCCTGCCCCCCTTCAGGTAGCTGAAGGCTGCTATTAAATCCCCTCTCCGTCTTCTCTTCTCTAGACTAAAGAAACCCAGTTTCCTCAGCTTCCTCTCATAAGTTGTGTCCCCCAGCCCCCTCACCATTTTTGTTGCCCTCTGCCGGACTCTCT
>NW_017728931.1:47781859-47791776 GCF_001723895.1 Crocodylus porosus | reverse complement strand
CCAGTGTGCTGTTAGCCTTCTTGGCAACAAGGGCACACTATTGGCTCATACTCAGCATAGCACTTAATGCACTACTGCAAGTCACCACGATACTGTAATATCAAGTGTGATATAAGAACCCATAGAGCAGAGGTTCCCAAACTGTGGTGTGTGTACCTCTGAAGGTACGCAAGACATCTTTCAGGAGTCTACACAAGAGAAACTGCATAATGGAGGATTTAATTTTTGTTATCGTAATAATTGGCATTTAAGTGGTTAAAATATAAAAGGTATGGTGGTAGGGGTATGTGGGCAGCTAGTAAATCTGGAAGGGGGTACTCAGTAAGGAAAAGTCTGGGAACCTCTGCCACAGAGAACAGAATAGAATAAAATTCCTTATTCCATAAAACCAAGAAGAGGTTCTGAAATCTCAAGTCAAAGTAAGTGGTGGAAATAAAGATTATTGGGACTGGAGAGCCATATCTGCAGTCAAATCCTGAGTGGGTGTAAACCAGTGTAGCTCCATGAATATCAACATAAACTAGTTTTAAAATGCTTCCGTCACAAAGGCCTGCAGCGAGAGTTTTTCCATTAAACTGAAGAGTAAAGGATCAAGCTCCTGATGATAGCTCCTTGCTGGTACAAGTGCATGTTTTCCAGTACTGTTTCATATTTAATTCATTCAGATGGTTTATTTTGGCTTCATATCAAATCACCATATGACTTACTCCAGAACCTGATACTTCTGCCCTGCTTGAGAATGCTGGACGATGCAGTGGGAGCACTCCAAGGTGAGAGCACACCAAGTACTAGAGAAGCTATGCTGCATAGGAAACCGGTGCTGCTGTGAGGCTAAAATAACTATTTAACACCTCAGATTAACAGTATGGTTCCTTTAATTACTATATGACCCAAATCCAAGATGATCCTGATTCTAAGATAATCCACCCAATAATTAGATTCTATACATGCCACTGCTACGAGGCTGGGCTGAAGGTGTGCTCCATGGCCCAGGCTGGAGTGAGGCTGGAGCCTGCCAGATCACAGCAAGGGCAAGCAGTGGGGAGGCAGGGCAGAGCCTGCAAGGAATGGGGAAATGGGGGAAGAGGCAGTGGGTCAGAGGTTGCCTGCCCCCTGCCCCCGCAGCTTCATATCTGAATCCAACATGAAGGGCTTTTCCCTCTCATATTAAATGGGAGAAGAATCTCATCTTGGATTTGAGTAAATATAGTATGTAAGAGTTTGGACTGGTGAGAAGAGACCTGCCTGATGTGTAACCTTGCTGCACTGCATTTACAGGGCAGGACATATGTGTGCAGTTCTTCAGGGGCTGTAGGTACTGGGGTTCATAGTCTGTGGTAGCCAGAAGCGCAGTGTAACAAGTTAACGGATTCACCTTCACTTGTATGTCACAGTGGCAAAAATTACTGTGTGCTATTTGCTTTATGGCTTTTTAAAAGAAGTTGTGCATTTTGGTGAAATTCCTTCAGTTTTGTGAGTCTGATCATTTAAACTGGCACATTGTCTTTGTTGGTTTGTTGAGGACTCTGGTGGTTTTGTTTTATTGTTAGGGAAATAAAGATGTTAACCATAAAATGCAATGCATTATTATAATAAAGGGAATAGCTACAACAATATTTAGTGCTTAAATAGTATTACATATCTTCAAAGCCATTAAAAAATATTAAGTAATTAATCTCCACAATACTGCTGCTGTGTAGATGGAAATTATCGGCCTCATGCTTACAGTTTAGAGAACAAAGGCACAGAGCTTAAGCATCCGTGGCTTTGAACAGAAGAGGGAATCAGTGTTTTGGCTAGAATTTGGCTAGTGATAAAACTGAGGATTGATTCTGACTCTGCAGATGATGGCCTCACACTAGTGTAATTGCACTGACGTCACTGAAGTCACTCTTGAGTTACAAGGGTGTGCAAGTCCAGAAACAGGTGACAGAATATCAGTGGCGACACAGCAGGATCGACCACGGGGGACCTCACCCCCGGACAGCGGGACTGGTCACAAGGGGAGCACGTGCCCACCCTGACTAAAGTGGCACCAGTCACTCATGCAGAATATCCAAAACCTGTATGATCACAAGCAAGCCAGTTAAGCTTTCACAATGTCTAAGTTTACTTATCTGCATAAGATGGGGACATAATTTGGCTTACTCAACTAGCATTTGGAAAGCACCTTGACAGCTTCAGATGGAAAGTGATATGTAGGACAAACGGCATTTCAGGTAGATTAGTTAACACACTAGCTCTCAGAAGCAATAATGAAAATGTAATGTCTGTTTCAGAATGGTCTATTTAAACGTATACAGGTGACTTGAACTCTGTGAAGGACAGGCATGGTCTTCTCACAGAGTGCATTGCTAAGGTAGTCCTGCTGGGCAGAGGTAAAAATCAAGAACTCTTTAACAAAATATTTTTCTCCAATAATAGAGACTTCTATAGGTCCAGATGTGTAATATCTTGATTCTTAAATTCAGGTTTTGTAAGAAAAGTGGATTTTTTTAAGCCAAATATTCACCAAAATAATTTGTTTTAAGAAATGGTTATCTGAAAAATGACTAGGCTACCTGAAAAAGACAAAAGAAAAGAAGAAAATCTAAGGGAGGAAGATTTCAAGTGGTAGTATAGTGCAAATATTCAAGCACAACTCTGAACATATATTTGCAGGCTTGTTTCTACAACTATGAAGGCTAGAAACTTACTTTTCCTCTAAATAAAAACAAAGGTTTTTATGTAAATGCAGCATACTAGGAGCTGTGGCTTTAAGAACAAAAATACCAAATATTGAAAACTCTTAATAAAAATAGTAAGAATTGACAAGGCCATGCCCACTGATCCATGGAGATGGAATTAGTGAGGTGCATCTGAACCAACTCTACAGTGGTATCTCAGGTCTTTAGTCAGTGATTGTTAGTGGCACTTTGTGTTATTTATTGCCATTGAATCCATCAAAGTCTCCTGCTTTTGTTTAAGCTTTGGCATTCTACTTTATCACTTTTTCCATAAAAGAAAAGCTTATTCATTCTGGCCAATGGAAGAAAAAGCACTTTGGGAATAATTTAATGCTTGGAAAATCAGACAACGTTGATAATCAAAGTCAATAAAAATGTTTTATGAAACATTACAGAAATAATTAATGAGATGCAGTCAAGGGTGACATGCCCAAAGCTTTATCTACCTTAAAACAAGAAGCCATTTCTTTAAGCCTAATTTATTTCTTATTACCTTATTTTACTTCTTAAAAATCTTTCCAACAGTTTGATTTCTTATATTTTTAGCAGAGAAGTACCTGTAGAGTCTGACGATGATTCACAGCAGCAAAGTGGGGTAGAGGGGAGGAAGACTATCAGCTGCTATTAACTGGCATGATAGCTCTTGAGTCAATTGAGCTATGCTAATTTCTAACTGTTGAGTATCTGTCCTAGTGTCTAATACAGGGACTCTACTCAATTCATAGATTTCATGGACATTAGGGCTGGAAGGGACCTCCGGAGATCATCGAGTCCAGCCCCCTGCCCAAAGGGCAGGAAGTCAGCTGGGGTCATAGGATCCCAGCAAGATAAGCATCCAATTTACTCTTGAAGGTGTTCAATGTAGGTGCTTGAACCACCTCCGCTGGCAGACTGTTCCAGACCTTGGGGGCTCGGACAGTAAAGAAATTCTTCCTTATGTCCAGCCTCAAACGGTCTTGCAGGAGTTTGTGACCGTTCGACCTCGTCATCCCTTGGGGCGCTCTGGTGAACAAATGTTCCCCCAGATCCTGGTGGTCACCCTTGATAAACTTATAGGTGGCCATCAGATCACCCCTGAGCCTACGCTTTTCCAGGCTAAAGAGTCCCATGGCTTTCAGCCTGTCATCGTAAGATCTGTTTTCCTGACCTCTGATCAGGCAGGCGCGTGGCTCTCCTCTCAAGCAATTGGCTTGCGCTACCCACTTCTGGGTAAACATCTGACACAATGTCATGTTCACATTGTCCTCTAATGGCTACAGACTGTGTAGTTAAAAACCCTAATATTACTGTAACTAATGGATTTTCCTTTAAGGCAGGAGGAAAGGGCCCAACTTTATGAAGCAGAAGATTTTGCAAGTGAAAAGATCTACAAGGAAAAGCCATAAAATCCAAAGTACTGGAGAATCAGTGAAGTCTATATGACTACCGTTTAATTATGGAGTGAAACTAACATATTTCTATATTATTTTTGAGACAAATGTTTGAATACTAATAAAACTTCCTTTACCTTTATATTATTTGATATTACGCCAAATACAGTACCAATGGCCAAACCAACTGGCTATCAGAATACCAATTACTGAGTGAATCCTGTACCAATTATCAAAACAATTACTGTATCAATTATCAGTTTCAAAACAAATTACGGAATCAATTAATAATTAGAACACTAAGTTCCATAATTATTACTAATTACCAGTTAGAATACAAATACAAATAACTAATCATAATGCCAGTTACCAATTACATTACTTATTACATTACTAAATACCAGAGTAATTAACAATCATGATATAATGATTGTTTTATTTTAGACTATATTATAAAATAACATAAATATTAAAACCTTTTTTTTTTAAGTTGACAAACTAAAATGTTCCCTACTATTTAAAATTTTCACATCTTTTCCAATTTTGGAATGATTTTTTTTGAAACATCAGAACTTCCCACAGAAAAGATCGTGGTGTTAAGCAGCTCTAAACATGGTGTCCTTTCAATTTTTAAAAATATAAACACATTCTTCTGAAGAAAAAAAAAAAATGTAAAAACACTGAAGAATAAAGTTGAACGACTTTTACTAATCAATTGGTTTAACAGAACAACCTCAACAAATGTAGGCAATAAGAAGTTTCCAATGAGGTTTAACTCACATATTGACCATTGATTGACTTCACTGTAAACTGAGTTAGATCAACACTATATTCAGATTAAAAAGATACTTTCAAAGATGTTGAACATGAACCAGCTCTCCATCACCCTGGTGTACAGGAGGAGTAATTCTATGGCAGTCACTGCGACTACAGCAGTTGTTAAACTACAGGTAAAAGAGAATCAGAACAAGAGACAAGCGGGGGGAGGGAGTGCATAGCCAGACTAAAACACAGATGTGGAATGATAGATTACCTTGCAAACCAAAAGGAAGGGAACAGATCCAGATTTGGCGGAAAGGCAATAAAAATCTCTCTCTCGCACTCTGAAAAGCAGCAGCTTTTCTGTACAACGCTTTTATCTAACAATCTGAACACAATCTGAACAGAAAACACCAGTGGATGGCAAGCATTCCAAATTAATTAACCCACAGCAAACCTGATGTTTTATAGGCTTGCATGGGAAAACAATATTTGAAACCCCTGGCTATTTTTCTCGCAGCCTCAGCTACCAAATCAGAAACAATGTCAAAATGAATGTTGTCAACATGATTTCATTTTTTATGACAAATTTCACATGGTTTTTTTCAGAATACTTTTAGGGAGGTTTTTACCAGAAACCATCAACATTTTTCACTTACTGAAAACTCAAATTCATAGCTACAATAGTCTTTTAAATAAAAATTGCATGAAATTGTAAAGAACAGGGATGGAACTTCTACAATGACCTGGAAGATCATGTGCTGACCGGATTCTTACTCTAAGAATAAACAGGGGAAAGCACTGCCTGGCAAAATCTACTCATCAAAAACTTCAGAGATTTTAAGAAAGCACTTGACAGTCTCTATCATCATTATTCAGCCTGAACCATCTTGAAGTACTATGGTGTGGCAATAGAAATAATTACATCATCAAGTCCTTATACCAAGCTTGAACAATTAAAGCAAATACAGACTTGAGTGAACGGTTCAACATAGCTGCCAGTATCAAAAAAGTATGTATTCTCTCACCTCTATGTTTTGGCACTGCCATTGACTTCATTATGAGAAGAAAATATAGAAAGGAAAAGGATAGGTATTTCATGGCTTCCCAACAGGACACTAGACTGTCTAGATTTTCACAGATGATACAACCCTCCGATCTATCAGGCCATCCAAAACACACAAATCTGATTAAGACCGAATGTTGTCTCCAGAATTGCAAAAAAAGGACAGTTAATTATTAGTTACGGGGAAAGAAATAGAATGAGAAACCCAGAAGCTTCCAACTTAACCACTACATTGGAAAGCAAAGGTATACAAGGAGTGCATCTGTTTATGTAGCTTGGTAGCAACATGCAAGCTGTTGATGACATCCAGAATGAAATTATGTAAATTGGCAGGGTAGCCACAGTATTTATCAGCTTAAACAAGATTCAGCCATCTCAAATCTACAACTTAAAGTCAATTCAAATGTTATTTCTGCCTTAACATATGGGTATGAAAGCTAGAAAATCTGAAGTACAGACATATGTCTAAACACTTTGAAAACAAATGCCTCTGGAAAAGTCTAGGTATGAAATGAACTGATAGCAAATGCCAAGATTCACCAAAGAGTTTAACAATCACTTGCTTCTAAAGTTATGGTGGGAAGGGAGGGAAGGAATAATGTATGGCACATGTGTGAAGAATTAAGGCCAGGGCATCTGCCTTGGCAGGCATACATGTGAGGAGCTGGAGTCTGATGGTGAACTGCGTCATCACATCTAAAGCAACACATCTTTTTCTCCAGTTAAAAATAAACCTGAAGCTTTACTAATATGCAAGAGGCCTAGGGCTGTATTATTCAGTTTAAGACTGAAGCAGAAACAAATATATTTCATTGGAATGAGTTAAAAAGCCACAGGGCTGTGAATTAGGAGCTTCATTCCCAGGAGCAAACAACAGGCAGCAGGGGTGCTTATAGATGTGCTCTGGAGAGATGGGGGAGTGCTCTAATTAAAGCGACTTCAAGAGCTCCTCTAATTAAAACACCCAGAGTGTCATATGTATCAGCATTCCTATGCTGAAAAATGGCGGCGGGAGTACTTTAACTAAAGCTTGTCTAATGACCTTTAGTTGAAGTGCCCCCATGGCCATTTTTCAGCCTCAGGGACCCTGCTACGTGTGATTCTGGAGTCTGCCGGAGCGCAGTAATTACCACGCTCCAACAGACTCAATTAATCGAGTCTGCCCTGACGCACTGTAATTACAAGGTGTCGAAGCAGCTTCCCTGCACGTGTACAGACACCCCAGAATTGCAGAACAAAGGCTAGCTTGATTGGTAAAACATCAAGACCATTACAAAGAAGGGAGGATGGTGAACAACTGTGGAATGAAGAGTTTAGAAGGGAGAAGGCAGATCATAATGAGCCATGAAGTGACTCTCTCAGCACTGCGTGCCTAGAAATGCTGCTGCCCTGCAGCTGGTTTTAAACTTTGGGTGAACCAGGAATCAAAGAGGGATGCCATTCTGGCTTGCATCCGGATTGCAGTGGAGCTTAGGCAGGAGATAGGCACCTGGCTATTAGGGATGTGTGAAGAGGGCCCTATTCGATTCAGATTCGGATCACTGTCCCCGATTCGATTTGGCTGAATCCTAACCTGAAGATTTGATGCCAATTCGGAGAATCAGCGATTCAAACATGGACACAGCTTTAGAAGTTTTTTCTACATACTTCGAGATACCAGGTGCAGCTTGTGATCACTATGATGCTGGGGTGGATGGTGTGTCCCACGGGGGCTTCACGTGCTTGGCGATGAACCCAGAAGTGGACCGGAAGTACTTCTGGTCCACTTCCAGGTCTGCCAGGGAGTAGGCTGGTGGGACTCCCCTGCACCTCCCCGGCTTAGCAATCAGCCAGAGGGAGAACCTGGGTGCCCCCCCAGACCCAAGAGGCACCAGTCGCTGAGCCAGGGAGGTGCAGGACACCCCCCTGCGGGCTCCCCGGTGCACCTGGAAATGGATCAGAACTGCTTCTGGTCCACTTCTGGGTCTGCTGCCGAGCATGCTGGGGAGCCCCCGCGCTTCTGTGGGACACTCCATGTGCCCCAACATCACATCACTCATGAGCCCCTGCTACCTAAAGGTATGTAGAAAAAATGTTTAAAGCCATCTCCATGTCCAAATCTTTCCGAATCTCTCTGAATCGATTCAGAGGGTTCTGATTCAATTTGGAGAGATTAAAGGGTCCTCTGATTTGATTTGGATTTGGAGATTTGGCCACCGAATCCGAATCTCTGCCAAATTGAATCAGGGACCAAAGCTTCGCGCAGGCCTACTGGCTATTCAGACTGTGAGGTTTTGGTGCAGAAACAGATCTCTAGATGCCTAGGAATCTTTGCAGTCCCAAATGTAAGTACACAACACTTCAGTGGCTAGGGCCCTTGCTGAGAAAGAAAGAGCTGGGTTTTAGGCCCCTTCCAATTATAGGGGGTTTGAACCTGGACCTTAGCAAAGTGCCAGATTGCTAGGCTATCAGCTGTGCTGGACTGGGGGCGCACCTCAGCCACCTTACTGAAGCTGACTTACTGACCAGTCAGCAGTGGAAGAATCATGTGGATAAAAGAACAGAAAAAAAAGGGAGCCTAGTGAGCAGGTTACTCCCCTGGAAGGGAAAGAGCCCTGTGCAGAGATCCTCAAACTGGAGTTAGTTCAGGTACCAGAAGCAGTGTAGCTGCATGCATACATAATTTTTCTATGATCTTCCACCCACCCCTCCCATGCACCTGCAATACGACACGTTGCTTTTAATGACATGATCACATACTACTTTTTCCCCAGAACCCCACCTTCAGTTTAAATAAACAACAGTCAAAAAGGCAGAAAGCAGAAAAGCGTTAGAACATCGTGACGAGTCCATGTTGTAGAGCAGGACATGAGCAAAGAAAGGGACAAAAGCCAAGCCTCTTGCTTTCTAGTCCAAGTGCATCACATTACAGCCCAAGTAAATGCCTCAATATTATACCTCAGAAATTTTATTAAGGCTTATCATCTCTTTTGCTGATTTTTCCTCTGAGACTTGTAATAAGCAGTAAACCACCCTTTGGCATAGTAAAAGTATATTCCCCTATGCCAGATGTAGTTTGAAAACACAACCCCAACCTGCTTTTGTGAACTGCTATATCTGAGAAGCAAAAGTTCTCTTTCCTTTAAGTAGGGCAGTCAAACAATCTGGTAAAAACCAAAAAGGAATGCTCTGAAACTGGATCTTGCCCTTCACTCTCTTGGCTTTTAAAATGATATTCCTCTAATGAAAGGTTATCTTGTTAAATAATGGTTCTGGGTCAATTTAGAGTTTCCTACTTTAACAGGCAGCAGCACAAAATCTCTGAGAACTCAGAGACTGTTGATGTCCAAGAGCTTTTTTGCTGCACTGAGCAAAGATTTGCCTGAAATCTCAGACGACCCTGACACGAAGGTTATAAGTCTTCAATCTATTCTCTGTATCATTAATCCTCAAATGGATGGACTTAGTTTTTCATTATTATAATCATTAATATGCCCTAACGATTAGACATTCTATTCTTTAAATCATCTGCCCCAGCTCTACTCCTGAAATTTTGTAGCACATCTTTCAGTGTTTGTCCAATTCAAAGTAAAGAAAAAACAAAACCCTCCAAAAACCTTTGTTAGTCCAGTTACCTAACACAGCTTTCACGCTGCAGAGAAAGCACATGTTTCAAGGCAGACTCAATGGAGCCCAAGTGACTTTAATGGAACTGAACTGATTTGTACTGGGAAAGAATTTGGCCCCAGTTTTGTATGATCCTCAGAACTTATGCCACTCGAAGGCAGAAATAGATATTCCATAGCAAAACACAGATCTGCATTTTACCAACAAATCTGGAAAAGGCTCCTTAGATCTGTCTGTGTACTCCTGAAAGATGTCTTGCATACCTTCAGAGGTACACGCACCACAGTTTGGGAACCTCTGCTCTATGGGTTCTTATATCACACTTGATATTACAGTATCGTGGTGACTTGCAGTAGTGCATTAAGTGCTATGCTGAGTATGAGCCAATAG
>NW_017728931.1:47775499-47781504 GCF_001723895.1 Crocodylus porosus | reverse complement strand
GGTGGTAAAACACTGGAACAGGTTACCCAGAGAGGTTGTTGACTCTCCAGCTCCTTGGAGATTTTTAAGATCTGGCTAGACATAGTCTTTGCTGGGATGATCTAGTTGGGGATGGCCCTGCTTTGAGCAAGGGGTTAGACTACATGATTTCCTGAGGTCCCTGCCAACCCTCATTTTCTATGAGTCTATGGATTCCCCTCTGCCCTATTAATAGACTCACTACAAGCTTCATTTTAGTGAACCAGTAGATTAACAAACCAAATCAAAGTCCATGCAAAACAAGAAACAAATATCCTAATCCCATTTCTGCTCTTAAATGCCATTCATTAGGGACACCCCATTAGCGTAGATATCACCTGGGCACCCAAACTCCCTTAGTTCCAGATGCAACAGATGATAAAACTGCACTTACAAATACTTTTGTTCATTTTTATATGAAGTTACATGTTTAACCACATTTCAATAAGTGCCTAAAAATAAGAATAAAAATATAGACAAACTAAAGAACATTAAGTCTGTAAGTTCTTTAGGACAGGGACCATTTATGTTTATACAAGTCCTAGTACAATGAACCCCTCTGTGTGCTACTACCATATACATATATAGAAAATGTTACGTGACAGAAATGCTGTTCCTTTAAGATATGAATCAGAAAGACTACACATGGCTTTTCAGATGTGTGTAAGCAGGATGCTGCCACAATACAGGTATACTTGAATTGAGAGAGAAAAAAACATAACTTAGCTTTTAAAACTAAAACTAGCAAAAACACTGCACTGCATACATAAAAAAGAGATCTGACTCAAAAATATCTGTTTATGTTTCAAAGAGATCTTAAAGCCAGGGGGGAGGGGGAATGTATATATACACACACACATACACACACACACACACACACACACATATATATACATGTTTAAACCTTGACAAGCACCCCTTTTTAACAAGCTGCATTGTATGCTGCCTTTCATTCATGTTCTGTTTCATAATGTGGTGACACACATGATGAATAAGAGGAATACAGATGGCATGGAGCTGGAAAGTGCTACATATTTGACTGACCTTCTCCCATATTTTACGCTGTGCAAGAGAAAATGCTCTAGATGCCTTCCATCCCTTTTAACTGGATAAGTAAACTTCTGGACAACATTTCTTGACTCAGTATAATGATCTGAGATGTCTAGAGCTCTGTGCAAGCTTTTGTTGAGCGCATAATGACTACCACATCTGTTTTTAAAGTGAATATGCAACCAGTATCCAGCCCATTTATATTGTATGGTATTTTGAGATAATTAAACTATCATATAAAACCAAATCATATTCTCTATTTAGATAATCTCAATCAACTGGTCCAATTCTATCTGCAGTTACACACACCCTGCTAGTTTGGACAAGGAAATAACTGGGGACAGAATATACATAACCTCACTAGTCCAAGAAAAAAAACCCACATTGTCATCACTGATATACTTGACTCTTAAATTTAAGAGGGGCGCACACAAGTTAGTTAGGATAGGAAACTCCCTGTACTTGTTATAAGCCAGGGGAGGTATGGCAACACAGTCACACCTCTCTTTGGCTGTGCACCACATGTGCAGTGAGCTCTCAGAGCTCACTGGTACATCAGCAGAGCTCAGGGGCTACACAGCATGTTCCCGCCTTTCCCCTGCTGCTGAATTCTGGGGTGAGAGGGGCAAGCAGGAGGAAGGAGAGGAAGAGTAAACAGAAGCAGGCTTTGAACCTTAAAAGTAGGGACTCTGGGCAGTTCCTAGAGGTCACAGCACGTGCAAAGATCCAGCAAGAGCTGCACTGACCTGCCAGTAGATCTGAGAGCTCACCAGCGTCCAGGATCTCAGCTAGGGGCTGCAGCCACACCCCATAACTGTGATCCTGGATGCCCGAAAGCCATGAACAGGTGACCACATCTCTAGCATTAACTGTATCAAAATTATAATTCAAGGGCAAGAGAGCAAGAAAAAGTTCAGATCTTTACCATTCCCTAAACATATTTTTGAGGTTGACATTCAGTTCAGTGACACATTCACTTCCTCTTCCAGCTTTCTTTGCTGCTAGAGGATGTCTGGCTCTTCACCCTGGAGGTGTCTCAGATGGCAAATTTCCCTTTGGAAACTCAGGTCTTTCTTTCAGGGCATGCTGCAGTTCATTTAAGAGTATGTGATACTCTCTGGTGTGTTTCACACCTAGGCAGTACCAAACAATCAGTTCCAGCCTTCATACTTGGTCCTTTGTACTAGGGATGTGTGAAATTTCACTGGGTGTTTCGTTTAGAAGCTGTTTCAATGTGTTTCGAGCTCAAAACAGTAAAATCAAAATGAAACAAAAGGATTTGAAACACCTTTGAAATGAAACAAGGGCACTTGAAATGTTTTGAAAGTTCCAAAAGGTTTCGAGTTTCAAAGCTGGGCTTACTTGACTTCAGCACCGGTCCCAGGCGGCAACGGCAGCCTCCTCTCATCCAGCATGCAGAACCAGGGGCTTGCAACCCCAGGAGGAGTCCAGCACAGTTTGGCAGCCCTCCCGGGGGTGCAAGCCCCCAGATCTGAACCCCGGATGAGGGGAGGCTGCCCTGTGTGAACTGCACCCAGCACCGGTGATAATTGCTGATGCTGCCTGTCCCATGCAGCAACGGCAGCCTCCTCTTATCCAGTGCAGATCTGGGGGCTTGCACCCCTTGCAGGAGTCTGGCACAGCCCAGCAGCCCTCCCAGGGGTGCAAGCCCTTGGATCTGTGTGGCAGATGAGGGGAAGCTGTAGCTGCTGCCTGAGACAGGCAGCTGCAGCAATTAACTCTGGTGCTGGGTGCAGCCCATGCCCAGCGCCGATCCAAAGCAGCCTCCTCTCATCTGAGGCACAGATCCAGAGGCTCACACCCCCTGGGAGGGCAGCTGGGCTGTGCCAGACTCCTCTTGGGGATTTGAGCCCCTGGATCTGCATCAGATAAGGGGAGGCTGCAGCTGCTGCCTGGGACAGGCAGCATCAGGAATTCTCTCTGGTGCTGGGTGCAGTTCATGCCCAGCGCAGGTTCCAGATGACAGGGCAGCCTCCTCTCATCTGGGGCTCAGATTCAAGGGCTCACACCCCCAGGAGGGCTGCTGGGCTGTGCCAGACTCCTCCTGGGGGGAGGCGAGCCCCCAGATCTGCATGCCGGATGAGAAAAGGCTGCTGCTGCCAGCAAGTATCAGTCATACTTTGAAGAGTTTGAGGTGCAGTTTCCCAGAAACCTCTGCACCTGTCTCCTTGAAACTTGGCAGGCTTTGTGCCCGTAGGAGGGGCTACCATACCTGCAATTTTGATTCAAATCAGGCAAGAAATGACATTGTTTTAGGCATTTTCATGATTCCCCATTATAGCCTATGGGTGAAATGTCGAAAGAGCAAAACCTTTTCAATGAAACAAAACAGGACAGTAACTTTGAAATGAAACGAAATGACGAAACGAAACACTGTCCCTTCAAAATGGTGAAACGCATGTCAAAATGAAACAATGGTGTTTCGCACAGCCCTACTTTGGACTCACCTATCCCATAAAACAAAAACATCCTTTCCCCTTAAAAGAAGGAATCCAGAGGGATTTTTGCCAAGGACAACTGGCAGTCAAGCACTCAACATGCACTGAATTTCAAAAGAAGCTAGGTGCCTATCTACTGCTTGGGCCTTTGCAAGTCTCCCCCCAGTGCCTGTGCATAGGCACTGAGAACTCCAGCAGGAAGAAAGCCATTGCTAAAAGTAATGGCCTGATTAATTTGACCACATGAGAAAGGATAACACAGGAAACCAAATTCATCCCAGGTGAACCAGTATTCCCTCTGATGGAGTTACACCAGGGATGTATTTGGCCTATTGAGTCTATGCATCATTAACACACAAAACAAGAACAAACCAAAAGCATGAAATGGCACTTGTACAGACCAAATGCTTAGAGGAGTTAAGAACTATTTTTCTGTCCTAGCAGAAGACTCAGGATACATTCATTAGTTCTACTCCTTGCCCATTAGCTTTCTAATCTCTGAAGAGGCAAAATACTTCTTAATACTGGCATTAAGCAGAATCTCTTAATGAGGACAAATCTAAAGAGGCTATACCAGTGAAACATATTTTCACACTTAATTTGGAGAATGTGATCCCAGCAACACTGGATATGCTAAAAAGATATTTGTTTTATTGTACATATTCAGGAACAGATTAAGGCCAGATCCTTTGGGAACCTGGGCCTGACTCTTTTAAAGATGCTCAATGCAATGGTGAAAAACCAGGGGCCCAATCCTGAAGTCTTTGAGAAAATAACTCAGGGCTCGACACAAAGGGTCAGACATTTAAAAAGCCTAAGCCTAAATTGATTCAACCTTTGCAGGTTAGTCTAACCTGGCTAGGCTGACTGGTTTGTAACCGTGCAAACATCCCCTCTGGACTAAAGAAATACAGGCACATGCCTGCAGTGGCTCAGACTAGAAGCTAGAGGGGCACTAGAACAGTCCTCCCCTTCCCTTTCACACTGCTGAGCTGAGGTGGGGGGCATGGCCAGGCCCCAGCAGGATGCTCTGATAAGGGAGATCTGCCTATGCAGGCTTTTCTCCACTCGCTGCTTCCCAAGGGCCGAGAGTGTTGCCAGACCCCAACCCCAGGCTAGGACTCTGAGGCAAAGCGGGGGTGTGCAGTACGTGCATCTGTTGATGATACGGAGCTTTTCAATCTCCCTCTTCCTGCTTTTTCATACTGTCTGCAGCAAACTGACAGGCAAGCAAGCCAGCAGTTTTATCAGTGTTTATCAGCCCATCAACAAAACAAAACCCTCTCTTATTAGTTCAAGCTCTTCTTAAACAGCTTTTTCCAAGGAAGGAACCGGAAGGACATTACCAGCTGACCTGCTGATTAGCTCCAAAAGTCCTAAGAAGACACTATTCTGTCTGCCTCTGCCAGTGAAATTGGAGACACAGACACCTCGCAGCGTTAGCTAGCATACCACATGCCTAGGGTCCATGGGGCTGGGGCCCATGCTGTGGGAGATCGAAGGGAGGGAGGGGGCAGTGAATCCCTGCCTGAGCAGCCAGCAGTGAGGGGGAGGTGGGGCAGGGGAAAGTCAGGCTGACCCTTCCGTACCTGCAGTCCCTGCCAGAGCTCTGGCCAGGGAGCAGAGGGGCAGGGCCAGCTCTGCTCTCTGGAGCAGACAGCCCTACCCAGAGCTGCAAAGCATCTCAGATGCTGGGGGACTCTGGTTTAACTTAAACCAGGAAGGGGTCTGGGACAGGCATTGCATAAACTGCTTTGATGCAAATTAGTTAAGTCTGATACTACATTCAACCAGGTTTATCTTAAACCAGTTTAAGCCACTTTGAAACTGGTTTATGTGTACTGAACTTATGTTCTGTTACAGGTTTAAACCAGTTTATGATCAGTTAAATCGGTTTATGTGTAATGCCTGTCCCTAGCCAAAAAAATCATTAAGGGGGTTACAGAGAAAGAAAGAGAGACAAAGAGAAGAGAGAAGAGAAGAGATGGAAAAGACTGTTAAAATGGGATTAATGCTTATGTATGGGAAATGCTTTGAGGTCAAAAACTACAATAAGTTGCAGAATTCCCACTGTTATTTTAAACAAGGAGAGCAAAGGTGTGTTGCAGACACAGGTTGCTGGTTGTAGCCGTGTTGATCGAAAGACATAGGCAGGCAAGGTTCTTTGGGTACATGTGATATCTTTTATTAGACCAACTAAACAGTTGGAATAGTAGTATGTTAGATGCCTAGACTTCCTATATTGTGGTTGGGGAGAGTTAAAGACCTATCCTACCTCCTAAGAGTATACTCCAACTGCCAAGTTTAACTGACTATTGTGTGGGGATCAAGGGCCGTCTCAATTCCTCCATAGTTTCATAGTTGGCAGTGTCAGAAGGGACCGGAGCAGATCATCCAGTCTGACCCTCTGCCATGGCAGAAAAGAGTACTGGGGTCAAACGACCCCAGTAAAGTGGTCATCTAGCCTCCTCTTAAAGA
>NW_017728931.1:47768508-47775374 GCF_001723895.1 Crocodylus porosus | reverse complement strand
TAAATCTACCCTCTGCCAGCTTGTGACCATTATTTCTAGTCATTCCTGGTAGTGCTCGGGGGAACAGGGACTCCCCCAGTGCCTGCTGGTCCCCCCTGACTAGTTTGTGAACAGCCACTAAATCCCCCTTTAGCCTTCTCTTGTGGAGGTTAAACAGGTTCAGACCCCTTATCCTCTCCTTGTAGGGTATGCCTCGCTGCTCTCTGATCATGCGAGTGGCCCTCCTCTGGACCCTCTACATGTTGTCCACATCCCTCCTGAAGTGCGGCGCCCAGAACTGGACGCCAGCTAAAGCTGTTCCATTTTGTGTAAAATAATTAAATGGGCTAGAGACAGAAAGCAAGCAAGAACATAAACACTTCTATAGTTGGCACATCTACATGTTCATTAATGCACCTTTGCTACTGCGCATTAAGTTTAGTACCTTTAATATGAGGTACTAGATAAAGGTGCAACAGCTTCGCTAATGCACAGTAGCAAAGGCAAAGGTTGCTTGTGATGCTTAACATGCGGTAGACTAATTCTACTGTGCATTAGTATGATTTTTGCTGTGATGCACTAATGCACAGTAGAACAGTCCACTATGCATTAAGGCATTTTGTGTAGATCAGCCCAGTCAGTCCTAATTCCAGTCCCTACTCCAAGTACTACTTAAGTATTCTATCCAGTGACTGTTTACTGCAACATAAACCGTCTTTAGATAAGGAACAGGAACCCAGGTATCCACCCTTCCCAGTGAGCGCTGTAGCCACTAGGCTGGAGAGTCTTCTTTGGCTCAATGAATTTTGAGTGTGCCATGCCATGTAGAACAGCTTCAAAAGGAAGGAATAAGAGTATTCCCAACTTCAGCCAAGCCTTTGACATAGTAATTAAGATGTTCTCTTAGGTGGTGGGCTTGAACCTCTTCAAACACTGGAAAAAAAATAACACTTGATCTCCCATATCCTGGGTGAGTGCTCCAAGCACTGAGCTATTGTATAAAAGGTACCACCATCACTACCTCCTCCTCCATCAGTAGTCAGAAAGAAAAAAAAGTGCCTCTCCCTGCTGTTCTATTTTGAAAAAAAGGCCTTAAAGTTCTTACCTTCAGGGGACAATTCAGCAGGTATGTTATGAGAACATCTGATAGATCAACAACCACTGGCAAGGCAGGCAGAAGAACCCTTACTTTGTGGATCCCTGTGAGGTTTATGTATAACATAGGGACTGGGAAATTTAGCATTATCAAGGCTGACGTATATTCAGGGCATGCTCAGAAGTAGAATTTTAGTCATGTGGTGAGTTTTAAGTTTGAAGGTATAGGCACCTAGTAACGGTAAGAGTTGCTGCCTAGCTTTACAGCCCATCAACAAAACAAAAGCCTCTCTTATTAGTTCGAGTTCTTCTTAAACAGCTTTTTCTAAGGTAGGAACTGGAGGGACATTACCAGCTGACCTGCTGATTAGCGCCAAAAGCCCTAAGAAGACACTGTGCCGTCTGCCTGTCCCAGTGAAATTGGAAAGATGCACACACACCTCTCAGCATTAGCTAGCATACCACATAACTAGGGTCTGTAGGGCTGGGGTCCATGCTGAATATATGAGGTTTTTAGGGACTAAATTTTGGAACTGGCTGCCTAAGTTACCTCTAATTATACATTAGGCACCTTAGGCCTGTTGTGGGTCTGAACCCTTGTCTAGGGTATACTATATTTGTACACATGAGCAGTTCAAATTTATGACAAAACCTGATTTTGATACATCCCTGTGATAGAGTAGTTCATCTAATAGGGAACCACTTGATCAGCAACCTGGCAGTTAGGAATCAAAGGTCTATCCATGCCACTTAGCTTATTAGCCCAAGCACGCTTGAGGCATGGCACCTTCAATAGCCAACAGCATTCCAGAAGTGATGCGGCTACTGTCAAATATGGCAATCTTTGATTCCCAGCCTAACTAACAAGGTATCCTCTTACAGCAAGCTATATGGGAAACAGCCTTCAGAACAGCCCTGAACTGAGCCTTTGAACTTGTCCCTTCATGAGCCATGGTAAGACACTTTAAGAGCTCTGCTACCATATCCTGACAGAAGTAAAGGGACCCACTTCTATTCCCAACTGGATTTTGCAACTCGATAAATGACTACAGGCAATACGCACAGGCTCCGGCATTGCAAAGATTTATGTCTAGCCTTACCCAAGTCATTGGGAACCCTCATGGGAGTAGTTATGCTATCCATGCGCATAGACGTGTGCAGGATCACACATTCTGCACACATTAACCTCTTGTCCATGTCACGCCAACTTCCCTGGAAGCGTCCAGATAAGTGCACACATGTGTTTCCGTGGGGAAAAATAGCAGCGGCACTAGTTGTGCTGTTTCTACTTGCCCCCGTGGAATGCCCATGCATGTGTACTCTGGTGTGTGGCAAGCTGCCCCAGGTTGGGTAGCCTAGGCTGGCCACAGTAACCTTACCTGGGATCCTGGGGGCCTCCCAGGGCTCCAGAGGTAGCAATCTGCACACATGGAGTCTGGCCAGCTGCTGAAGTGCGACTCTGACTGCCAACCAGTCTCTAGTTTTGGGCAGTGCATGCTGCTGCCATGTGCACCATCCTGCCTTTTTTGGCACAGGTTTCTTTTTATACCACGATCTCCTGGGGTCAATAATACCCACCACACTGCAATTTAGCAGTGTGGAGAACACCAACATGTGTGGCATGTGAAGTTTGCAAAGCTGCAGATGGGCCTGGGCATGGCCTCTGTGTTCAAGTTGCTCCATCTGTACGATGCTAATAATCATGCTTGGTTATCTTGGTTATATGCTTCAAGTTGTATTATTATTATTTAAAAATCAATCCTAATGGTGCATCTTGCAGTGAGGTATTGAGATGTTTACTTAAGGAAGGGAATGGAAAAGACAGATGGGCAGACGCTGAAAGAAACACTGGACAAAAGTTGTGCTCATCTTGAAAATGTGTCTTTAGACTATTTTCCCTTTACTACAGAGTGTCCTGCCCCACAGCTGCCAACTTCAAACTGCATATGGATGATGAGAGACCTGAAGGAAAAAATGAAAATGCTACGCTGCCTATTATGTATGTTGAATGAAGGTGGAGGGAGTAGAGTGGTTAATTAAAAAAATCCTATGGAAGGCACCAAGAGGGGTGATACAGATACGGGTGAGGGCAGAGAAGACAGACTGCTGTTCTGAAAAGTTCTATTGTGCTCAGCAGCATATTTTTCTCATTTGTTTAGTCTGAAATTCCTTATTCAGTGACTCTGGATTTGTTACCTTTCGGAAGGCACAAGGAACATCTGGACTCCATATGGCTCACACCTACTCCGTGCCAAATAAATCTATATGCCATTGTCTAAACCCTTTATTTCTACAAGCACTGCCACTGACTGGATTTTAAATCTCTCTGAAACTGGCTAAAATGTAACCTTAGAATCACTTAATTTGTTGATACAAATTCTATGGCAGCACATTAGCTACAGTTGGGTTAGTCAGTGTAATGTTTTTTTGATTAACATGAAAGAACAGGAACACACATGTGGGTTGGTAAGTGACAAAGTAGTAATCTGGTACCTCGGGGTGGGGACGTCATCTGGGAGGATGCTAGAGACCAAGAAGATGCCTTCAATATCCACCACCAGCCTGTCAGTGGAGCACCATTATTGCCAGTCTTAAAAGGGACCACATATTTTTACATAAATGGAGCACAGAATGAAGAGACAATACCACCAGCACTCAAGAGGTCTAGGGACCAACCGCTAAGGTGGGCAGGGAAGAGGGAAGGTTTGAGCTGGGTAACCCTAATGTTTGACATGTCATAAATGAAACTTCTAGGTGGGGAATCAAAGTTTCACATGGGAGCCCAGACTTTTCCTGACCAAAAGCGCAAGGTGGTAGGAAGGCTGCGAAGATGGCATGCTCAAGCTCCAGGTGAACAAAAGTAAGCCTTGGTGAATGCTGCTGAGAGCACAAGCATTCATCTCTAGCTTCTCTTAGGAAGAGAAAGGGATTTTGCCATTTAAGCGACAAAAATAGTGGGAAACAGGGAGATCCCTGCAGAACAGTTCTCTCTTCCCACAAACAGAGAAAAAATTATATGCTTCCCCTTTCCCCCATGACTATTAGACTTTTATGCTACATCTCCTGCAAATGCCTCTCATCTTTACTGCTGCTGGTACTACTGATGCTGAAAAAAACAGGCTGAACTGAAATGCGATTCCTGCCAGTTATACCCACTGATACAAAGGATTATGCCATCTTGAATTTTGACAGAATACTCTTTTATTATTTCTCTCTCCCTCCAGGAGGGGTGCAGGGATCCAGAAACATTCTACTAATTACTTGGATACAGTTCCAAACCCAAATGGGATTTGAAATGTTGTCTCCATTCGAGAATAATTTATGAGCTACAATCTGTACTTCTTTTTCCTGTTCACATACCAGTGTGATTCTTAGTCTTACTAAGGAACATTCTGAAGATCTTTATGCTAAAGCAAGAATCTGACACTAGATACTAACAACCCCTGTGCTATACTTGTCTAGACTAAGGATACTTTTTTTAACTGAGTCACAATACCTTGGAGATAATACTCATATTTTTTGCTAGAAAAATGAAAGATTAATCTTGAGGTTCAGGAGATCTGAGATAAGTTCCCTGCAATATCCCAGACCTCCTTTGTGTAAATCACAAAATAACTGAATCATAGGATTGGATGGGACTTCACGGGTCATCTAGCCCTGTGTGAATGTAATATTCTCTACCTAAACCACCCCTGACAAATGCTTATCCAACCACTTTATCCAAGTCTCAGTTACCCTACCCTTACTTCTATTTATTAGGTGGCAAGCATCCTGAGGTAGGGACTGTCTTTTAATATATGTGTGTGCAATAGAGACAACAGTGGAGGCACCATGGCAATTCTGTAGGTAAGTGAGCATTTTTCAGTGTTATTATCCAGATGTGAGGTTGTCCAAACTCTCCCTAACGTATGGGTTCAGATAGAATGAGATGTGGCTTCAAACCACCTATAGTTACAATTCAATTTGCAAAAAACCCTCCTATATTACGTTCTCTCTGTTACTAAAGACATATTTTAGTTTTGTAGCAGTCTAGCTGGAATTAACAAAAATATGATCAAAACCACCTCTCTAGCTCTTTCAGACCAAATGCCTTCCATGCTTTTAACTCACTGCTGATTAAAGGAGAACATTGCTAAAAGAAGCTCAAGAACAGGAAGAAGCTCAATACATGTTTGTATTGAGATGTTTGCATATATTAATTGCTGTCATATTTTGTAGCAGGGCTTGAGCTTTTGCATGCTACAGTGCATCACAGAGACCCTCATTAGCCATGTGAAGACATGGTCACTAGAAGTGTTAGCTTAACTTCTACAGCATCACAAGAAAATCCATCAGCATGCTCTCAACAGCCTGGAGGTTAATACATGTCATCAGTGAATTACAGCAAAGCTTGGTAGGTGCCATTAGTGTTAAGATTTTCCCAACCTGAATGATTATATTACCAGCAATCAGAGGAAAATCAGAGCCCTGTTTATATAGCTTGGATTTATTAATGTTCGAATGGCCTGGTAATAACTAAAACTAAACAGCAATTGGAAATGACTGCATTTATAACCAATGGTTAACATTACTTTTGTTCTTACCAAGCAGGAATGGTAAAAGGCTTTGTATTGCAAATGCTGGTTACCAGAACTTCCTTTTCGGCTAGGTACAGACAGTCAAAAAGCCTGAGGCTGAATTGATTCAATCTTCACAGATTAGTCTAAACTGCATAAATTGAGCCAATAAGCAAATGAACAGACATTCACTTTTGATTCCAGAAATGCAGCCACATGCCTGCAGTGGCCCACGCCAAAAGCCAGGTGGTGCTAGAACATGCCTCCCTGCTCAGCTAGAGCAGACAGCTCGGCCAAGGCTAGCCCACCCACCCTGTAAAGGGTTGCAGGGAGGGGAACTGTGAGTTAACTCAAATCTGGAAGGGCTCTGGGACAGAAGTTCAATAAACTGATTTAACTTAAATCAGTTAAGTCCGATACTACATCCATCCAGGTTTATTTTAAATCAGTTTTGGCCATTTTGAAAGCAGTTTATGTGCACTGAACTTCTGTAGTGTTACAGATTTGAACCCGTTTCCGATCCCTTATACCACTTCATGTGTAATTTCTGGCATTCAAATACATGATGGTGGGCAATTTGAACAGAATGAAGAAAAACAGAATACAGTCCAATGGAACTACTCCACAGCTATAGCAATCCAGGGGTTACTAGCTGGTTCATATCATGCTACACATTCAGGCCACAGTGGACACGCATTCTTCATGGAAGATGGGACCAGAACAGGGCCTCTGCAGTGCTAAAAAGTTTGTTTCTTATATCTCTAGACCTCCTCCTGATTAGTCAGTGAATAAAACAGGCAGTAACTCTGGGAAGAAGCCAACATTGTCCCATGCCTTCAACATCTACAAGATCCTGACTTCTGTATTTCTGTTGACTGGATCAACTTTATATTTACAAACAAATTCAAATGTAAGAATACTAACGATCATACACCAAAACAACCTTAACTCTGACCAGTGGCAATGTAAAAGCATAGCATCTTAAAATAATATTAAACAACTTTATTAATCTACAACAAAATTTTTCCAGTGATTGCAGACACTAGAATGGTTCTTTCTTGTTTATATATAGATATATGAATTCTGGCCATTTTCAAGCCGAACACAAGAAAGGCATACTTGACAAGTTCCAGAACAGACAAGTAATTTGTGCCTAACTCATCAACTGCTATTCTTCATTCACAAATCACATCTACCAGCTAATCACCCCTGTGCCACCAACTCACACTTATCTCA
>NW_017728931.1:47764531-47768408 GCF_001723895.1 Crocodylus porosus | reverse complement strand
GGGAGGGGAACTGTGAGTTAACTCAAATCTGGAAGGGCTCTGGGACAGAAGTTCAATAAACTGATTTAACTTAAATCAGTTAAGTCCGATACTACATCCATCCAGGTTTATTTTAAATCAGTTTTGGCCATTTTGAAAGCAGTTTATGTGCACTGAACTTCTGTAGTGTTACAGATTTGAACCCGTTTCCGATCCCTTATACCACTTCATGTGTAATTTCTGGCATTCAAATACATGATGGTGGGCAATTTGAACAGAATGAAGAAAAACAGAATACAGTCCAATGGAACTACTCCACAGCTATAGCAATCCAGGGGTTACTAGCTGGTTCATATCATGCTACACATTCAGGCCACAGTGGACACGCATTCTTCATGGAAGATGGGACCAGAACAGGGCCTCTGCAGTGCTAAAAAGTTTGTTTCTTATATCTCTAGACCTCCTCCTGATTAGTCAGTGAATAAAACAGGCAGTAACTCTGGGAAGAAGCCAACATTGTCCCATGCCTTCAACATCTACAAGATCCTGACTTCTGTATTTCTGTTGACTGGATCAACTTTATATTTACAAACAAATTCAAATGTAAGAATACTAACGATCATACACCAAAACAACCTTAACTCTGACCAGTGGCAATGTAAAAGCATAGCATCTTAAAATAATATTAAACAACTTTATTAATCTACAACAAAATTTTTCCAGTGATTGCAGACACTAGAATGGTTCTTTCTTGTTTATATATAGATATATGAATTCTGGCCATTTTCAAGCCGAACACAAGAAAGGCATACTTGACAAGTTCCAGAACAGACAAGTAATTTGTGCCTAACTCATCAACTGCTATTCTTCATTCACAAATCACATCTACCAGCTAATCACCCCTGTGCCACCAACTCACACTTATCTCACACACAAAATAAGTGGAATTACATAAAAAGAATGAAGTATGGCAAGAAAGTGTCTTCTTCTATTCTAATATTAACAGTTTCCACAGATTGGATGACAGAAGCTAAGTACAGACAGCCAAAAAGCCCAAAGCTGAATTAGTTTGATCTTCGCAGGGCAGTTTAAGCTGCATAAATTGAACAGATAAGCAAGTGAACAGACATTCACTTTTGATTACCGAAATGCAGGCACATGCCTGCAGTGGTCCAGGCCAGAAGTCAGGAGGAGATAAAGCATACTTTTCTAATTGGCTAGAGCAGACAGCTTGGGTCAAGGCTAGCCCACCTACCCTGAGAGGGAGGGCTTTGTGGGGGAGGTGCAAAACATCCTGGGATGCTGAGAGGCTGTGAGTTAACTCAAATCTGGAGACGATCTGGGTCAGAAATTCAATAAACCGATTTAACCTAAATTAGTTAAGTTCGATACTACATCCATCCAGGTTTATCTTAAACTGGCTACAGCCATTTTGAAAGTTCGATACTACATCCATCCAGGTTTATTTTAAATCAGCTTTGGCCATTTTGAAAGCAGTTTATGTGCACTGAACTTTTGTTGTGTTACAGATTTGAACCGGTTTCCAGTAACATATACCGGTTTATGTATCATTTCTGTCCCTAGCCTAGATGCCACTGGAATGCTTACAAGTCTTCTGAATGAAGATGACAGAAGGAAAATGGGCGCATGCAAATATTATGCTCACAATACCCATATATTGCTTCAAAAAATGTGACAGCTTTTTTCAACTATAGTTTCAGGACTTTTTGCCCTGTAGAAAACTTACCATATCCAAAAGATGAAAACTATTAAAGAGAGAGCTGTTCAGGAAAGCTCTCAATTTGGTGAAAATAACAAATGTTAAAACATGTTTTCGCTAAGAATGTCACAAATAATTCAGATTTGCAGTCTGGCATTCCTATAAGAATAAGCTTATGGTTGGATTACTTCAGTTATTTGCTTATCAAGCTATTGCTGTTTTCCATGAATTGTTATTAATGCCAGTGTTTTAATGCTAGTTGTTATTAATGCCAGTGTTTGACCTCACTAGGTTTCCTAGGAGGGTGAGTTTTAATGTCTGAGTTAGTGATCGTTGTTCTTTAGCAACTCTAATTATTACCAAATGCAGGTATATAGCACTTACAGAACTACTGGTACTATAGTTTCTAAAGTAAGACCAACTTGGCTTCAACCATCAACCCTAAAGCAAGACAAAGCATTTCCTGAAAGCAAGTTTTGGGCATGGTATATTAAAACCAGAGGAAACGTTTGTGGTTTTCTTTCTCAACTACCATATCTAAAAACACTTCCTTAAGTTTGAAATAAAGAGGACCCATACCTTTTAGATGTTAGACAGGACTGTGCCTAGACAAAAGGAGAATGAAATTCTTGTTCTAAGCAACCACATAGTTATTGTTTTAACAGTTTCCCTTTTAAGTCTTTCAAAAAATATATAGTCATTCATTTGTTAGAGAATTTTGTGCTCACTTAAGAAAAACTGCTTCAACATGTATTAGCCTGTACATAGCTGCAGGAAAAAAGGTTAAAGAATTAAGCACAGCAGTCAACCCATAAGGATTTATATTATAACCTTTTTTTTTCCATCCTCAAAAAAACAAGCCATTTTCCTAGGCACAGATTGTCCCCTCTGGGACTGGATGCATCACCTCAATGATGTGCTTGATCTCCATTGCTTAATGGAGTGTTTTGAAACCACTGCTGACCCTCAGTCCCTCACTGGTTGGCAGTGCCATGTGTTTCTATTAGACTGGCATGAATAATGAACCAGGTCTTACTTCTATCAGCTGCAGTAAGGTAAATTGTGAGCATCCCAGTGAAGTGAATTCAGTTACACAGGCATGAAAATGGGAAGACAATCAAGTCTAAAACCTCTGAATAGCACTAAAATGTGATACCGCAACACCAGTGCATCTCTGACTCTCTCACCAGCATTCCTTTCTCCTTCCAGTCTGTATTTACCTATTTGGATACTGATTCAGCAAAGTACTTAAGCACAGGCTTAACTTTCAGTAGGTGAACAGTCTCATTGAAGTCAGTGGGATTAGTCACTTGCTTCAAGCCAACCAAATGCTTAAGTACTTTGCTGAATTCATGCCTTGATCCCATTTCAATTTCAATCTGATATTTGAGCCAGACTGTAAATACCAAAGAAGCCAAGAGAAAAAGAACACTTTGGCTACATAAATCTGCAATATGCCCAACCACCTCTCTGTTAGAGAAGGGTTAACTATGTAACTGTGGTTACAGCTTCAAGTTTCACTTTCAGAGTACCTGATGCTCAGTTTAATGAAAAAACATGATCTGTCATGCCCTCTCTCTCTCTCGACTTGAAAGAAATCTCTGAATTTTAAGTCTAAGCCTTCCACTTACTTCTGCCCTAAAAACTGGTCCCATTTCTGAAAGGCTGAAATGTCACAGACAGCCCCTTAAGAAAGCCCTCTAGTGCAGCAAGTAATTCTGCAATGGGCTGGTGCAATTCGGAAGAGGTAAACTAGTAAACCACAGTTCTATTGCACTGAGAAGGAAACATCTCCTGGTACTAAACCCATGCTGGAGGAGGGCACTGTGACAGCTCACCAGTTACAACAATAGTGGCAAACAAACTCTTATCCACTGCCCTCTGGTTCATTCACCTCCGCACCTCTCTTCAGGTCAGTGTATGTGCCACTGGGTGTTAGCTTATTTTTTCATCTGTGGCAAACACACTACAAATCAAAGTGGTGGATTTTTCTATGACAATATGTCAGAGGCTTTTCATGACCTTGGGAATGTTTGCTTAACGTGCTGGGTATAGATGCTAATGCTTGTAAAAATTCAGGCTGCCTCTCCCATGTCCTGGTGCTGATCACTGCCAAAGCAACTACAGAGCACAGATCTCTTCACATTTTATCTGAAAGGGGGTGTGGGGAGTGTGGGG
>NW_017728931.1:47741428-47764431 GCF_001723895.1 Crocodylus porosus | reverse complement strand
GGGGGTTGCTGACTGTTTTAACAGTTAAACCACATAAGTCCAAAACCACAACACAGAAAAATGAACGTCAAGAGAGCCACACACCCACTGTGATAGAGTGAACGTTTCCATCTGTTTTGCACAGGGCCTCAAATTCTGTCTTGCAGATAACTAGCATAATCTCAGCTCAACACGCCAATGCTGATATTCTTCTTGTTTGCACCAGTGTAAGGAAATAATTTCAGTGAAGTCAATGGAGATGCTGGTACAAAACTGTTTAAGTCAGAAATGTACCAGATAAACTGTATTACTGTCCAGAAATGCAGGCTTTAAAAATGTATGCTCCATCCCATAATAATCGTGACTACATCAATAGAATTTTAATTATCTCCCTAGTTTCAAACCTGGCTCATAATATAAAATGATTTGCACTTACTATTCAATTAGGGCCCACATACAGAGCCTCATTAAAATGTATATCTTACCTGCACCCGCTCCAATGTGCTATCAATATCTTTTATACAGCATGTCCAGAACAATGTCACCACTGGACATACACTCAAATTTGATAATCACTTTTTTTTTTTTTTTTTTTTTTTTAACATGAACCATTTCCCCAAGCCCAGTTTTCCTCTGTTCTTTATTTCTTTAGCAATTCTCCTCCTGCTCTGGGGCAATCAGAAACCATTCTCTTATCACATGCATTTCTTGCATATGGAAGATAAATCCCTGCGGACAGGAACACATACTGAGTGTGTAAATGTTCATCCTCCCAGACTGGAGCTCTCCCTATTCAGTATACATTAAAATTGGATTGCCCTGCTATGCCTGGGTGAGTGAGGTATGCTTTTGCAGTGTTCTGCTCCCACTGTCTGGATTTACGGCACAGCAGGAAACACTGAACAAGCAGACCAAACAATAGGACAGAGGATGATCTCTGCAGGAAAGTAGGAAAAGAAAAAGTAGTTGTTGTAATATTCTCCTTCCTTCACCCTTGAAGAGACAGAGCAACCAGCAACATGGCATTCAACCATGCCTTCAGCAGGAAGGGTAAGCAAGCAAGACAGCACAAAGCTGTGTCTTTCTCAGCAGCCAGAAGAAGGTGGAGGTTCTAACAGAATACAAACTATGCACGGGGGCAAGCAGTTTCTGAATGGGTGTTGAAAGTCAGATTTAATCATAGAATCATAGAAAACTGCGGTTGGAAGATACCTTAGGAGGTCATCAAGTCCAACCCTCGGCTCAAAGCAGGACCATCCCCAACTAGATCACTCCAGCCAAGGTTTTGTTGAGCTGGGCCTTAAAAACCTCCAAGGATGGAGATTGCACAACCTCTCTGGGTAACCTGCTCCAGTGCTTCCCTACCCTCCCAGTGAGAAAGTTTTTTCAATATCCAACCTAAACTTCTCATGCTGTAACTTGAGATCATTACTCCTTGTTCTGTCATCTGCCACCACTGAGAACAGTCCAGCTCCATCCTCTTTGGAACCAACCCCCCTTCAGGTAGTTGAAGGCTGCTATCAAATCCTCCCTCAGTCTTCTCTCCTCCAGACTAAATAAACCCAGTTCCCTCAGCCTCTCCTCAGAAGTCATGTGCCCCACTTTTCTTGCCCTCCGCTGGACTGTCTCCAATTTGTCTGCATCCTTTCTGTAGTGGAAGGCCCAAAACTGGACACAGTACTCCAGATGTGGCCTCACCAGTGCTGAATAGTGGGGAATAAGTACTTCCCTTCATTTGCTTAGTACCTCTGATTTCCAGACTGCAGTCAAAAAAGGACTGAGCTTTTCATGCTAGCTGCAGCCCTAAGTCCACAAGGGAAGTCCCACAGGTGATGACAGTGTATACATGTTTGCATACAGAGGTCAACATACTGACCAGTGGTTTGATAGTTACAGTTATCTATGGTTCTCCTCAAGGGAAACACTACAGGGAACTCATGGGAGTCATTGTGTCCTAAAGAAAGTGTAGCAGAAAGATGCATATTTTCTGTCTCCCTTCCCCCACCCAATCAAGCACATGGGTTCTTCACTCTACACATTACATTACATTACATTACATTACTGTTATTCTGGGCCTTATTTTAGCAAACTGCCAGCTACACCAAGTTAGCTGTGGATTTTTTTTAACCCTGACAACTTGGAACAAAATCAAGAAAAATGAAACTCGGCTCAGATCGGGGCCTCTAAAACATATACACGAGATTCTCACTGCTAACAGTGAGAGCAATCACGGTATTTCCACTGCTTGATGCACAGTAAAAGGCTGCATTCTCAAAGCAATGGGCTAGGTATTTTGCATAAACAACTGCTGATTTTGCATAGCTTGTATGCCACTTTGTAAAAATATACTGTATTGTTGTGGACTGTTATCATTTGACCGCAAGGTTGATCTTCATAAAGATGCTTGTTCTTCAAAGGATTCTAAAAGTGAACCACTAATTTATAAGAGATGATGAACTTTAGTAAGGTATATGTTTTTAAACAGGACCTACCCAGCATCATTGCTGAAAAAGACAGAATGCACTGCTTGAGATCTTATATAGGTCAAATTTGCTTCAATTTTAATGCAGAATGGAAAAGCATGACAATGCTATCAAATGCAGATACGCAGCTTAACAAAACATCAGATTCTTATACCAAGTAATATCTCACAGTAAGCAGAGATCTGCGGGATCACTCTTGGGTCTTTTAATTTAGCATGTCTTCTAATTAAAGAAAGATTAAATGTACTTTAAATAATTGTCCCTGCCCCCTCTGCCAAGCTCTGATGTGTTCTGGCTCTACGACTTGGGAGGGCATGCTGAAAGAAAGAAAAGGCCCTACCAATCTAAACACAGCGTCCCAAGACTTGGGCAGAGATTGTGTGGGAGCTTTTCCTAGCCAAGCCATCCACTTACGCATGGGGTCAAACACAGGTGGCATGGTATGCTTCTGGTGGCATGGACTGCCAGCTGCTGCCCCCCAACATATAACAAACTCTGCCAATGTCTCATGCAACTGACCCTCAAATGTACCACAAGTCCCTCAGGCAATGCAAGAGCCACAGAGAACATGCTCATTGCAGAAGAAACAGCTCATTTCTAGTAGCTATCTGCAGGATTCCATTTCTCATGGGAGCAAATGCCATGGGTAGAAGAAAGATTCACTTATATACTCATTGAGTTCTCACTGCTACCTCCCACTGTCTGGGAGCCTAACGTAGAAGTGGTTTGCTATCTATTTCCAGGGTTCTCATAACTGTAGTTACCATGTGAACAGAAGTCTAAGCCCCCAGAACTGAAACCACGCATCACACACCCTAATCCAGTGACTTCTCCAACTAGACATGCCTTCCAGCCACAGAAAAATATTAAAGGGTCTTCAATACAGGTTTCCAGAGCTCCCTGGCTGGCAGGTCCACTACTGGGCATGTACAAGACAACAATCAAAAGGTCTGTTCTGGCTAAAGACTGGTCCCAACACATAGAGAGTTTTAGTGAGTTGTTGCACAGGGGGAACAGAGGCGGGGGATGCTGACCCGGCCCATAACAGATCATCAAAAACTCTCTATGTGGGCTCATACAATTGCCGACCCCTGTCCTAACATGACCCAAATAATCCATGGCAATTGATGCGCTGGAGGCAATGACTTTAAAGCAAGATTCTCCCTGCCCCTATTCATGTATCTGACTGAAAAGAGCAAGTTTTAAGGCAGGGAGATAAGGGAAAAGGAAAATGTAGGTCCCATAGGCCTAACTAAAGGCATTTATCCATCCCTCCACCACAACTGCTAGGACTGGAATGACTAAGGATGACTCCAGGGGAAGGGCAACCTGTAGTTTTTGATGTATGAGATGCAAGGAGCTCATTTACATATAATCTTTTCTCCTACGAAAACACTGAAACTCACCACACTGGAGCTTTTCATTTAATTAATTGTGAGACTTCCATAGCAGGCTAGACTGTCCAGCTGACAGTACAGCTGTGATCCATAGGCTTTCCAAGCTTGTGCAGCTTAGGAGACGAGTTCAATTCTGCTGAATCACATCGTAGCTATAACATGTCTTTCCTACTCTTAAGGAAATCCCAGTCCTGACAGTTCCAGATGACCCACTGGTTTTCAGGAAATAAGAACTAGTTGATCTATCATTTACTTAGCCAGATGTTCTTCTCATAGAAACTCAACAAAGCAAGCAGAAACCAACAAAAGACTAGCTGAGACTCTGCTGGAATTTCTACCAGGGGAAAGTTTATGCTTAACAGAATAAACTATTGAACGTACACACACAAAAAATTCTCCTCAAATTGTAAATATTACAGACTTATCTGATTGCCAATGTAATTTCTTATGGATGAGGTGTATGAGAGAAGGAACAGCTGCACGTCATAAATTATGGTACACTGTCAATCTGCCTGTATCATAAAAGGTGAAAGATAAACACACTGCATAAAAGCTACTGTATTTTACCTGACTGCAGTTCCACCACAGAAAGCTGGCTCTTTGGATATTGGCCATGCTAATACTAAACTTATTTCTTTATCTCATATTCATAAGGAGTTTTATTGTACCTTGCTCTGGTATCAGCTGGGGCTGAGATTTCCTCATTTGGCATGTTTATAGGGTTTTCAAAGTAAGTTAGATAAACACTGCGGTAGTATTACTTATGAAGTCCATGCTTTCAATATACCAGTGGCTGAAGCACATCACTGGACTCCCCCAATTCCTACCCCTACATGTATACTCTCTTCAACAACCACCAAATGATATCTGCCAAGCTGCTTGCTGTGACAGAGGAGTATTTTTTCTATGTCATCAAAAGGCTGAGAGCACATCTGTTGGACTCAGATGGCATCCTGTGCATCTTTTTGGCAGGAGTCGCTTCTGTCAGACTCCACTATGATGTTGCTCCCTGTTTATCGGGACAATTTACTTCTTGTTCGGGAACTCCAAAGACATAGGGAGGATTTGCAAGAAAGAACAAAAAGAAAAGGAACAGAGAGCGTCTTAATTAAAAGTAGGAGGATGGAACCCAATTAATGTAAAACCGATGTTTTCATTGGCCAGGTGTTCATACTAAAGCACTGAAATGTAAACACAGCAGCTAGGAAGGCTGGGACATTGTAAACCAGTTATTTTAATGAGTTTACTCTTACCAAATGCCTGAAGCTTTTGGACTTTAATCTCCAGGCTAACTCACTGCCTTTACATTCAAGCAATAGCCTGAGAGATGCCCTGCCCCAGGAGAAACATCTTTTGGGCAAGTACAGTGCCTCAAGGAGCACTGGAGGCGGAAGCTGGGGGAGGTGGGGGGCATGTCTCAGATAGCACTACACCCTTTGGCATCTTTCTGTCTGTCTAGCTACTTATGTTAAGTCCCCCATTATCAAAATATCCAAGTGTCTCATGGTTATTAACTAACTCTCCTTTTGCATTACCCTGTAAGACAGGTAAGTATTAGCACCCTCGGCAGATGCAGGGTGTGACCCATTCATCTGCCCCAGGTTACAGTACTGCCTTGTGGTCAGTGTGTGCCAGGATCAGAATCATGCTACAGTCCTGCAAAGGGATACAAGAAGGCAGGGAGGTGGGGAGGAGGAAAAAATGTTCTCCCTTAACAGACCAATGCCAGCCCGGACAAAAATCCAGGTCTATGGCTGCACAGTTAATATAAGTCAGAAAATGCATGTGCCCAAGTTCCCACAGTAGTATTAGCTCAGTCACATTCACATCTTCTGGCTGGTTGCTGTATATGTTTTATGTATGACAAAAGTAGTAATATATCAAAGACAAAAATCTCCTATTCTAATGCAATATTAAGGTTACATATTTAAGCGCCCAAATAATCAAGACGTCCAAGCGCTATGGTTCTCATAACAACAGGGTTTGGGCAGGCAGCACATACTGTAAGTATTTTGTTATGTAATATAAAGCCAAGTAGTTCTAGGAGGAAATGACTTCCCCAAAGGCCACCATCCTGTCCTTAATGTAAGGGAGACCTTCAAAAGGATACAACAAGAAACTGTCTGGTCTAAGCAATAGGAGAATTTGATATTGGACAATACTGCGGCTCAGTTCCTCAGTAAAACAAACTTTATCACTTTTTATAGCAAAAAATCATCAACTATCTCTCTTCTCCTCAGGGTGGTATTGAACTGGGTTCAATACTCAGATGTGCTGCAGACTTCCTGGGTGACCTGGGTCACATCACTTACTCTGCTAACCAGGTTTAGAAACCACTGTGCTAAAGAATCTTCTTTCTGAGCAAAACTGAAGGGCAGGCCTTCACACCTGGAAAAATTGTGCTTGGATAGCTCTAAAATGAAACATTTCTATGAAGGGTTAAATTATGGGCCAGGTTGGATACTTGTGCAGAGGCATTACAAGGTATTGCAAAGGTACGTAAGACACTCCTCTACACACCTTCCTGAAACACTCATAATGAGAATAGCTACCCAAGAGGAGATGGAGTTTCTGCAGAGATAATATTCTCCTTCTCTCTCCCCTGCACGTACATGCTGGTGGAATTAGGCAGGAAATAGGCAGAGCCTCAGCTCAGCCCCACAGTACGCTGGTCAAGGTACCTATGACAGCAGTCTCAGGGACATGAGACATAGGCCTGGTACAAAGCATTTCCCCTTCACAGCAGCCTGTTTCATGCCCCAACAGCACGCCTCTCAGCTGGGGCACAGTTTGTGATCTAGCCCATAAAAATGACAGGTGCCCGAAATAGGCAGATTGATGATTCAGCTCATGCCCTCTCCTCAACTCTGTAACTTAAATTGGAAAAAAAAAAGTTTAAAGAGTTAGGGTTTCACCCTTATATGACATGTTAGAATCATATGTAAATATCGTTCTATTTAAAAATAACATTGCTCAGGAGGCCTTTGTGCAGAGAGAAGCTAGAACAAGAGCCAGCTCACATGTCCTCCAGCTCAGCTGCTGTTTCCCTGTACTTATTTTTTAGTGTTTTTGTTGCAGCCTATTTTTTATTATGGTCATTTTATTGAATTGTTATTTAAGGGGAAGTATCTGACTGCACAGGGTCATGGTAAAGGTTAAAAGCTCTAGCTGTATAGACTCTCTTCTCCCTTTGGGGCTCCGACTTAAGGGCACAATTTCTGTGTTCCTGGCCCAGGGCTCATCAACTGAAGAGCGCTGTCAAACTACATAGTGTCTGAAATGACAGCTCAAACCATGCAAGTCACTTACTCAGATGCTAGAGGGGAAGTTGGGGAGGAATGGGTAAGGAATGGGGGGCGGAGGGGCAGAGGAAGGGGAAAGGTATGAGAGGACAAAGATGACAGGAGAAATACCTGAGAAAAGGAACCAACTCGAAGAGGATAAAAGGAAGAAACCTAGAAAATGAAGAAAGGTCAAGAAAGTCTTTCTGGTCAAAAACAGTAACTGATCAACATGCTAGGACATACTTGAATCCTGCTGCCTTCTACAGAGGTAGCAATAGCCACTTCTCTGTGCAAGGTGCTTCCATCATCTTCAGCCACTGGTTCCATTGCCTCAGCCTCCTGAAGGGGCTTCTCCACTCCACTAGTCACCCCATACTGTAGGGAGGCTGCAAACACCCATGTCTCCTCTTTCATGACTTCTATAGCTGCTACCTCTTGCAAATAGCTCTTTTCCTGCTTCCAGCATGATGGCAGGCAGTAAATGGAACGTGCTGACTAAGAAATGGGTGGATAGCTGTGGTGGGCAAATATTTTGGCTGGAGGGCCACTTAACAAGTTTTGGTGAGATGTTGAGGGCTTTACACAGAAGATAACATGTTAACAAATTATAGATTTTAAAAAAATCATATTGTAAAAATCAAACACCTACTATAACATTTTAATTTTATTTCAAAAAATATTTTTGTCCCTATTTATCTATCTTTTTTAGTAGTATATATAGAGGCAATTGCATAATACCTCAAAATAAAGTCTTACTCTTGTACATGGTATATGGGGGATGGGGGAGTGGGGTGGGTGTGTGGAGGATTATGCAGTAGGGACAGGCATGTGGGGTGGGCATGGGGTATATATGTGGGGGGTGGATGTTTGGGAAGGTGGGTGTCTGTGTGGGTAAAGGGGGGGGTGGGACACTGCTCACGCACTAGGTCCTCAGAGCCAGCTGAGGGTGGGAGGAGGCAGGGGCACATACAGTAGGGCACACCCGGGCAGTGCAGGAGCAGTCCCCTCCTGCCACCCAATTCAGTCAGTGGCTGCCCCTGCAGTGCTCTGCATAGGGGACAAGCCCTGCCTGCTTCCACCTGGGGCAGTCTGCAGAGCCTTTCTACCCACCTCAGCCCCAGCCAGCATGCACAGCTTCTTGGTGGGGCTGCTCCTGGTACAGCTGCAGCCACTTGGGTACTGCTTGGTTCCCACCACCTCCAGCAGCTCCTCCTCCTCTTCCTGCACTGCTCTGGGCAGCAGGCAGTGTGGGGAAGCTGTGGGGACACATGCTGGGCACCACATGCCAAGCCAGGCAAGGAGGAAGCTGCAGCTGGGGAGCTCCTGCCACAGTGCACAGGTTCCAGCTCCAGCTCCTGGCTACCTTCCACCCAACTCAGCTGCCTGCAGGCAGCTGCTCCTCACACCACATGGGCAGAGCGGGTGGAGGGCAGCTGGGAGCAAGAACTGGAGCCCCGCACACTGGGGCAGGAGCCACCCGGCAGAAAGTGCAGCCCCATGGCTTTCCCATGTTACTTGCTGCCCAGAGCAGGGCAGGAGTTGTTGTCATCATCACTGGAGGCAAGGGAAAATTTAGCAATACCCGAGCTGCTACAGCTGTACTGGAAGCGTCTCTGCCAGGAAGCTGCGCACACTGCCTGGGGTGAGGGTGGGTGGGAGCACAGTGCAGGCTGCGCTGGGCAGGAATGGGCCCCATGCAGAGCATTGCAGGCCTGATCCAATCAATTAGAGGGCTGGATCTGGCCTGTTGGATTTATTTTGCCCACCACTGGTGTACAGGCATTAACCATTCTCTGAAAGCAAAAGGGAGGTTCCCTATCCTGGATAAGCATGTCTCCATAAGCACTACTGAACTCAGACTTGTTGAACAAGCCACTCTTGTTGTATTCAAGGGGATTTGTGAAGGTAAGACACTTCTGGAAATTTATGCTTGCCACTATTAAAATATACTGCAGAAGTTTTTATACACACACATGTATAAAAATTATTTATACACACACACACACACACATATATACATACACCCCTTTAGTATATTGCAGTAGATAAACCATTAGATCGTTTAACATTTCAGAAACAAAAAGTTGTTTAAAGAGGCACTTATCCACTCTAGGCCAACTTTAGTCTGGAATGGAGTAAGCAAGAGTGTCATCAATATGATATATGCTGGGGTATTACAAGGAGTGGGAGCCAGCTGGTCTAGGGGTCAATGCTTCATTAAAAAAGGCTTGGTTTAACACATTGGTGTATGTGGTGAACACCTCACTTAGCATTAGTGCTTGGGGCATTTGATACATACATACTTATAGAAAGTGAGTTAGTATTTGCAGGCCACTTACAATTGTTATGATTGCAACATGCCCTGAATAGAACAACTCCTTTTTTTTTTTTTTTATTTCTTAGCAACTGTTACATCCTAAGACTCAGTCAACCTGTTAGTTTGATTTCCTTGACTAATGCAATTTTGGAAGGGTGGCCTAAAAGATGAAAGGGAACTGATGGCAGAATGAGTAATGGAAATGAGGACCCTCTGTTAATCAGCATGGAGAGCTACTAGACATGAAAACGCAATCCTGACACAGGAACCCTTACAAAACTTCAACTGGAACCTTCACACTTTCCCTCTGCTCTGAAGTGTCAGGATATACACACTTTGCATACCTGTGTATTTGCCCTACACAATGCATTTGAATTCAAATGCATAATTATGTGCCTTGTATCTCATTCTTGACCTGCTCCTCCTCCTGTTTCAGCGTATCTGTCCATCTTCCCTCTGACAAACACTCTCACGCATAGGATACAGCGGTAAAAGAGTGAGAAGAGAGTGCATTTTGCACAGCTGACAAATAAGGAGCAATTAAAATACCCGCTTTTCACGATTCCTGCCTAATCGGACAAATTTGAACTCAGAACTCCACAGGTGAAAGACAAATGTGGCAGCTCCGTAATGGAACTCAGATCTTAAAATCATGGGAAACTCTCTCCCCTCTGGATGCCTGAGCTGCAGGAAGACCACAGCAACCCCCAAAATAATCCCCACACATGGACCAAAAAGCTGCAGATGGCAAGGGCTAATATTCTGAAAAGTCAGAATAAAAGGTTTTCTTTGGACTGTATTATGTTGCTTTCTCACTCATCAACCTGAAATGACTTTGTTGCTTTGGTCTGGAACTCATGCTATTCTGAGTTAGCAAAATCCTTTCTGCTCTAACAAGATTGAATGCAGAGTTTTATAGAGAGATTCAATCCATTAGCTGATTAAAGGCTATAGATCACTCTGCCTTGGACACAGTCGTGCCAGTATGGATAAAAAGTGTCAAAAAAGCTTCCAGCATAACCAGTGTCTTTGAAACTGCTATGGCTACAGTTAAAAAAACTTCGCGTTCAATCTTTCTTCAAGTCTGCAAAGCCAACAGGCAGAGAATTTAAGGTAGCTTTTGAAACTGTCTATTTAGAATGAATTTTTGGTACAGTATTTTTAAGTCCCCAAACTATAAATACACATACACATGCACAACATTATCACAAGCTGAGAATGTGTGCAGACAAAAAAGTGCACAAAAATGGCACTGATGAATTTAAGCCTCAAATTATAAAGGAACTTCCTACAGACAATCCTCTCCCCTTTGAAGATTCTCTAAAGATGACTTACTTTATGCTCCTTTATTTCTATTCCAATAGTAAGCAATAAGTCACAATTCTATAATAATTATTGTTGATTGCCATTAAAAGCCAACAGTTTCCAACAGTTGCATGCATATCAAATACTGAATTTTTCACTTGTGCTTTTGAGAGGAACTAATGGTAATCATTCTGCAGGATCTATTAACAACTGTGGATTTAATGGCAACCACTACACTTAAGATTTTAATAAAAACCCACAATCAGCGAATCTCTGAGATTTATCTATCAGTCTGTTCCAAATATGCTAAGACCCAAACCATTACTTAAGTTTAAGACCTATTAAAAGCAATGGGAGCTGCTGGACTGAAATCAACAAACCAAAAGAAGAGTTAAGTGCTAGAAGATTAACTTTTAACTTGATATTTAATATTTGTGGACTATGCAAGTGGAAGAACATTGGCCATTCAGGGGAAAAAAAATCATAAACAGGGGACCAACACAAGTTATGTATAAAAGCAGAGCCTAAAGTATGAAAAGAAAATCATAATATTTGGACTTCAGTACCCATGAGACCCACAAATGCCTCACACTTTTTGCAGACTTAACTTCCAAATCCAATTCCGTAAAATACTGGCAAACAGTTACTGCAGAAATCCTGTCATCCAACGAAGCCTTAGGTGTGTTTGAAAGTGAAATTTAGTAATTTGTTGGACTTCACTGAATTTGTTAGACTATAAACTTTCACCTCAATTCTTCTTTAACTGAGAGAGATCAAGAAAAAAAGTTATACCTTCTTCCCAAACTGACTCCCTTTCTTAATTTTCTACCATGTACAAACTCAGCTAATTTGAAGGCACTCTATGAAACTACCAGGATATCCCAGGATCATTTTATTTGAATTCCAACAGGCCCACGCTATAGACACTTTTAGAATGATGATATAACTAGTTAAATTGTTTTTTAAAACAACTGATCAAAAAATCCTTTATGTATGTAAATTATTTTTAACTGAAGTCTTTAATGTTCACAGATGTACAACAAGGCTTATACAAATAATTTTCAGTTTACAGCCCATTTCCAAAGCTCCTTGAAATCAATGAAAGCGCTCCCTCTGATTATTTGCTATTCATCAGTCATGCTATGTGACTGCTTACCTGTATCTGCAACTGTTCAGTGACCTTGTGAATTGTTTCACTGTGTGGTTAAGAAAAACAGCATTTCAAAATGACCACCAGTTATTTATGGTGTGTTTTGTCTAGCCAATATAATATAGGAGTATATGCAGGCTGCCAGTATTCAGAGGGTTCCATTTAAAATAAATCTTTTTCCTAAAATCATGGCTGAGGAAATGCAGCAAAATTATAATTACATATGTAGTGTGAACTTTTAATCTTCAGAAAACCTGTTGTCTTTTTAGCTCTAATAGATACCATATTTTCTCACATACCACATACCCCCAAATAGATGTGCATCTTGATTTTGGAAGGCAGAAGTTAGGAAAAAGCATTTTTTAAAAGCCCTGGCTGACCATGTGACACAGAGTAAGTCCTCCTGGAAACCATCCAAGAAGCATAGTATCTCAGGAGATGGTCTGAGTGAGGCAGCAGGAACTTCCTAGTGTGTCAAGACAGCAACAAGTCTTTCTAAGCCCTTGTAAATAACAAAGCATTGTTTCCATACCACAATCCTCATCAAGATCTGACACAGCATGTAGCAGCCCACTTGCTCTGAGCCAGCTCAACTGGTCCAACTTTGGAAGGCTGGTCCTGCGGGGGGGGGGCAGGGAGTGCTTCTGATATGTGTAACGAAGTTTATTTGACAGGAAATTCCTACCTCCTGCCTCACCTAGACTATCTCCTGGGATGCCATGCTTCCTGTATACCCCATTTCCAAAGGGTTTGTGACATACCCTGTTTATGTCAGACAGGACTGGAAAAATCTTTCTTTTCACATTCTGCCCTGCAAAAAACAAAGTGCATGTTTTATTTGTACATAAGAAAATACTGTATTTGGCAGAGAAAAAGCTGGTCTCTTTGGAGCATCAGAATAAGTTCTATGTCCAAAGCAAGCAAGGAAAACAGGGATATTATCAATCCCCGTAGGTCTGATTGTCACTGAGATTAAGGTACAAATCAGAGTGGCTCAAATTATTATTGTTGGAGACCTACATGGTGCAGTTTGTTCCAAGCGTTTTGTGTATCTATTCTTTTATGTTCTTGCTGATGATCATCCACTGTCATCTATAATTAGAAAGAAAACAAGGGTATTTCTCATCGGTAAATAAAAACAGATTATCTGTCATCAGTACTCCTAAAGAATTTGACCTTTCAGGACAGACAGTTAGTTTTGAATGGCCTCTATTCAGTGTGCCATAAGAAGATAAGGAGTCAACAGGATGACCATTTGGCTTGGAATTAATTTTGCCAAGTCTGTGAAACAAAGTTTTCAAGGCTCATGAACAAGCTTGGCCATGTAGTTGTACTCTTTTTACAACAGGACTCTTGGGTGTCTAATGTACTGGCATTATCTAAAAAAAGAGGTTTTCAAGTATTTTAGTCTTTTTATGAGTCCCTTACCACCCATGCTGAATGTTATGGTTGAAAAAACAAACCTCAGTTGGAATTTTAACTTCTCATCTTTGGAATAGAAGGAAGAAAGCTATAGGATGGCAAAGGCAGATTTTAGTGGTATAAAATTAACCATATTTAAGTACATATTTGTGCATTTTTTTTTTTTTATAGAAATCACTTTTTAACAAAGGAAAAAGACCTCAAGCCTAGAAGAACTTACAAGTGATTTTGGGTGCTCAGCTTGAAACGCTTTGCTCTTGAAGGATGTCACCCAGCACCTTCCGAACCTTATACCCATTTCAGAGATCTTAACTTGGGCACTAAAAAAAACAACTGAGCTACCCAGAACCAGGAATCACCTCTGAAAACTGAGGCCTAGCTGTCAGCAATTTGATACGATCTGCTAAACCACATATTCTGTGTACTGCCTGCATCTGGATGGGGTCTGAGAAGAGAAGGACTCCACTGATAAAGAGCATAACGTAACTAAAGCCAAGTACAGGCTGTCAAAAGCCTGAGGCTGATTCAATCTTCGCAGGTTAGTTTCAGCGGTGTAGACTGAACCAATAAGCAAGTGAACACACATTCACTTTTGATTCTGGAAATGAAGCCACGTGCCTGCAGTGGCTCAGGCCATGCACTTGGGGTGCTTGAGCATGTCTCCCTGCTTGGCCGAGCCCACCCACCCTGCAAGTGGAAGTTTGCAAAGGAGGTCCAAAGCATCATAGGATGCTGAGGGACTGTGAGTTAACTTGAATCTGGAGGGGATCTGGGACAGAAATTCCATAAAATGGTTTGAACTAAATCAGTTCAGTCTGATACTAAATCCAACCAGGTTTATCTTAAACTGGTTTTGGCCATTTTGGAAGTGGTTTAAGTGCACTGAACTTCTGTTCTTTTACAAGTTTAAACCAGTTTCTGATAACTTAAACTGGTTTGTGTATAACTTCTGCCTTGAGCCTCATACCACTTTATGTGCAACTTCTGCCCCAGCCTAAATGCCACCACTACTTGTACAGACATATTAAAATTTCCTAATCTTTGTGGTAAGAATATGAAGATGAATAAGCTAAGCACAATGTGTTGTATGATTTTTTTAAAATAATTACTGATACTAAAAACAAAAGACTAAACATGCAGCTTTTAGAAGTTTTATGTGTGGGTGTATTTGTATGTGGGGAGATGGAGAGAGGGAAGGAGAAAGAGCAAGCACACGCAACCATGAGCATGAAAGCATTCACCCACAAGCAAGCACCTTCCAAGTTCCACACACTTTGCAAACAAACAAATCTAACATGCCGTCTATGAAGACAGACATTAAAATTCCCTTTTCATATAAGGAGAAACTGAAGCACAAAGAGGTTATTTATCAAAAGAGCAAGCTGCAGCAGAGGCAGATAGGTACTGATACTAAAGACAAAGCAGGCTTAGGTTTCCTATTCTCTCAAGACTATACCACACCTGCCCAGTCTTATTTAATAGTTGGGCGATTCTCATCTGAAGCAAATCTATCGACTTCAAAGAGCTGCAGCGACCGGCATCAACAAAGGTTCTACCTATTGTGTTAATATTAAATATTAGACAGTGTCTCATGTGAACTAAAAAAAATGCCACAAATTCAAGAGAGATAGAAATCATAAATAATGGATCGGGGTACATGTGTAAATGCAAGTACTGAGTCAAGGCCCTTGTCTAAATGCCTGGAGTTCAGCAGGATCACATACCAGGCTAACAGTTTAGATCCTGAAGCTGAGATATTAGAATGCTGCCCAGAATCTATCCACCAGAAAATGGGGTTTTAGAATCCAAGATGTTTGCACTATTGAACATGGCATATTAGACATGCAAAAATATTTAAATTAGATTTCTCTGTGTTCCATTTTGTTCCAAAGTACATCACACATAAAAAGAAGCCAGGGACTAGATATATTTTTAAACTAACCTACAAGTCCAGTATCTCTCCACCCAAATCCCTATAGCTAATCCTAAAGTTAAAGTGCACTTTTAGCTGGAAGAAATGGTTAAGAGTAGAATTGCCTCTACTCAGAATCTCCCAGGCACTTACCTACATGTTTGCTGACCCCATGGAGAAGAGCAGTGCTATTCTGACTAACAGAAGCAATAGAGGGCTTGAAGAAAGAGATAACACCCAAGACCATAATTTCTGAAGCTTACTGAAAAACTGGTAGAGGGATGATAAAGACATGATTAAGAGTATGTGTCAGTTATCACAAGGGACATAGATTTATTTCATTTTACTTAGTTTATGAAAGGTACCCAGTCACAAAGACTCCTCGCATATTAACCACACATAACAAAACCTTCTTTCAAAGTCAGATGTGACAGAAGCCATGCCCCGCTACAGTTGAGGTCATAGAGAACTCTGGCTTCCTGGACACTGGGACTTTTCAAACCTCTGCAGGCAGTAGCCAGCCAGCCACTCGCTTGTCACCATAAACTTTATTTATAATATTCTGAGGAAATCTAACCAATAGATTTCATTTCTCATAGGAACACAGAACCGATTGCAAACAATACATGACTTCTGTAACAATGCTTAACTCCCAGCTGTCCTGACAGATATCAGTTGCCCACACATCTCACTCTAGGCACCTGCACAGGAAGTCATTTTGCTCCAGCTTTTCAATCTGCAAGTGTAAAAACCAAGTCAGTGCCTGGACACAATGCCTAAGTTCCCAGGATCCTTGGCATGGTACACGACATACACACTCACACAATCTGTCTGCAATCAGATATGTAAGTCAGACAAAACTGGCAGGTGATCAGCTAGGAGTACAACATTTCCACGTACTAGCTTTCAGCTGCAAATATGGGACCTGAAGCAAGGATAGACAGCAGCCCTGTTTTGACTCTCAGCTTCTGAAGCCTTGCCTTATAAACACACCATCTAAATCATTAGATCGCTGAAAATTTAAGAACTCTACTCCAATTCACCAGCTCAATCATTATTGTTAAGTGTGTGTTTTGTTTGAATAGACCTGCAACTACTCTGATCTAAAGGCCCCTGAAAGTCTTACAGATTTTTAATACATGATGCATTCTGTAAAACATGGCCATGAAACACGGATTTTCCTTTGATGGACATGGGGGAGATTCCTGTCCTAAGAACCAATCTGCGAGAATGGTAAAAGACAATTGGCTACCTTGTACAGATGTACAGGGTAAAAGCTCTCGCTGATTTTCTAGACATGCTGCCTACAAAGTTCTCCTCCAGGACAAGATCCTTACTTTAAAAGATGGAATAAAAAAGGATGGCTAGCTATTGGAGACTTTTTCCCAGGCCACAACTTTTGACCAATTATGAACAACACTTAATCTACCTTCTCATGATTTCTACTTGTGCCAGCAGGTTAGAAAATTAAGGGGCACAATTACTAACAGAGAACCTTAGCCACCATGAGAGGAGTGACGGAGTGAGATCAGTCGGGTTTTCAATTCCTTTCTCTGGAATTGACCTGTGAACTCTCCTTGGACTTCAGAAAACTTGCAGTCAAAAACACTGACATTTTGCCATCAAGTATTTCATCTTTGGTAGAACAGCATCATTTAATGAGAAAATATTTAACCAAGAATAATCTGTGCAGGTCTTCTCCTATCTCCATTCAACAACTTTGTTTTGGGGAGACGCTCACAAAAGTCCAAAGCTCTACTACACCTTGGACCTGAAATCTTAAAACTCTTCTTAAAAAGGAATACCCACAGCTGAAGCACTTGGATGATCTTTGACACCCCTATTTTCAATACTTACAAGCAAATGTAGTGTTTTGGACTGCACAAACTTCCTCGTGTTCTTTCAGTTTTGAAAAAACTAAATCCAGATTTCATTGAAAATACTCTCAATCATGCTCATTCATTTGCTGTTTATGGAGGCTGCCATTACATGTGCCAGTTTTGGGCATCAATTCATAATTTTAAGTATGTCAATTTGACCATATATTTAATTTAATGTAGAATTATGCCTTCCAGTAATGGGCATATAGGACTAACACCAGTATTGACGTAAGAGTACAGAGTACAATATCTATATAAGAAAAGAAAGCTTATTCTAAATCTACCCACTGTTCAACAAAACCACGTGACAACACAAAGTGCAAACCTACTTTGATCTAATGAAACCAATACACCAGGCTGACATCAGCAAAGAAATCTTCTATAAATTATAGGACAAAGAATAAGAATAATCCTGGTATTTTCCAAATGCTAAATAATCTATTACAGGTTGTTATACTCAAACATCCCATTGCCCATATTAGATTAGATCTTATGAATGAGTATAAGTTTTTAATTTAGACTTTATAATTATTAATTTATAAAATGATAGATAAACATAAGAATTTGTGTAACTTGATTAACATAACTCATACATGTATATCTGGCACAGCACTTCTCCAGTTCCTGCACATAGTTCCTCTTTCTGTTTATTTTGAATGCAATAAAAATAAAACTCAGTGTTACAAGTTGTGCCAAATATCACTGAAGAAGTGCAGGTAACTCCTATCATCCCCCCTTTGGATCCACAAGGTAAAACAGGACAAATGAAGTAATGGTTAGTGGAACATAATTCTTCAGGTAAATTCTCATTATAATGATTAATGAGCAGTGAAAACATGAGCTCTGCTTAATTTCCTCTACCCCACCGCACCCCAACCCGGGCAACAACCAGCTAAGTATAGTCACCATACAAAGGATCTCCCCAGCAGCTGTGGGCACGAACATAGCAGAAGGAAGAAACAATGCCTCTTATGGCTCGTATTAAACATAGTATGATTTTTGGAGCACATATTGCCTTTCATTTTATCACTAGCAAAGTGAGGCTTCAAACTGGCTGGAGTCTGTATAGGCTGCTGTATTGTACAGTAACAACACCAGTATCACTAAGCAAATGCAATGGACTCTATGAAAAAAATTGCGCAACTTGGTTTTTCTGGATACGTTACCCAGTCCCTCCACCAGTTACTGTAATGATGTCTATCATCAGGTTCTTCAACAGCAGGGAACTTATTAAAAACATGCACAAAAGTGATATGCCCCACCCCCATTGTTCCCAGCCTTCATCACATCCTCTTTTATTTATATTCATCTGGGTATCAAGTCCAGAAAGCAATCTACAAGACTTTTGCTGGTCAGAAAAGATTAGCAGAAAGGCAAATTCATATTCACGTCAATACCAATTCATATTTCAGCAAGAGAGTTATCTTGGGAATGAACACATTTTCTGCATATCCTTCACATTTCAGCTGTCTCTCTTAATTCAGTTTAACTGGATAGATTTTCCCTTGGCTTCCATCTGGTCCTACCTTCTCTACATCCACACGTACATAGCCAATTCCTTTGTTTTCTTCTAACAGTTTTAAGGCAGGAGTCCCTATGATATAGGTTAAGTGCTCTCACTCCAGACTGCTCTTCTGTTCTATATAAATCTGGCCTGCCAGCCACTTAGTATGAGAAAACAGTTTCTAGAAGCCATCCCGCTGAGATAACGTCTTTTGGACTGATGGATTCTTTGGCTGTAAATTGCACAACCCTTCAGCTACCCTTTGGTTCCTCATCCCTGCCCGATAGCTCCAGGGAAAATGCCCCAATGGACTCTTTAACAAACAATGACTCATTGAATTAAAAGATCCTTATTCTGAGTGACTACACATTTGCAGAGACAATTGCACTGAGGTCTACTTTGTCCCTAGCTCTCACTCAAGAATTGCAAAGTAAGGCAGAGTATCATCTCATCGTATGCACCTGTACAGATGAGAAGGAGCTACTTTAGTTGCTGCTTCAGCAGCAACAGGAACTATTCACCTGATGCTCATGGGAAGCAAAGGGGGGAGGAGGAAAGAGTCAGTGGCTCTGCTCAGCCCCCATAGTTTACCAGCCATAATAGATGGCTACATCCCCAAAGAAAGTAAACTGAACTCTAAAAAGAGATGGAGTAACTGACTCCCCCTCTCAGGACCAAGCATAAGAAAATAAGGGGAAAAATGCACCTCTCTTAGGGTGCAGACACTCAACACTTTTATGGCAGTGTCATCTGCTTTTACACAGCACACAGACTTATACCAAGCTAAAGTTATTCTTCAGAAAGTCCAAAGTAGCTATATGCTGGCTTAAGTTACACTGACGTAAGTAAGCATGGTGTATCCACAGCTCTAGTTGGTTTCAATTACAAGGTTGTGGGTTGCTCAATCAAAACAAGCTACTATGGGCTCCCTGACACCTAGTGACAAGGTGCTGTAATAACACAGACTAACAGCAGTTACCTTGAAAGAGCTGCTTGGCCATCCAGTCCAGACATTCATATAATTTACATCAGCATACAAAACAATATGTTATGCTGGTATGGTATAAATGTGTTGTATGTTTACACACTCAGGTGCAGTTCTTTCCCAAGACTCCTCTTGGGTCAGTGCAGCCACGCACTGCCCCATGTGGTATGCTGAGGCTACAGCCCCAATCCACCCCTAACCCCTAAGAGTTGTATCAACCCAGCCCTGATCATGCCACAAATTAACCCTAGGGAACACAAGTTCCCAAAGGTGCTCCAAAGTGGAGCACCTTCATCCAAAGTGGAGTAACTTCATCTAATCCCGCATTTTGTGAGGGTGAATTTGTTGGACAATTGGCCACTTCAAAAATGCTCTGCAGCCGTGCCTGTGTCACAGCATGGCTGTAGAGTAGTGGTCTCCAAAGTGGGGTGCGCAAGACAATCCCAGGGGGTGCATGAAGAAAATATTAGAACTTGTATTTTTATTTATTTTTTATCTAAAAAAAATAAGAAAGAAATTAAGCTTTACTAATATTTAATATACAGATTGACACTGGCACCCTCACGCAGTCTGTATGTCAGATGGTCAAGTGTCACGTACGTTAAGTGAGGTATCCTGAGGTAAGAAGCGTTCGTTCGTTTTCAGCGTATTACGATGTATTGCAGTTTACGTGTGCCCAGTTAAGTGGATTTACAGATTATATTATCTAGTTTTAACTCAACTAACCCTCACAAAATGGACAAGTGGCTTAAAAAGATTCCTGAAAAGAAACCGCGGATTAAAGATAATACTAATAACGTGAGCACAAGCGAACAACAAGAAAATGGCAGAGCTGACACTTCTCCTACTCCTAGTACGAGCTCTTTGTCAGTCACATTACAAGGTAAAAACAATGACAATTTAATTTCTATTTTTTGTGTGCGTTTTATAATGTGTATAATACATTAGTACAGTAGTACACGTATATAATTTATAAATAAATAAATATACATATATTGGGGGTGCTTACTCAAAAAATTTTTACTGATAGGGGTGCGCGATCAAAAAAGTTTGGAGACCAGTGCTGTAGAGTACTTTCAGGGGGCCAGTCGTTCAACAAACATAACTTCTGTCTGCAGCTTGAGTGGACAGCAGAGAAGAGGCATTGCTTAGCATGGACATTTTACAAAAAACTTTTAACTTGAGGCATCAGTTGCACTTCAATCTTACAGCAAAGAAAAACCTGGGGCCTGATCTAGGTCCTACTGAAGTAAATGGAAAGATGATTCTAATGAGAGGATTGGCTTCTAGGACAGTCCTTTATCTATTTCTCTCTTCTGCACTGTTCTGCCGTTTCCTTCTGTTCAGCATATCCTGCCACTTTCTCATTAAACCTGAATCCCTTCATAGCTGTTCCCGTGCAAATATATTAACGCAATTGTTTAGTTTGCCAAGTAGCCACATTAATCATTAAGAAACCTTTCAGTTAACAAGCTGGTTACAAGCAGAACAATATGCTGTTCCAAAAGAATGTCTTGGCCCACCAGTGGTGCTGCAATAACTAGCTTTCTGCACATGTCCATTTAAACTAATGTTTTTTGGAACAGTTTCCCTGTCCCGGCGAGCAGCAAGCAAGTCCATCTCCTCCTGGGAAAACTTTGGCTTCTTGATTGGCTTGCTCCTCTGACCCATGGCAGCTTGCCCTGTTTGCTTTCAGCCTCCCTGAGGTCATGTAAACCTAAAAACTCTACAAGAGGTGGAGACTCCATATGCTAATAAGTCCCACATTAGGCCTTGACAGCTAATGGGCTGAAGGCTGCACGCAGAATTGCTGCAGGGAATATCTCAGGCTGAAGCAGGTGTGTGCAACTAGCAAGTATGTGGCTGACAAGCCTTTATGCATCTTGCTATTAGTTTTATAACAGGACTTTCCAACACTACAGCTTTGACCTATTAATGGCTCACAGGACTAAGTACCAAATATGGGACAAAGCAATCAGTGCGTGCTTGTCAAGTTGAGCTATTAACCTTGTACGTTAAAGTGAAACATTATGAAGTATATTAGGTTACCCCTTTGCTATTACAAAAAAAAAAAAAATCAACATTCATTGCTAGCAACGGGTAAATATTTTATTTAGTTAAAGGCATTTTCCTGGCAATCACCATTGCAACATTACTCACCATGAGTAAAGGTAGCAGAATTTGGTCCTAAAAAAAAGATCTCCAATAATTTAAGAAACACACACAGTGAATGGCACCTAAAAGCCAATCAACATTAATGGTATCAGAATTTGGCTCTAAACTGTAGCAAGTGCAAGGATACTACCGTGATGAAAATAATACAATTATTTAGAAAAGACAGTACTTTGTTCAGCCCTTTTGAAAAACAAACGAAGTAGTCGAACTAAAAAAATAGAAGAAACATTAAAGTGTGACCATAAGAATATGCACAGATAGAAAACACAGCTACTAAAGAAGAAGATACCAGGAATAACAAGCTATGTATGTCAGTGGAGACTGTACCTTTATCATACCAAGGAAGAGCACCTGCAGCTATTTTTAAGGGATTATTTTGAGTGAATTAGAAAAGAGAGTAGTTGATGTCAAACTGTGTTAGGATCTCTAAACCCCATTTTTCAACCAACCAATATTTCTTGGAGATCTCCCCCAGCCCAGTACACACAAAATACATTTCTAAGGAGCATCTATCTCACTGCTATTTGGAAATGAGAAATAAGCAAAGAATTTTTTATTAGGTAATCTACTTCCATAAGAAGATCCTAAATAGCATCAGTCATTAAAGGTTCTAATTATTAAAGTAATTAATTTTCAATTATTAAAGTCATTAAAGGTTCCAATTATACACGGATGGATCCATACCATGGCATGACAAGAAATGCAAAGCCTGCCAATGCATCTCCATCACCCCCACAATTACTACACCCCACAACAGAACCATCAGCATTCCTGCATCTTACAGCTGCACCTCCAGAAATGTAATATCTCTCATCCAATGCACCAAATGCCCTGACAGAAAATACATAGGAGAGTGTGCAACAACTGCGCACCAGAATGAATGCACACTAGAAATCTATCAAAGACAAGAATACCCAATTACCTGTGGGGGCACATTTCTCACAAGAAAATCACTCTCTCCCCAGTCTTTCAGTTCTAATCCTCAAAGAGAATTTACAAAATACCTTTCACAGACAAGCCTATGAATTTCACTTCATCAACCTCCTGGATACAAAAAATCATGGACTAAATATAGGCATTGGATTTATAACACATTATAACCTGCCTGATATCTGACTCCCCGGGTACAGAGGGCCACTTGCATGATCAGGGGGCAGCACGGCAGGCCTTATAAGGAGAGGCTACAGGACCTGAACCTGTTCAGCCTCCA
>NW_017728931.1:47727382-47741174 GCF_001723895.1 Crocodylus porosus | reverse complement strand
CTATTCAACTGCTACATTCTTCCTCCTTTTCTCTCCCCGCCCCAGCCTCTCTCTCACCCACTGACTCCACAATTTACATCATCACTGCCTGCCTGTCTTGCATGGATACATGCCCAGCCTCTGGCTTCTTTACTATTCACTCCATTCAGGAAGAGCACGCACCAACTGCAGAGACTTCCTCAGCCTGATGGAGGGTTTTTAAACCTGAAAGCTTGCTAAAAAAATTTTTTCCAACTACTTAAGTTGGTCTAATAAACGGTATGAAATTCACTCAAAGAACCTTGTCTGCCTATGTCCTTAGACAAATATGGCTACAACCTACACCCCTGTGATTATGACTGTTAACGTTCGTACTGTTCATCAGAGCTTGAAGAAAGAGAAGAAAGAGAAGATTTCAAAGGTGGACACTTTTGCATGATCACTTACTGAGGTAGGGCCTTTGACAACACATTGTGAATGTCTTAATGGGAGGTACAGCTGGTTTCTTTTCTAAAAGTCTGAGAAACACTGGTTAAGAGGGTCTGAACTGCTAGGCACAGTGACACATTTATCTAGTTTCATGCCCTTTGTCATAGGCTTCCAGGTCATTTAGGTCACACATTCTAGTTGTCAAGCGGAAGTAAGCTTCAGGCTCAAATCTTTCTGTCAGAAAAGAGGTGGCTCATCTTCTGGAAATACTTGCAAGGAAGGCTGCCTGCAGAAGGGCTAATGTCACAGCAGAACCCCTAACACATCTGAGGTCAGCTTCTTTACCAATCTCTGCATAGCCCTTATTGCATACTTAACACAGGAACGGGCACAAGATATAAATTCCAACAAGGGAAGGGGACCCACAAAAGGGAGCATTAATGATAAAAGGAGATTTTAAAGGAAAGGAAACTCTAAAATCCTATCAGTGTAATTCCAATTCTCCATGGATTTGCCGCTTTTTATATAGCAGATGACAAATTCAGTGATGTTTCTTTCTGGAATTTGGAAGGCATGGACAGAAAGGTCAAACAGCTGGGATGGCTCAAAAAGGAAGAGCCAGCTCCAGTTCACAAAGTGTAAAAGAAACAGAATGTGTTAGTTCTCTCCCACCCCAGGAAACGCAACTAAATGGAAAAGGACATACAACAGCAGACACTATAAATAGCAGCATAGGGATCTGAGCCCATAATAAAGTGGTGCTTCCTATTTAACTCTGAACTGGAGCTTCCAAGCTATCCTGTTCTCCTGAGGATTTTCCCTCAGTCCTCCTATTCAATCCTGTTTTCCAAGGCTTTATCTACATGCAAAATTTGCATGAGTTTAAAAACCAATGTAAATTAACTTGGTGCAAACTTTGTGAGGACTCTTACATCAATTTAAGAGTGATTTACTCCATTACTTAAACCAATACCTAATCAACTAAGTAAGGCCAAGTCTACATTAGAAGCGCAGTGCCAGCTGTATATGCCACTCCTACTAACGAAAAGAGTTTATACTGGCAAAACCATGCTGTGGTTGGCACAGCTACTCCAACTCTCCCCAGCAAAGTAAGCTGTACTGGCAAAACATGGTTTTTCTCAGCAGAACAGTGTCTGCATTAGGGTCTTTGGCCTGCACAGTTAAGTCAGTAAAATAACCAAACAAAAAAAAAACCAAAAACAAAAAAACCACATGCTCCATGTCACTTTAAGTGACCAATAACTTAGCTATGCTTGTTACCCACTAGGCACATCTATGCGTTTCTTAACGCACAGTAGTTACTGTGCATTTAGTTTAGTACTTTTCTTAATGCAGTATTAACTGAATGTGCAATAACTACATTTAGTGCGCAGTAGTGCTGGCGCATGGGGTTTTTTTGTGACCATTACTGCACAGTGTTACAAGGCTACTGCACAGGAAGTGTCTTGTGTAGAAGCACCCATTATATACGTGTTATGGGCTACTAGTTAAGAGCTCATATAAAAGGATTAGGCTTTGTTTACCAGTCACCTTTTACTTCCCTGTAACATCCTGGCTAGAGGAAATCCAAGACACCAGACATGTTCAGGTGTTCTGGGCAGCTCTCCCTCCATTTCATTTGTTCACTCTTTAGTTCTCTGAGCTGGAGGCTATTCTGTGTTACAAAGTCTCTGCTGAGGATCTTACCTCAGATTTTACTTTTTTTTTTTTTTTTTTTTTTTTTTTGGAGAACAGACATGCTTAGCTTCCTTGCCCCAAACAGGCCTCCCTCCTTTTAAAGGACCAATTGAAGAAATACCTGGGTTTCCCCAGGGAGGAAATTAAGCTTGTGTCTTATTGCAGACATCCTTCTAGGTGATTTTGAGAACACTGTCTTGCTGTTAATGCAACTGCAACAATTTATATATCAGCCGGGCATCCAGCTGGAAACACTTAGATCTCAGACTTTCCAATAGCAGGCATTGCAAACTATGTACCCTGACTGCCTTGTTTTAATCAGTGTAGAGGCTTCCCACTTGGGATATGAATGTTTGCCATTGTTTCCGTGCCACCTACATTGGACCCTGTAAAAGCAGCTCATTTAGAAGCAGTGGGCTCTGTGTGCCAAGTTTTCGACATCTCTTCCTCACCATTTGTAATGTCTGTAAATTACTTGGAGAAACCAGCTGTAAAATTGCTAAATTGCTGATGACACAAAACTGAAGGGAGTAGTAAATACAAAGCAACCACAAGAGAGATCCAGAGGGATTCAGATCACTTATGTAAGTAGGCCAGTACATGGCAAATTACATTTACTGTGCAGCAAATGTAAACTATTGCTCAGTTGTTGAAAAACTGCAAAACTGAGAAACATGCCATTCTGAAAAAAACACGAGAAAAGGACCATGAGATAATAGCGGACACTCATTAAAAACCTCTCCCGAGTAGAAAAAATGAATTCTGCAAAGCCGATGCCACAATGGACTGTACAGTAATCTGGAACATTACACCTCTGCCAGCAGATGCATGGAATCCATTCATGAGAATCCACTCTTCCCCATCATTGCCAGCACCAGATAAACCTACACCAATACAAGCCATTTTGTCAAGAGTTAAAATCATCTAACAACTTACTGCAAGAGAACAACATTTGTGCCAGGGAATGTATTCAGTGAGTCTGGGGAAAAAGCAACAAACTGTTTTACAACACGTTGGGTGCATTGACACAAGACACTGACTTCACAGTAGTTGAAAAATACTACGCAGTAGCATATCACAATATGGACAGTGCTAATGTGCTACTACGCAGTAGTATTAAGCTAATGTGCAATAGCCTCACCTAAAAGATGATTGCTGGCACTATTGCTAATACAAGCACTAAATAAATGCACAATAACGACTGCACAGTAACATCTAGTGGAGATGCACCCACTCTGTAGTTTTGTTACCAGAAACCCTGTTAGGATTAAATCTGCCCCTCTTCCCTTATTTTTCCTGCTCCTATCCCCTTCCTGACTCCTGCACTTCCCCCCTCTAGCTGCTTCCACCTTCTCTTCCTCCCTGTTCCTGGCTCTTCCCCTCATCACTCTTCCTCCTGATGTTGTCTACAGAGCCTGTCATCTCATCTGTTCCTATCTTTCCCAGTCACCACCGTGTATCTGCCTAAAGCTTAGTGGCAGCTAACTTATTTGCAGTAAATCCTCATTGTTTCTATTCCATACCATCCTCACATTCCCAACCCACCAATTCCCATTCCAGACAGGGATTTTCTCCACTGAGCCCTTCCCTGCCACCCCAATGATTCGGAGGAGAAACATACAACTTATGAATTCTGGTTCAAGTTATGAAGTTTTCAGAAAGAAATTGCTGAATCGTGCAGTGTTGATGTACATAAAATCTGTCAATTTCTGGCAAGAGCAGCGTACTGGGATTCTTTTTCCTGAGGCCTTGTCTACATGATAAATTTGCTCCAGTTTATTAACTGGTGGGCAGTGCTCAGCAACTTCCTATTGCGTATCATATACTTGCTATGAGTGAACAGGCAGGACAACAAATACAACAGCAGAAACCATTCATCAGGACTAGCTACAGACATTACACATAAACCAGTTTAAGTGATCAGAAACTGGTTTAAATCTGTAAGAGAACAGATGTTCAGTGCACATAAACCAGTTTGAAAATGGCTGAAACTGGTTTGAGATAAACCTGGATGAATGTAGTATCAGACTTAACTGATTAGGGTCAAACCAGTTTATGCTATGACTGTCCCAGACCCTTTGCTGGTTTAAGATAAACCAGACTCCCCCAGCATCCCAGCATGCTCTCTGGGATGAGTGGAGGTCTCTGTTCCACAGCAGAGCTGACCCCTCCCCCGCTCCCTGGCTCCAGCTCTGGAGACTGTGGGCTGTTCCCCTCTTCCCCTCACCACTCCCTGCTAACCATGATCCCCCTTCCTCTCTGCCTTGCTACAGAGGTGTCTGTGTACAGGTTTTCCTTGCCAACCACGGTTTTGCCAACCATGGTTTTTAGTATCCATACTTAATATTCTATATACCATTTGGGCTACCACAATATAATTTTGAGTAACCACGGTTTTCTGTAGCCACACCACCTCCCATTTCAAATCACCCAGGTTCTTGCTAGCCACCCGTGGTGCTCCCATCTCCTCATGCACACTCAGTCTCATGTTGTGCTTCATGCTGTTAACATCCAGGTCACAAGTGCGCTGCATTTTTCTCCCGATTTCTTTGTGATTTTTGCATTTTGTCCTTAATCATGGCCTCTAAGCAAGTGAGTGGTGAAGGTGAGCAATTTGTGAAGAGGGAAAGGAAAGTGATGTCCTTGGAAACAAAACTGGAGTTGTTGGATTGTTTAGCACGTGGAGAGAGTGTGGCGAATACAGGGAGGCATTTTGGTGTGAACAAATCCACTGTGATAACCATTTTGAAAATTAAAGCTACTATTAGGGCCAGTGTTGTGAGTGGTACACCAGAAAGTGGTAAAAGTTCTTTAAAAGACCCACTACTTAACAGTGAACCTTTTTTTAACCTATTAAAGGTAAATAAAATGATTTGTATACACTGTATTCCTTTGTTATTCATATTCAAGTCCCTAACTCCATTTTTCCCATAAGCCTTTTGTCTTACCAACCATGGGAATTTTCAGGAACCTAACCCCTGTTGCTGGTGAGGGAAACCTGTATTAGCTAGCAGACTGCATGCTGGCCAGGGTCTGTGCTGAATCAACAGGTAGAATGAACAGGCTGAATCAACCAGTAGCTGGTGATGTCCCTCTGTTGTTTTCTTAATTGGGTGAAAACCACTGAGTGAGGTTATCAGTTCCCTGCTGGGCTAATCACAGCATCCTGCACTCCCCCTCAGCTCAGTGTTGTGGAAGGAGGGGAGGGCTGCTGCAGTGCCCCCCAGCTTCTCGCCTGAGCCCCTGCAGGCATGTCCCTGCATTTGTGGGATGTCTGTTTGGTTACAAAACTGATTTAGCCTAGCCTGGTTAGACCAGCCTGCAACAACTGAATCAGTTCAGGCTCAGGCTTTTGGAATATCTGGCCCTAGCCCAGTGGTGTTGGCAGCTGCTGTATCCAGCCCAGGAACTGTGGGTTCTTGGAACTTAAAAAACACCTAATCAGGTAGAAGCAGCTAGAGAAAGGGAATTACCCAAACTCTAAGCAGAGCAGCTTTCTCCAAAATCTCTACATGGGGTTGGATTTTGGAGACCAAGTACAGAACAAAGAAATCAACATATTGCGTCTTTAAAGCCACAAAGACAAGGGTGAGTATGGGAAGACTCACAAAGCCACACAGAAAGTGTTTGGGCCTCAAGCCAGAAAAAAGGACATGCTTTCATGAGAGCATGTTCTCTGTTTAACTGCAAGGCCAGCCAAAGTCAGACTAGTTGATCTGAGAGGGAAAGAGAAAGCAGGAGGCTCCATGATTCAGAGGACAAGCCAGGAGATGCAGAAAGATCCCGAAGATCCTGACCTAAACCCAAAGAATGCTCCAAAAAGTGAAGAAACTGAGGCAGGGAAATGCACAGGGGGTTACCATTCTGTTTAGATTTGTATATTGCTTACATTATCTAGGTCAGGAGTGGCCAACTCACCGCACACGTACCACAAGTGGCACGAGCAGCCTCAGTGCGTGGCAGGCAGCAGATCAGGTGACAATGGCAGATGGGGCAGGGAGCAGAAAGCAGAGCAGCAGATCAGTCATGGGAAGGGGACTGGAGTAGCACTCAGAGGGTGTGGTGGTAAATTGTGGCCCCCATATGCACTTGATCTAGGTATACAGTAACTTATTTCAGAATCCTGTGCAAAAGTCCACATGTGTTATTTTGTGTGTCCTTTCATGGTTAAACTGTAAACTAAGAACACCAACAGGTGGGATCCCAAGATAAAGGGGTGCTTAAGCTCCTTGGGAGTCAGAGATGTTAGCTCATCTCCTGGAATCCCATTTTCAGTCTTCCTTCTCTCAAGCCCAGCACCAAAGTGGCCTCAGCAGCCAGGAGAAGCAATTATAAGGGAAATCATAATTAGTCTCTCAAGCACTAGGCTGATGCACGTTCTGTGTTGGTGGAAGGTGTGCAGTCTGGCAGGTAAATGAAGCCATGAGGGAAAGGCGCATTCTCAGTGAAGATAAACTGCAGAGAAGTTAGCTACCCCCAAGTCTTAGGCAGATACACAGCCTGGGAAATTTCAGCATGAATCGTTTGGCAAAGGTATAATCAACTAATAGGATTTAATAGAAATTGTTAAGCAACTTTAAGTACAGGAATAATAACCTTTATTGCCTACAACTATACAGCTTCTAAAACTGCATAGGCAAGAATAGCAAACTAAGATTAAAACATGCACAGTACTATAGAAACATAGCTTTATCAGAGTTACTTTACCAAGTCAGGACATTGGTGCATTAGATTTGATATCCCTGCCTCCAGCAATAAGCAGTACCTGTCCTGATGCTTCAGTAGATGGTGAAAAAAATACCAAGCTCCTAGACTTCAGTCCTGCATGGTGCCAAACAGTTGCTCTGTGAAGGACTAAGCACCTGCAAGCCCCAACGACTTGAAGAGGAGCTGAAGAGTCTCAGCACTGAGTCATCATCATCAGCATGCAGGATCAATACATCTAGCCAACTGTGCAAAGCTATATGCTCTGCAAAAAATATTTCTTCCCAACCTCTGGAGCAATCAGTTTACGTCCCCAAAGTGTGAGATTTGTTTAGTTCTCTTTTCATATGCATAACTGAGTATCTGACACAATTATATCATGCTTTTTTTTCAAAAGCTACCCATGATACGTGACTCAATATCACTCAACAGACCTAAGGGAAAAGAGGAACTGCAAATTTAATGAAAAGAGTTTTGAACATTTCTTTTTTAAACTGGAAAGCATAGGATGGCTCATAAAAGTAAAAGACTTGTGATAAAAGAGAATGGTAATTAAAAGAGTAAGTTAAGGCAGTATTGAATGTCATTTCAAAGGAAAAACAGAGGAGTATTCAAGCCCTGAGAAGCCAAATAACCCATTTTTAAACATTCTCTGAAATGCAAGAGTTATTTTCTAGAAGCCTAGACTGTATTCTGCAATACAGAAAAGAAACCTCCATTTTGTTCTGATCTCATATTCATACTACTGTCAGTTGATGTAATGCGATTGTTTTTGTTTAATCAGTACCTCTTAATCCAAACACAGTCCCTTTGAAATTGTCTTTTAGGCTTGCTTTTTGAAGCAATATGGTTTTCATATTCATAAACTGTGAAAGTAGCTTCTTGATTTTTTAAATATCTGTGAGACTGCTGTTTTTCTCTTCATTCCGCATTTTAAGGCCCAAGACAGCCTAGCACATAAAGCACATGCTTGCATGCTTTGCTAAATCAAGGTCTTAAATCTGAAAGTTTCCAAAATGATTTTTATCCTCCTGAAACACCATGTGATTTCAAAGTGGTGAGGCAGATAAACTAAGCTGAAAAAATAAAATAAGATAGTGGATGAACAGTTTCTCCTGATATAATTTCCAAACTGACATCAGTTCATGACCAAAGAGAAACAAAAATGCTTAAGTGGTGCAGTTCTATGTATTACTACTGCAAAAAGTGACTGGATAGAAAGCAAAAGGGTAAGTATCAAGTAGTGTGGATATGAAGATTTCCATTTTCTTAGGCTCCTTGGTCCTTGAGCAAGGACTGGGTATTCTTCTAAGCATGCACATATTTAACTTTAAGCTCCACAGAAGTCAATGGGACTTAAAAATGTATTTAAATACTTGTCTGAATAATAAAGAGGTTGCTCAGGTGGTTAAGCTCACTTGCTTAATTGGGACCTTATTTCTGATTGCCTTGATGTTTTAACCCCTGCATGGATCTAACCTCATCTGATGTCTTTGGTGCAGTGATGACCTCACACTTTCCCAAGCCTTGTTCTGCAAAACCAGCAGCAGAAGAACAAAAGATGGCTGTGAAATAAATAGGTGAATGGTGCAGGGCTGGCACTGCAGGCCTGTCTGGGACCCGCACAGCACCGGCTCCTGCCAATCTAAGACCTGTGCTGTTTGCAGTGCCTGCCCTGGACTGACTGGGACAAATGCTGCATTCAGCACAGGTCCTGGACTAGCTGGAGCGAGCACCTCATTTTAAATTAACAACAATAATTTGTTTTGCGTTTTCTCAAAAATGTGCATGCAGCTATAGCTTTGTCAGGAATGGCATGGTCAGAGATGCAACTTGCAACTGGAGCCGACAGCGGTAATGTGTATAGTGGCCATCTGATCCTGGGGAATCTATGGCACCACCATGATCATCCCCCAACAAAATTCCTTCTGTCACACAGAAAGGTTTTGCCTTTATTTTGGAGTTAAAATGCCCAAAAAAAGAAAAAAAGGGGGGGGGGGGGAATTTTTGGTTTTGCTTTTCAAAAGACTGTTCCACCCTGGCAGAAGGACTGTGCTCAAGGGTGCAGATTATTTTCAGTTTACAGTAAAGTTAAACTCTTCTTCAGTACAAGGCAGCCTGAACCTGGGAGCATCACAAGTGCCCATGTTTTCCTACTGAGGAGAACACAGTCCTGTAGAGTAGGACTAGAAGACACATGTTAGGGAGAAATGGCTCTCTTTATGCAGACTGCAAATCTGTGCTTTAAAGCTATTTCTTTGCACTGCACATAGTTCCCACAAGTATTTCAGTGTCAGAATGTGATGAGGACACCTTTTTGGCTGTTCTAGTTGCTGGCATGGGTGCAGGGATTACACTTGGGAAAAAAAAAAAGGAAGGCTTTTCAAAAATATAAATATAGAGAGACTAAACCTCCCAGCACTGGTAAGGAATGTGTAGGAAGCTATTTACATCCACAGTGCCCAACTGGGTTAAAACTCGAGTCTACAAATGCATTGGGGAGTTATTTATAATCTACAGCTAGTTTTCCTCAGCTGGGAGCTGATACAGCCCCCACCACAGGCGTTTTAGAGGAACAGATGCTAGGGCTAAAACTGAAAACCGAAAGGTTGGCTTTATACGGAAGCTTTTTGACCCATGAAAGTCCTAGGGTGTCTTCCACTGCTTTGAGTTTGCTTTCTTATGTAAAATTTTCATTTTAAAATAATATAAACTTCTAAGAATTAATTAACTATACTCTTTAAGAAAATTCAAGGGAGTGCTTTCTTCACTCCAACTGAAGTCAGTGGAAATGAAACACATACTTATAGCTACATGCTTCCTTAAGCACTTTCCTGAATAAAGGGCTTGTGCTGGTGGCGATTTCCGGTGACATACGCAGTCTATTTCCCAAGGTGAATCACTTCTCTACATATCTGACTTTTAGGAATGATATAAAATAGTAAAGTCTTGGATACTGGTTTATTTTCATATGATGGTCAGCTTCAGAGCCACCAAAGCAGGATTGGTGTCCCACTGCATTAGACACCAAACATGCACAAATGCAAAGACAATGCTAACCTTAAAGGAATCCTTACCACAGTGAATGATGTACTGCATGGTCCCACAGTAGGCTGCTCATTTCCTGAGATGGTTGTACATTTTTTTCTAAATTTCTCCTGCATTTTCGCTGCTGTCTTTTAAACCCACTGCTATTTATGTCCTAAATGACTGAAACTAACTGACCTGTACCCTCTCTGTAATTTGTCTTTATGTATTATATCTCCTCTTTCTCTTTATTTTGAACCTTTCCCCATAAGTCTTATTTCCACATCTTTTTATCATTTTTGTCAGCTTCTTCTGAACATCCTGCAATATATCATTCTACATAAACATTGCTACCCAGAAGTGAACACAGTACATTACACAGTGATGCTAGCAGAGTGCAATAAATTACCTTGTCTGTTTTACATGAGTTATTCTTATTACTATAGGAACCCTGAGACAACTCAAATACACTTGATTTTCAAAAAGTGCTGAGCAGCAGATTAGGTCCCTTTATGGTGAGGTACATTCTGCAGGGTCTGCCCCCACAGCTGTGATGGGATTCCCTCTCAAAAATAGCGAACAGCCTATCAGCCAAGTGTTTCCCGACTCACTGCTAACGCACTGTACAGCACTTTGATCTAACCTAAAGAAAGTGAAGAATAGGATTCTGTTCTGTTAGCTTTGGATAAGAGACAAGTTCTAGGTTACTGTATACTTATTTTCCTACCATCAAACTCACTCTATTGGTTAAAAACGAGAAACATAAAACATTCTTGAATTAAATGTCATAACATGACACTAGAGAAAGTGGTCTCCTGTAAAAAGGCGGGCATAGGTCAGTAGACCATTTAAGTATGTGTAGAAGTCTACCCTTTTGCAGTAAAGCACTTCTGCTCATGCTTAAGTCCAAGTGCATGCTTGCATGCTATCAAACTCAATGGATATAAGCCAATGTGCAGATTCATCACCCAAAAAAGGGAGAAAAAAATCAAAGCGCAGAAACCTGAGCTGGGGCCATCTTTAGGTTTTGTTTGTATGGTGCCAAGCACATTTGAAGTCCAAGTCCACAGCTGAGGCTCCTAGCTGCTACTACAGTAATAGCAATGACAGTAGTCATAACTACAGGTCACTTCCCTTCTCCTTCCCTTTTCCTTCCAAAACCAAAACAAATCAACTCAAATTGGGGTAAAAATAACCGAAGGCTTATCCAGCTTCAGCCAACTAGGGGGAAAGAGGATACACCCTTCCCCTAGGGCAGCCTCCACTGAACCAGCTTCCTCTTCCCTTTCCAAACCCTTTTCAAATCACTCATATGAGAGAGAGAACCCTACTAACAACATACACCAAAGTGCCTTTTAGATGTGGTCACAATGGGATCTGAATATGGACCCAAACTTCAGCATGCCCTTAAAGTTAAGTACAGACAGTCTAAAAGCCCAAGATTAAATCAATTCAATCTTCATAGGTTAGTCTAAGCTGTGTAGACTGAACTGATAAGCAAGTGAACACACATGCACTTTTGATTCTGGAAATGCAGCCACATGCCTGCAGTGGCTCAGGCCAGAAGCCAGGGGATCCTAGAGCACACCTCCCTGCTCAGCTGGAGCAGACAGCTTGGGCCAAGTCTAGGCCACCCACCTTGCGAAGGAGGGATTTGTGGGAAGGTGCAAAGCATCCTGGGATGCTGGGGAACAGAGTTAACTTGAATCTAGAAGGGATCTGGGACAGAAGTTCAGTAAACCAATTTAACCTACATAAGTTAAATCTGATACTACATCCATCCAAGTTTATCTTAAACTGGTTTCAGTCATTTTGAAAGCAGTTTATGTGCACTGAACTTCTGTTGTGTTACAGATTTGAACCAGTTTCTAATCACTTATACTGGTATATGTGTAATTTCTATTCCTAGCAATGCCTTGTTGACTAGGGGTTGACTTCTGAATCAGGACTTTAATATTTTCAATCACATCCTTCCACTTCTGTATTCAACCTTGGATATTATTCATGTAACTTGTACAGCAATGCCATTTCCAAGATGTTCTTATTCTAATGTTTTTTCCCCCTAACCAATATATTTTCTAATTCATAGACTGAATTAACTGCACTGAGGCAAGCTTCCATATGTCTTGCAGAAGCATTTTTTCAGCATCCCCTGGACTGAAGGCACAGCCAGTAAAGTCCATTAAGTTGGAAAGGCATTAGAAAGAAAGGCATTGTACAAAATAGCAGGCTTCAACAATACCTTCCAGCTTCCTCAGAAAGGTCCAAACTGTAATCCAAAAAAGTATTAAAATTCTGTTTACATTAAGGAAATTCCCTGGTGTAACTATATTGCTGTAGTACTGTTTCTTTTGACATATTACTGAACTAAGCTATGCTGATATAAAGAACACTTGGGGCTAAGACAGAATATCTCTGGCTAGGTTTGCACTACAAAGTTTTGTCAGCATAGTGATATTGATTAGGAGTGTGAAAGAAATCACATCTCTAAAGCAACTCAGTAGTGTTTGCAATCCCCCCATGAAGATGCAATGTATACTAGCAAAAGACTTTTTTGCTTTGGGAATGATTTCCAGCACAGGGTGTCAAGGGCCTGCAGCAAGGCAGTAGCCCTAGACTTCAAGAGGGCCAACTTCAACTAGTTTAGGAGATTAGTGGGAGAGGCACTGGGGTTCTCGAGAGCAAGGGAACTCAGTGCCCAAGATGAGTGGTCGTTCCTTAAGGAGACGATACTCAGGGCCCAAGGGGTGACCATCCCAACAAGAAGCAAGGGGGGCAGGAGTGCCCAAAAGCCCCCTGGCTCACCAAGGGTGTCCGGGAATGCCTGATTGCCAAAAAGGTGGCGTACAACTGGTGGAAGGGGGGTGCTATCTCCAAAGAGAAGTATACCTCCTCTGCTTGGGCCTGTAGGGGGCTGTCAGGAAAGCTAAGGCGGACATAGAACTAGGACTAGCATCCAAAATCAAAGATAATAAAAAGTCCTTTTTCAAATATATAGGGAGGATGAAGAAAGCACCAGAAAATGTGGGATCCCTGCAAGATTCTCTGGGCAATCTGGTGGCTGCGCCAGAGGAGAAGGCAGACCTCTTTAACCAATTCTTCACCTCCGTTTTCTTGTGCAGGGACCGGGACTTCCCCACCGTGATATAAGATGGACTCGGGGGGAACGCCTCCAGACCTCAGGTTGGGGAGAACCGGCTTAGAGAGTTTCTGGTGGGGCTGGACGTGTTCAAATCAGTGGGTCCAGATGCTCTCCACCCCAGGGTGCTGAGGGAGCTAGCCGGAGTTATTGCAGGGCCTTTGGCACAGCTTTACAAGCACTCGTGGTGCTCAGGCCAGGTGCCAGATGATTGGAAGATAGCCAACGTGGTCCCCATCTTTAAAAAAGGGAGGAGGGAGGCCCCAGGCAACTATAGGCCCGTCAGTCTTACCTCAACCCTAGGGAAACTCTTTGAGAAGATCAAGGAGCACATCTGCCATGGGTTGGCTTCAGGGATGATGCTCAAGGGCTACCAGCACGGTTTCATTAGGGGCAGGTCATGTCAGACCAACCTGACTGCCTTTTATGATCAGGTCACAAAAGCACTGGATGCAGGTGTTGCAGTGGATGTAGTCTTTCTGGGCTTCAGCAGGGCCTTCGACACTGTCTCCCACCCCATCCTCATTAAAAAACTAGGCGACTGTGGCATTGATGCCTACACAGTCAGATGGATTGCAGATTGGCTGAAGGGTCGTACTCAGAGGGTGGTGGTGGACGGGGCATATTTGACCTGGGGAGAAGTGGGCAGTGGAGTCCCCCAGGGCTCGGTCCTTGGGTCTGTGCTGTTCAAGCTCTTTATCAGTGATTTGGATGACGGTGTGAAAAGCAACCTGTTTAAATTCACTGATGATACCAAAATTTGGGGTGAGGTGAGCACGCTACTAGGGAGGGAAAGACTGCAGCAAGACCTGGATA
>NW_017728931.1:47679175-47727177 GCF_001723895.1 Crocodylus porosus | reverse complement strand
CTGCGGGTCCTAAACCTGTTCAGCCTTCACAAGAAGGGGGATCTAGTGGCCTGTTACAAACTAGTCAGGGGGGACCAGAAGGGTTTGGGAGAGACCTTGTTTCCCCTTGCACCCCCTGGCATAACAAGGAATAACTGCCATAAGTTGTTGGAGAATAGGTTTAGATTAGATATCCATAAGAACTACTTCACAGTTAAGGTGGCTAGGATCTGGAGCCAACTTCCAAGGGAAGTGGTGCTGGCTCCTAGCCTGGGGGTCTTTAAGAATAGGCTTGATGCCTACCTGGCTGGAGTCATTTGAGCCCAGTTTTTCTCCTGCCCAGGCAGGGGGTTGGACTTGAAGATCTACAAGGTCCCTTCTGACCCGACTTCTATGATTCTATGATTTAACTACACTGGCAAAAGAACTTTTCTTTGTTATTTTGATAGTAGTTATATTAATGCTATTTTCCTTGGTGAAGAAGGAACACTCTACGAGATAAAATGTTAGGGAAGGGGTACCTAGCTGAAAGATAACAAGGCCAACAAAGGTCTTTGCCTCATTTGTAAAAGAAAAAGATCCATATATGATTCTTCTGCAAGGATGCATATAAGAATTCCAAATACATCTCCAAAATGGCAGAGCAACCTACTAGAGTAACCCTACTTTAAAAAAAGCTGGGAAAGCAAAATACATAAACACAGGCTCAATATTATCACGATCTTATAGAAGTTATATACAGGCTACGTGCAGGTTTCCCTCGCTTTATGAGGGCTCTGTATGTAAAAATTCTCTCTTATGCAATGACCCTTTTTTTACCAAAATTCGTTGTATGTGAGGTAAATTCACTCTTATGCGATTGGTGTGGTGGGAGGGCAGGGGGTGCAGCGCTGCTTCCAGGGCACCTGCAGCTGGGCACAAAGCGCAGCGCACAGCAGCAGCTGCCTTTCTGCTGTTGGCGAGTACCAAAATTGTCTTGTAAAAGTGGTAGAAATGGGTCTGGGGGTCAATACAGTCACACTCTTGGAATGTATCCCTATTTGTTACATTGCAAAGTAGGTTTCCTTTACGTGAATTCAAGGTATGCACCCAGGAACGCATGTACAGCATAAAAGCAAGGGTAACCTATACAAAGTACTGTACCACACATTATTATGGTGACAGCCTGGAGTGCATTACTGCTGCATAACACAGGATTCTCATATGGACCCACCAATATTAGAGAGACCATCCTGGTGTCCAGGTGAGAAAGACAAACACCTTCATCCCCACAAATGAAACTGTGCTAGCTACAGTGAGAAAATGTTAACTGAAATTTTTGCATAGTATGGGACAGTTATGAGAAAACATGTGCATGGTAGTCATACTGGTACATGGTTAAAGTATGGCAGAGGATTTAACATGTAGTCTGTATTTCCCTGGAGTAAAGTACAAACAATAACGTGTGTGGTTTTGAATGAAGTCTATAGCACAAATGGGGTGTTCCTTTCAGTCCATCTCCCCTACACGGGGTCTTAGTCAAAAGCCTTATAAAAACAACTAACTGAAGTCTTCCCCCCCAACCTTCCCCGATCGCTGTCCTTATACCTATGTGGGTTGAATATAGGCAGAGTTCTGAAACATTCAATTAAGCAATGAAACCTAAAATTGTGCTTTACTCAATAATGCCAGTGTGATTCTATTGGAGTTCTAAGGCACTGAAATTTACTGGCAGTAGTGCCATAATGTCATAACGAAATTACATTTAGATGCAAAAATAAAAACAGTCTGATCTAGGCATTGTAAACTTTGGGGTGACATCATTGACAGAATCAGGAGGTCCAGTTGTGCCCAGAATGTGAAAGCTATTTCTTAATAGTCTTTGAACTTGCCAATTGAATGTGTCGACATTTGCCTTGAATAAACAAGATAGCTAAAGGAATTACAGTGCAAAAGTGCAAGTGTTTTTACTGTACACATTTTCTAAATTACTGTTCTTTATTTCTTCTCCCTTTAATGTCCACTACAGTTAAACTACGAATTTTCTGAAAATATCTTTATTACACAGAACATACCATAAAAGTTGCTCACATATCTTCAGAATGCACCCAAAGTTTAATTGTGGAAACACCCAGTATAGGAGGGATATTACCATATTGGGTAAGCTTTCCCTCACTGTTTTTTACTAATGACAGTTTTGTTTGTTTTAAGTGAGAGCAGACCTAGTGTAGAAATATTTCATTATAAGTATATTGCACAGTACTTTTAGCTGCATGTAAGAGCCTTATATGTATTTTATCCATAAATTGGTTTATGCAGCAAACAATTATCTCCAGATAATAAAGATATGTCTTAGTCTTTGGTTTCTAGGTAGCATTGCTTCTAATTCCTAAATCTTTAGGAAAAGAGAGTCTTGTGATGAAACCGGGTCCCTAGGTCGAAAATTTAAGTGGGACTTAAATACTGCATAAGACTTGTGCTGGCCTTTGTACAAGAATGCTTTTCACCCACCACTAGGGCTGAAGCAATGTATCACATATTCAGATGTCCTGGAGACAGAGGTCTAATATATGGACCAAATCCTGCACAGCTACCAAATGAGCTTCCATTGACTTCAGTGGAATATGACAGCGGTGCTCAACCTTTGGCCCTGTGGGCCACATGAGTGGCTGGGTCATGGGCCAGACCAGGTCCTGCTTGCCAGGTTTGAGCCCTGCACTGTCCTGTATACCTTTTGTAGAACACAGGGGCACATTACCCAGTCTGCAAGGCTCCCCACACTTCTGAAAAATAGGCAGCAGGGGAGTGGTGTCACTGCTTCCCTGCTATCATATGTTCAGATCCATGGGGAGCCATGTGGGCTGAATGACAGATTACCAGGGGCTGGATCTAGCCCACCGGCTGGGGGTTGAGTACCCCTGGGACTGGACAATGCCTGAAGTCTACTCAGTAGGACCAGCACAAAGAAAAATAGCATTGGTATTTCTTTCAGTATATATCAGCCTTGACCATGGAAAGGCAGGAGCATTTGGATGAAATAAAGTGTTTCTGTGCCTTTGGCTCATTTAATTCTTGACCACAGATGTCATTTAGGGGCAACAGAACAGTGAGCAACCCTAAGTTTGGCTGTGGCCCATGTACATAGTATTTAAAATTCAAACTATACACAAATCCAATCCACCTTGCTGCTCTATACAAAGACTACACCGGCTTGGTGCATGATGGCTGTTCAGTTGTTCAGCAACTGGATGGATCACAGCTGGGGCATCAAAACAATGGATCAATGTATACAGTAGACAGGGAAACAATTCTTAATAAGAGGTGCTCCTGAGTCGCAAGGTTTGGATCTGGAGCTGAGCCATCAGTTTAGGAGGACATTTGGTTTGATCCTTTATTGTAAAAGGAGCTACAAATGTAGACCTGACCCAAACTATTCCAGATATTTTGACTATTTGGACCAGTGAGTTTATTTCAGGCCCATTTTTAAAACTTTCTACAAAACCTACAAGCAATTTTAAGATGGCATGACTATAAGTGTTCCCTTACACTGGAGAAAATATCAATGTGGGACCCTATCTACCCTAGCGTAAGTCTTTTGCCAAACATTCAACTCTAGACTAAAACTCAAAGGTGATCTTTACTGTTCCACAGGTGCGGCATCAAAAAAATGAAAAAAATATCTGCTGGTTAGCAGGTACTCAAATCGATATTTGTCACCATCAAGAAAAGGGCAGCAGAATTAAGTTTCTGTATCAAAAAGATTTAGCTGGACTTTCTATTTATGCTGCATGGCAGATTGGTTCCATCCCAAAAACTGCCTTAGTTCGTGGGTACTCAACCGCCAGCCTCCAGGCTGGATCTGGTCCCCAGAGTCCATGGGAACTTGCTTCTTGCCAGTGCCAGGAGTAGCCAGAATTGTGATCCCAGGCTCCCCCTGAACAAGCAATAAGGTGTGATGGGATTTTATGCCGTGATCCCAATCCCACCTCCTGCCACACACGTGGCTTGTCAGAAAGCATGATTGTGTGAATCCCACATCAGATATCATGTCACCTTTACCTACACGTCTGGAGGGACCCTATGCTGCTAACCCCATTTGCAGCCCTCCTTAACTCTGCTTTCTTCCTCTTTCCCTCCCCTCCCTTTGCCATTGGCAACCATGTCCCTCCACTTTCTCTCCCCTACTGGAGGGCAGTGGTAGCTCATAGGGGGGCCAAGCTGCAAGCATCTGGCCTGCCACTCTACAAGGCTGAGCTCCACCCATACTGTCATCTATTCTCACTCTAAATTCACAAATTTTCCCCTCAAGAAGCATGGGATACATAATTAGTTAACCAATAATACACTTCAGCTTTGGAAGGAAATACATTTTGATACCAAGGTTTTTGTAAATTTTAAAATCCTCTTAAAATCCCCAGTAACCCAGATCTACCACTTCAGGAAGTAATAAAACCACCCAGTTCTGGGTAAATGAAGGGCTATTATCTTCTGATACCTATTATGGTATTCAGCTTAATTTCTAGTAACAAATAAATGTATGCATGTCTCTTCTATTTAATTATTTTAAGATGCCACCAAATTAAAATTTATTTATTATTATTAAATAAATAGGTCCTGTGTACCAATGTGATGAATGCTCCCTTACTGGATGCTATTTTTTAGGTATGCAACTAAACATTGTAACTCCCTGGTTTATCCCATTTGGAGTAATCAAATTCATAGATCCATGGCCTGCTGGTGGAAAATTAAGTAGCAAAATGATTTGCATACTTCCTTTGCTGAAGGCCTTTGGAGAAGATGTGATGCTGGATCCAGCATTCTCCTTTGTGATGCTGAATATTCAGAGCTTCCCCACAAATGATTTACTAGACTATATTTCTATTCATGTTCATGCAAATTGTAATATTAATGTACCTTTTCCCTAAAAAGTATAATAATCCATTTCCCATACACAAACATACATTCGGTTTTAGAATGCCCCTCTATAAAAAATCTCTAGCTTGCCATATTTAATTTCCTTTAGTAATGTGCTGGAAAACTCTCTGTCCATTAATAATCAAAGAATTGTGTCACTAGTGATAAATATTCTGAAGAATGTACAATTCAGATCCTCCTTATAACTAGCAAAAATGCTTTATAACATCACCCTAATTAACTCCTTGCCTTTTCTGGACACTGTTTCAGTACTTGTACAGGTGAGAAATTGGACCATTTCCCTAAAAGAAGGAGTTTTATGAAATATTGTCCTTATATAATCTTCGTCTATTCAATGCCTGTGAGATGTTCATTACTTAATAGAAGACGCCTTCTCATTTAGAAGAACCTTTCCGTATATATGGTAAAAATGTCTTGAAATAGTAGTTTAGAGGCAAGCATCAAAGAGAATGCTCATGAAAACCATAGTCAACCTAATCACAAGTAGGTTCACAGAGTTATTCTATTACACTCCAAAGAAGGCTACTAAGTCCAGGAAGAACCCACTCATAACCCACTTATTAATAACAATCAGGTTTATGATAGAACATTTTTGGAAAGAACAGATCTCCCAAAACAAGTGGCATAGAAAAAATCCTTTCTTCAAAATTCTTCCTCTGGAAGATAAAATGACAGCCTCATAGTAAGATTAAGCAGCATTTATAGCACATAGTTTCCATGCTGGGAATATGAACAGAACAAATAATATAATGGTAAGAATAAAAAAACCCTTCCAACTTGGCCTTTTAAATGTAGTAAATTCAAGTTTTCATGGATAAGATTCTACAGTACTTGAACAGAACAGTCATATATGTTACTAACAATTACAGGGTTAAAAAATTCTCAGTTCTTCAACCTTCTGACAAATTCTCCTAATTTTACTTCTTGTCAGCTCTTATTTCATTTCTCTCTTCTCACTGCAAGCATAACCTCCAATTGCTATAATCAGTAAGAGCAGCTAAGGTCCTCCGCACTTGGCTTTAGAGCAAGCATTCTTTACATAACCTGGCAATTCTGCTTTTGAGCCTCGCATCTTATTTTCCCTCTTGCCTTCTTTCTTCCTTCCCCATACCTTCCCTTTCCTCAATTCTGTCCATTTTTCTTTTCTTTAATTTGCTCTTACCATATTCTAAGCCAGCTGTTGTAACTCTGTCTTTATACTTTGAAAATAGACAATAAAATGTGACAGAAAAAAAACACCTTCCAGAAGGAGGTACGTTCTGCACTCAGGTGTCCTCAACACAGAGAGGTAGGACAGTATGCAAAAGCATGCCTCAGTGGTCAGGGGGCTAGCCTGGTATTTGGAAGCCTGTGTTCAATTCCCTGTACCAATACAAGCAGACTATGTGACCCTGAATAGGCTGCATAAGGGCAGATCCTGTTCCACCTATTAAGCATGTGCGTGTGATTTTGTTCTACCTGCTTGAATGTCTGAAAAAACATGCCTTCATCTTAGCCTCAAGACTAACTCACAAAAAACAATGACCAGCAGGAGGACCCATTCACCCTTAATACTAAATGGCTTTTCAGACAGGGATTTGTTCATCTGTTTTGTTTTTTGAGGTTCTTAAGCTTTTAAGTATCACTCAGACACCTTTGAGGTATATAAGATCCAGCCGCTAGTGTCTCAGTTCTATACTAATAAAATAGGGATCACAGCATTTCCTTGCCTCAGAGAGCTGTTTTTAGGATAACAGTAATGTCTTTTTGTCAACAGATCTCAAAACATTTTTACAGAGGCGGCTGTTATTATTATCTCCATACTGGAGTAAACAAGGCACAGTGCTTTTTTCAAGCATGTAGTCATCTCCCCATGCATGAATGACTTTACCCATCTGTCAACATATGCAGAAATCCTAATTCATACTACAGCACTTAGACACTCCATGTAAATACTCGATACTCTTTGTGAAGCTTTGGGTCTTTAAGCTAATGAATGCATTACCTGATCATATACATAGGTCATTCATCTTGGCTTCATAGTCAGGCCCAATCAGCAGCTGGTATGAATCAGCAGAGCTCTAGTACAGCGAAAGGAGCTGCACCAATTTACACCCACCAAGGATCTAATTTGTTGTCTATGATCATTTAGGCTAGCTACAGACATTACACGTAGCTGATATAAGTGCCTGGAAATCAGTCTACACCCGTAACAGAACAGAAATTTGGTGGACATAAACTGGTTTAAAAATGGCAGAACCCAGTCTAAGACAGACCTGGATCAATGTACACTCAAACTCAAGGTTAGATCAGTGCATTTAACTTCTGTACCAGATCCCCTATTGATTCATGTTAGGTTGCTATCTGCTGGCACTGGCAAACCAGGTGTCTTTGCAGCCCCTGCTACAGCCCCCTTGCAAGGAGGTGCACTAGCACTCAACCTGCACTGGGGTGCTCTGGTCAAGCGCCTAGCAAGCTCTGTCCCCAGGCTTTCACAGAGTTAAGCCAACACATACCCTCTCCCCAGCCCTGCTCCTGCCTGCAGCCAGCTGTCAGCTGCAGCCAGGCAGCAAGGGGTTGAGGCTTCTGCTGCATGGACCCACTCCCCAGTTATCTCAGACAAAGTCAGCACAGACTCTCTTCCCCAGCCCCACCTCCTGCCTGTGGCTAACTGTCAGCTGCAGCCAAGCTGGGGACGGGATGGGGCAGGGAAACAAAGACTTTTCCCACACCAACCTGGCAGCCAGTTGGGGTGGCCCAGCTGCTCAGCTATACTCAGCAACTTCTGGTAGCCCAGGGTGCCCATGAGACCTGCAGGCAGCCCTTATGCCCTTCACCCCACCCCCCAAAGGGTGAACATGTGTTCTGTTCACTCCCAAACTAACCTATGCAGATCACAGAAACCCGTGTAAGTTTGATCAATTCCGCCTTGGGCTTCTTGAATGTCTGTACCTAGCCAAAATTCAAAGAGCATCCAAGTCAATGCAACCTACTATTATATACATGTTAGAAATAGTCTTCAGTCCTTTGCAGCACGCTGCGCTCCTGTTGACTGGAAAGCGTATCAGACTGATCTTTAAGTTGAGGCCTATTCACCTCAAAACAGCTTGTCGTGTTTGCTCTGCACCTTACCCAAAAGCTTTGCTACAGGCCACAAAAACAGGAAACCCTAGCTGAAGTGTTGCAGGACATAGATGCTGGGAGATCCACTTCTTTTGAACTGTATTTGCACCTGTGTCTGCAATAGCCATTAGTAGGAGTGAAAAAACCCTGGCCTGTATAAAAGGCATAGTCTACATCAATTGTGAAAGCAGTGCAATTTTTAAGTTGCATACAGCTGTTTACTACACCCGGTTTACATTCACATGGGTTGCTTTAAGCCACCTAAACGTAGACTGGGAGCAGGATGTACAGCCAGTGATCATTTGCAGGAGCCACGTGGGGATCCCAATGCAAGAAACTTAGGGTGAAGGCAGGGGAAAGGAGGGCAGGATTGGGAGGAGGGCAGACGCTGTCTGGTTGGAAGGCAGGGATCAGAAGGCTACAAATAACCCAGTTAGGGTCATGGGGTAGGAACAGCACAGCTTCAGGGCTGGGGCAAGCAGCTGGAAGCCCTGGGGCTGGGCTGCAGACATTCAGGCATTCACTAGATTGGGTTAATTTTTTCCTAGATCAGGTTAACCTGATCTCTATCAAAGTTAGTGCACCTCCTCAAGTGAACTAACTTGGATCAAGCACACCATTTTGGAGTGATTTAAGCCCTCTGAATGCCTGCATGTTTAGGCATTTAGATCACCCTAACTTCTGGGGTTAACTGGGGGTTAGGTCAATCTAAACATAATGCCTGTATTTACAGTTAGTAAGAGATGGTTCATTTCTTCAGTATATGCTAAGCCCAGCTGTTATGATAACAACAGCAATGATACTTTGAACTTTGCATCATCAAAGCACTTCATGACCATCTGCTAATTAAACTTCACAAAACTTCTAAGAGGATGATGCTTGTGTTTATCATACTCTTTTTTACAGATGATAAAGTGGATGTAAAGCATAACGAATGGGATACTACAAGAGGCCTAAAAGAGCTACAAGCCCATCTAACTCCCCTAGGTTTTTTCGATGACAAAACCAGTATAAGAACTTCACACTTCCTGCCTCTCAGTCTCTGACCATTTAGCGCTCCATCTCTTTATCTTGTCACAGAATTACAATAGCTAGGAAATCTGATCTGAATCAGCTGCACACAGAGAACGTAGTACATAAACCATGGAAACAAAAAACTCTCTCTCATACCAGTAGATATATTACAAATTGCCAATATTTTAGCAAAAACAAAAGTATGGAAACTTCATTCACAATCGTGTCAGCATGCACATACTACTGCAACAAGTCAGTTATAAATTGATCTCTTATACTGAACAGAAATGCAAACACTTTTTCTAGTTCTCTGCTGTTGAAGAAAGGGCCCAAGAGCATCTCAGTAGGTTTCCAGTTCATTTTGCTGATAGAAGAAGTGTCAGAAGTATTGAAACTAACTTTTCATGTCAAACTTCTGGGAATGGGTCTGCAGTAAACACAGGCACATGAAAACAGACTTTTTAGTAGTCATTTAGACAATAATGTTTAATGTTCCTAAGTACCAGAGAGAGAGGTAGTTAGCTGCCTGAAGTCAGGCAGAAGGTAGGACAGGGTGGCACTTGAAAGACTAGCTCATACAAAAAGGCATGAATTTTCATTATTTAGTACCCTTGCTCTATGCAAGTCTGTTCACAGCATCTGACATGGTAAGTTATCTCCTACAAAACCGTATGTATGCCCTCCTGAATGAGTTAGTCTTTCAGGTGCCACCCTACCCCATCTTCATGTCGTAGCAATCAAATCAGTACACTAAAATGAACAGACTGTTTGACAGACAGTGGACATTATGCTAGGATACTGCCACGCCTTAGGCACTTTGCAAGGCTTGCAGTCAAAGATGAAATATGTTATAAAGGACACAACCACCCTTGTGATCCATTCTTTCCATCCATATTCTTCTTGACAATCCTCCCTTCCCACCAGATACAGTATTCCTATTACACCTGGTTGATAAAAAGACTGGTCATTCAGTTAATTCTACATCAAGGAATCTGCACCCGAAGTTATCTACTACTCCTGATTCTTCCTCTTAATCAATATAATGTGAAAAACTATTAAAATATTTGTAAATACAGAAATACACAAATGCACATGCACACAAGTGCAGTGTGGGTCAGATTTTTATGAAAGCACCACACTCACAACTGGGACAATTTGTTCAAAAGCACTCAACTGTACAACTTGAGTTAGTAACCAGCTAGATTTTCAAAGGTGCTCAACCAGTTGGGTGCCAAACGTCTTTGTAAACCTGGTTTTAAGTGTCACAGTGAGAGCCGTTGGGTGCCAACGTGTCTTAAACAAGATCAAGATTTTCTGGTGAATAAATGGGAGCTGAACTCTTAATCTGGCCCCAAATGCTGGTTCAAAACACTTTAAAATCTAACTCAGCATGAGTACATGGGGAGGTGGGAGATGCGGACATGTGTACACAAACAAACTGAGCTATATAATCAAGCCCCAGTAATGAATATGATACTATTCACCAATGGGATGACTAAACACTCTGCCATAAAAAGAGCTCATTTCCTTCTGGCAACAGCGCCGGGCTGCTCTTGAAATCATAGTTGGGGACTGCTATATTACTATTAAAAAAAAAATAAGAAGAAAAACACAGCATAACGGTTGCTGCGACTAAAAGGCAACCTGAAATAGTTGGGATTTTTATTTTCACTCCCTGCTTTTCCCACCTGCAGTGAGTTAATCCTACAACTGTGTGCTGAATGTCTCAAAACAGCACGAGGCAAAGACGCATTCAGCACAAAGGAATTGTATGTCTGGAATAATTCATTTGATGATCCTTGCTCCAGCCAGCACCAGTTCTACTGTGAAGCACCATTCAGCAAAATCATAGCTATCACTGAGTCCTGCAGAAGTAACTTGACTGAAGGGCAAGCTTTATAACAAGTTGATTAAGAAAAATTGCTTATTACATACTCTTGATGGTATAAGCAACAAAGTATTCAGCAATACATTTCAGGAAGTATCAAAGTTCTTTTTTTAGATATGTGGGGAGCCAGAGGAAAAGCAAGGGCAACATTGGACCCCTGCTAAACCAAATGGGACAACTGATGCCCAGGAAAAAGCGAACTTGCCAAATGGGTACTTTGCATCAGTTTTTCACCAGTCCCATGGGACGGCCCTGCCCACTATGGGTCAGGGAGGCCCGGGTGAGGGAGATTCCTTGCCCTCCATCGAAGCTGACCTCATGAAGGAACACCTTGACAGGCTGGATACCATCAAGTCAGCTGGCCCTGGCAGGTTACACCCAAGAGTATTCAGGGAGCTGGCAAGCATCATAGACCTGTCAGGGGCTGAGCTTCGAGAGCTCTTGGCACTCTGGTGAAGTGCCCAATGATTGGAACAGGGCCAGTGTCATACCTATCTTCAAGAAAGGGAGGAAAGTAGATCCGGCTAACTACAGGTCCATCAGCCTGACCTCTATCCTGGAGAAGGTCCTGGAAAAGATTATCAAAAAGGTCATCCTTAACAGACTACCTAAAGGCAATATCCTGAGGGATACCCAGGATGGGTTTGTTGCAGGTAGGTCTTGCCTGACCAATCTCATTTCCTTTTATGACCAGGTGACTTATCACATGGACAAGGGAGAAGAGATTGATGTTGTATAGCTTGACTTTAAAAAAGCCTTCGATCTGGTATCCCACGATCACCTCTTGGCTAAACTGGCTAACTGCGGCCTCAACTTCACCATGATCAGCAGGCTGGGGAATTAGCTCTGCGGTAGGACCCAGAGGGTGATAGCTGACAGGAGCCAATAGTCTTGGTGCGCTGTGACCAGTGGGGTCCCTCAAGGCTCTGTCCTAGGGCCTACACTATTTAACTTCTTCATCAGTGATGTGGACATCGGTGTCAGAAGCAGACTGGCCAAGCTTGCCAACAACACCAAACTGGGGTAAAGCATCCACACCAGAGGACAGGAGGGCAATCAATCCAGGTGGATCTTGACAGGCTCAGGAAATGGGTGGATGAGACCCTGATGGTGTTCGACACCAAAAAACACCAGGTTCTCCACCTTGGGAGGAAAAACCTGCAGCATGCTTATAGGCTAGGCAGTGCTACGCTGGTTAGCACTACAGATAAAAGGGACTTGGGGGTCAGGATTGACCACAAAAGGAACACAAGCCTTCAGTGTGATGCTGCGGCTAGTAAAGCGAGCAAAATGCTGGCTTGCATCCACAGATGCTTCTCAAGTAAATTCCGCAACGTCATTCTCCCCTTGTACTCGGCCTTGGTGAGGCCGCAGCTGGAGTACTGCGTCCAGTTTTGGGCTCTGCAATTCATAGATGGATGTGGAGAAGCTTGAGAGGGTGCAGAGGAGAACCACGCACATGACCAGAGGTCAGGAAAACAGACCTTATGATGAGAGGCTGAGAGCCATGGGGCTCTTCAGCCTGGAGAAGCGCAGGCTCAGGGGTGATCTGGTGGCCACCTATAAATTTATCAGGGGTGCTCATCAGGATCTGGGGGAACGACTGTTCACCAGAGTGCCCCAAGGGATGACAAGATCAAACGGTCATAAACTCCACCGTGACCGATTCAGGCTGGACATAAGAAAGAACTTCTTCTCTGTCCAAGCCCCCAAGTTTTGGAATAGACTGCCGCCGGAGGCAGTTCAAGCACCCACTTTGAATGCCTTCAAGACACATTTGGATGCTTATCTTGCTGAGATCCTATGATCCCTGCTGACTTCCTGCCCCTGGGGCAGGGGGCTGGACTTGATGATCCTCTGGGGTCCCTTCCAGCCCAAATGTCTATGAAATCTATGAATGTGACCGAGTAAGGCACTCCACTGAAGTCATGGTCTTATTGAAGGGTAAGCAAGCAGTTCAATGCCAGCAACCAGCCAGGACTCGTTGCTCTTCATGGGTATTCATTGCATAATAGTAACTGATTCATTTATTAAAACTAAAAAACATCTGAAGATCATCTTTAATACCAAACAAGCAAATAAAAACAAAATCTATGAGAAGAGCACTAGGTTTGGGGAAGAGGTGAGGGTAGCAGAAGAAAACAAGGTGCCAGAGAAGAGAATCTGGGGGGGTGGCGAATCAGAAGACTGAAAAGAAAGAACAACAAAAGCAAGCACTGGTACAAAGGGAAAATTGAGCATGGTCAATAAACAGTATGGGCCAGATCCACCAATGGCATGAATTGGCATAACTCCATGATAACTGAGGATCTGGCTAGATGTATAAATGAAAACAATCCCAATGATTGATATTAGGCTAAGACACAGACACCACTACTGACAATTCAAGTATCCAAGTATCATTTTTCTATTTTTGATCACAGCGTCTCTAGCCACATTTAACCTTTTGTACCTCACATTCAGAAACCACGGTGATGAGCATGACATAGATGCCTATAAGAGGCAGCGCGGGGGGAGTAGGCTAACTAGATAAATACTTCTGTCTGGTCTAACTGCTGCATCATACAACACCTATCAGTGCAATCATGCAGAATCTCAACTTACATAAAACTGGGAAATATTTTGACAAGTTTCTTCTCACGTTATGCCAGTTTAGTGTTTCCAAACAAGCCCTATATGTAGTGATGTTTAAATCCTTTATGATACCGGTCTCCTCATACAGCAAATCATAGAAAAGAGAACCGTCCTTTGAAACAACATAGTTAAATTTAGATGATGTGGAACAACTAGTATCCTGTAAAAATCTGATTATGAAAGAATTACTATAGTCCTGTGGTATAATGATATTTGGGACAGCACTGTTTCTTCCTCCCCACACTAACTGCACTGAAATTGCATCCAGTGAGTCCATGCATATTTAATTATGTCTGGGGCTTTTGAACACGTTGCTACTGTACACGGTGATATCAGCTACAAGTATAAATTATTAAACTTTGCCAACTAAACTTCTGCTGAATAATTTCAAGTCGGTGGTGGTCAGCTGTACTGGGTAAAACTCAGTTTGTGCATCTTTCTATCATTAGTATTCTGCCCGGGTTTGCTACAGCACAGTAGTACTGGAGAGGATCACTGCTCAGTTTGAGATGAGGCCTCAGGGGAGGATTTGGTTGCTTTGCGTCATTCAGCGAGTGCCTCAGACAAACTGTATTCTGCGCCATTGCCGATTTTCTCCAGGAAAATGCTCTCTCTTTGGGTTATATCTAATTTCATAGCTAATTATACCTTTTCACCAAGGACTGAGCAAATATCTGGAGGTGCTAAACACCTTTTTTCATTAAACAATTGTTAATAGATAAGCACAGTCCTGCTACATGATATTTCAACTGATGTGTAAAGCAGAGCTAGCTGCATCCATTTTGCAGAATGGAGAAACATGACAAAACCATTTCGAGTTTCATCTCTTCTGCTTATAGAATGAACCCATCTATTCATACGGCTCAATTCATTAAATAAAACAAGAATGTGATATGCCTGCTTTCTTCTAGGTGCTCTATCCACATGAAAGCAACTCAGAATTTGTCACAGCTGCTAGTTTGTGTGCAAAGCACCTGGAACTAGACATGCATCACACTGAGCCTGAGAAGTAGTTTTACTTTGTGCTATAGCAATGGACTTGGTTCTGGGTTTGATTCACAGCTCTACCACCGACTTCCTTAGTGACCTGAATAAATCATTTAGTTTCTATGCCTCCGTTCCCCTCCCTTCATTAGTCTAATTTATTTCTGCCTTACTCCTGCAAACAATTCAAACATGAGTTTGACTTCATAAAAATAAGTTGTTTCACTGTTGAACTCAATAGGATGACTCAAGCGAGCAGTTTATGGGCTGGGGCTATAGACTGTAAACCAATCAAGACTAAGATCACCTCCTATTATGGGGATGCACAACATCTAGTATAACTGATGCTTCTAAGAACTACAGAAATGCAAATATATAGAAAAAGAATAAAGAAGTGGCAGAAATGTGTGCATGACGGCCATGTTATCCACCAGTTACAGCAGAGGATCACTGGGTATCAGGATTTCACAGTTCTATTTCCAGCTTTTCCACTGGCTGCTTTGGGGAAATCTTAGTTTTTCGGCAATCTCTCCAAGCCTCATTTTACCTTTCTGCCTGAAGGAGATAATTTTATGCCCTGCCTGTATACTAAATCCATTTGGGGAGCCTTGGATTAAAAGTACTAGAGAGGAATAAACAATTTTCCCCTAACCTTAATTATCATCAACACGAATTATTTACTACTGTGAACTTCTTCCCGTGGAAGATGCAAAGCATGCATCTCCAACTGTTAACATGTACAACAGCTGGTATAGATGAGAATTGTAGGCATCTGCTTAACCAGCGATTTTTCTTGACCATCACGCAGTAGTATGGCAAGGTTCTGGCACATGTCCCAGTATATATCTGGCATATATAACTGTGTAACTAACTAGCATTCCAAAGTTCAATGCAGTAATCACTCTGGTCTGATACAAGTTATTTATTTTTTGTTTAGAGAGGACTTCAAACCACAAATGGTACTCAAAAGAAGAGTAAAAAAAAAATAAAAGAAAAATCAACAGCCAAAAATTGGAACTTTATGCGAAGCATCGAATAGACAATGCTGCAAAATGTTTTTAACGTAGACTCTATAGTGCACAGCTACTTGTATCATCCATATGCGGCTACTGTAGAGACAACATGCTTACACTGTTCACTAAAATAAATAAGGGACACTGAATATTGTGCTAGGGCCTCACATAATGCCAAATGAAGGCCAGTCTTGTGCATTGCTACCCCAGGGCCTGCTTGCACAGAATTTGTGCACTGATGCAACTAACATGCTTTAAAAATACAACATAGTTGAATTGGTGCAATCCTCTGGTGTGCAGACTCTTCAATCAGTTTAAACATGCTAAGGCCCAACGTTGTACCAATTTAACTACTCTGAATTGAAACCACAAGTTTAGTTAAATGTGACATTATTATGTGTATAGACCAGTCCACACCTCCACCCACAAACACTCACTGAGCTCAATGGAAAATACATGCACAAACAACTATTTATGTCAATGGAAAATTACACCCTCAGCCTCACATACACCAGCTGTTGAGGACAATAGAGGCTCTAAATACTTAAGGAACTCATTCTATGGATCCTGAACTACAGAAAGAAATTATTTAATTTGAGCCATATGACCGTTATTTAACAGAGCCTAGATCATAACAGCTTTCAATGGCAGGAACAGGCAATTCATCAGTTTCCCTAAAAGATTCATCTTATTTTTTGCTTACATTCTTGAAGAATCCATTGCAACTGAACAAATATAGCTGTTTTTTGATATATCTGTCTGTCTGTCTGAGACTGTTCCAGCATAGACATGCTATCACAGGTCATTTAAAAGACACCTCAGAAAAAGCAGGTACTCATAATTACACAGAAATGTTTGAGCATAAAAGATCAGCAAAGGCCAAATCATGCCACAGGCAAACAGGTCCATGAGAAGGCAAAAAGTAAGCAAAAAATTCCTCTTCCAAACTGAAATTAATGGCTTTCAGTTGCTCTAAGGTCCAAGGAAAAATATGCAGCTGTATGGTTACACGGAAGATACTTCCATATTTCCTCCCAAAGGCTAATCTACAGAAATATGTTGCCCCACTACCACCATTTTTTCCTTGTATGCATTTACTGCTCAAATCTCTAGTTCAAACACAGTTAGGTCACAATGAAGTGCTTGGGAATAGCAGAGCAGGCCTTTCTTGTACGGGAATAGTTGTATAAATGCTTGTATACTTGTACAACTTCACCCACACTGGGTTGGGGGGGAGGAGAACTGTATCACTTTACTTATACTGGTATAATTAAAATGGTACAATTTTCATGTGTAGAAACAGCCTACATTTTCAAACAATCTAGTGCTTTCAGGAATGGGTTTCCGTGAGCTCCTTATCTAAGCCTAAACCAAATAAATAAATAAATAAATCACTGGAGGGGAGTGGGCAGCAGGAATGCATAGGCAGAGCCCACATCAAATAATATTGGCCATGTCATCTTGGAATGTTTACTGTGAATCTGTGTTTTGTCACAGAAAAGGACAAGTTTTTGATCACAGCAAGTTCAGACAGCTGAGAGCTTAACTGGAATGAAAGTCTGATCTCCATTACAGCAATGTAAACTTACAGTAAATCCTTTAAAGTCAGTTGAGTTGCTCTAGATTCAGACCAGAATCTGGCCCATATGCTGTAAGATCCTCAAGATTATGGCACAGCATTACCATCATGTTCAGACAATTATTATTGCACCACTAGTTAAAACAGTGTTTTGCACAAAGACAGCTCAAATAAGCTGGCAAACAAAGGATTAGAAGGAGGAAGTGAGAAGGTTGTTGAGAATGCAAAGAAGGGAGGAGTTCTTTGAAGAGATGGGAGCTGGGAAAGGATTTTAAAATGACAGAGGGAGATTGGAAGATTATGACATGGAGACCATCCCAGAAGCAGGAGCCAGTGAGATAGAAGATATAGCGCCAAGATATGAAGACAAAAGAACCCAACAATTACAGCCTTGAGTCAAGCAAATCTGGATCCTGATTTTGAAACGTACCACATTTTGGAGGTGTTCACTGAGCAGCGGGCAAAGAGAGGGGAAGGTTTGAGACAATTACACATAATAATGTGACTGCTTTGACTGTGAACAGTGAACTGAAAGCGCTTTAAGTACAACTGGCTTAGCTTTTAACATAAATCATGTAATCAAAGAATCTCTCATCTTGGGAATTTGGTGACAAACCACTCTGACTCTGCTCCTGTGGTTTATGAGGTCACTAAAATCTCCAGCAGAATTACATCCTAGTACAGCATAGTTGCTCATTATTTTAACACACCACTTTTTTTTTTTTGCTTTAGCTATCAATATATTTTAAAAGAGACAGAACCACGCTGCTACTTTGGCAGCTTACAGGAAAAGCAAAACAAGAAGCAAGACTGGCTTTCCCAGCAGATTCTACCATAGAAAATGTAAGTTAAAAAGAGGACCTAACATGGTGACAAATTCTGCCCCCAGTTAGATCTGAACTTGCCCACTGACCTCAGTGGGGTAACATGGGCGTAACAGATATCAGGATTTACCTCACAGTGTTAAGATGTATATGTGCATACATCCCTGGAACAGAAGACCCCAGTCCTGTTACGGAAAAGATGGGGCCAGGAAAGGAAAGGCAGTGGGACCCCCTTTAAGGCCTGAACCTTTGTAGCCCAAAGAAGGAGACTATTACCTGCTGTAGGAGAAGGGCCCAGCTAGCACAGATGACCTGGAGAGGACCACGGCTGTCAAAGGAAGCCCCAGCTGGGCAGGAAGGAATAAGCAGCCTGCAGTAAAGAGGGGAGCAGGGACCCCAGAAGAAAGAAGCCAGACCCTGGGGTGGGGGCTCACACACGCAAACCTCAGCCTCAGTCAGCCAGCTGCAGGATCGAGGAGGGGGTGGAGAGCAAGGGATTGATCACACTGGCACCCAGGGAGCAAGAGCCCCTGTGAGCTGACCAGGTGGGCAAAGCTGCCTGATATAAATTCTCCCCGGGCCAGAGGAAGGGAACTGCCCACAGTGGTGGGGGGAGACTGAACCCTGGGGGGAGGGTGGAAACCCCTCTGACCAGGAAAGCTACTGCCCAAAAGGAAGGACTTCTGACAACCCAAAATGAAGGAGCAAGTGCCTAGGAGACACTGGGGACCCTTTTTCTCCCCTCTCTTTCTTTTTTTTTTTGTTCCTTGGAAGATCCAAGGAAGGGGATAAAGAATGAAGGGTGGTTTTACATTCACCCTGGAGGAGCCTCAGGGGTTGCTGAATATACCCAAACAAACTAAAAACTACTTGTGGTGACACCAGAGAGGCCCAGAGTAGCGGAGTACCCTGAGGACCATGGACAGTCTTGTGCGCCCAGTATGGGCCTGCCTGTTCTTTTTCCTGCTCATGACCATAGGAGGCCACAGAGCAGAATGCCCAGTGCACTGATTCCCCCTGTGTTTTCCTTTTTTAGACTTATCTTGATGGTTTTAGGGCAAAAGACCTGAAAGGGGCTGGGACCCAGACTGACCAGAGCCTGGACAAAAGGAAGAACCAAGATGGACTGGAGCCTAGCAGAGCTGGGCATCCACCAACAGAAAGGGTGCAGGGGAAAGAGAGAGGGGGCAAACCCTGCATAGCCCTGTCAAACTTGGAGTTGGGGACAGGATAGGGAGATAAAGTACCTATGGCCTAGGCCAGTGTTTCCCAACCTTTTCCAGCCCAAGGCACAATTGCGTTAACAAAAATTTTCCGTGGCACACCTGTTAAGGCAGGGTCGGGCAATTATTTCAGGCAGAGGGCCACTTACTGGGTTTTGGCAAGCCATTGAGGGCCACATGACAGGCAGCTAGGGCAAATAAATAATGTGTTTTCTAAATTTTTAGGGGCCCCACAAGCCAGGCAGAATGACCTGGTGGGCCACATCTGGCCCACGGGCCGCATTTTGCCCACCCCTGTGTTAAGACATTCCCCATCCTCACACCTATTGTAGCTCATTGCCATGGCAAAATTCTGTGGCACACCTGTTCATTTCTGATGGCACATTTTTATGCCGCAGCACACTGGTTGGAAAATACTGGCCTAGGCTTAGGTTCCCTAGACAGGCTCTTGAGAAAACATCACAATTAATACAAAGACATGGCCAGACAAGAGACAAGAAAAAAAGGAGCCTGACCAAGGGACTTGGGTACGTAGTCAGGTGCCATCCCACCACAAGGGGGCACCCAGCTGTCCCCAGAGGAGCACTCTATTAAACTCCCTCTATTTTACCCTTGAAGAACAAAATCTACTGCTTTTGATAGCTGAAGTCCAAACGAAGTAAGAGTGATTTTAAGTCCTGAACTGAAGATACTGAAAAGAAATGACATACACTTTCTGACAAGCAGCAAAATCAAGACATCCATGATCAAATATGGTTTTGAAGGGGGCATGTCTAAAAGCCTTTAATGTGAACCTGAATGTGAACTTCAGGATCTTGACCAAAGATAGTTTATTAGAGATGTCAACATTTTGTCTGAGAGCACATCAACAACTATATGTTCTGAGGAAAAGAGGGGCAAATCCACAGCCACTTGACTGCAACAGTACAAAAAATTGAAAGGCTGTATAAGATAATTTTATTTTGGAAGAGTGGGTGGAAAAGAACAGAGAATCACATATAGTTGCTTCAGAGAAGTGTAACTATTTCACAACACCACTGTGTGACACTGAAATCACTTAAGCAGGAAGCCACCGGTACATTGGGCAAAAACATTTTCAGAAATCTTCTGAAGAAATGTAACAAGTGTCGACATGACAAAGAAGTTGACGTGCATATTAAGATTGGTGCCTATTCTGGCTTTCTGATGGTTCCTTGTTTTCCATCTTGAAAGCTTTTGGACATGTCCCCCACAAAACCACATTTGATCATGCATGTCTTGTTGAAGTCTGTCAGAAGGTATAACGTCATTTCTTTGCATGCTTCAGAACAAAATTATTTTTTTCTAAAGGTTGCCTATTTTCTTTTTAAAACCACTGAATTCATTCTTCCCTTAACATGAAATGATGGCACTCAGGTTCCCTAGGTAGAGTGATAAGGAAATGAAAAGGAAAGAGACTTCCTTCCTATGTCTGAAAAAGTGGACAACTGTAGATTGAAAACTGTAGTGGAAAACTGTAGATTGATCACAGCATAAAATGCTATACAAACATACACAAGTAGCTACTTTTTTTCTTAAACTGATGTGCTCTGCTTACGGCCATAAAAAGCACTGCACTCAGCATATTTATGGTCCATGCATTAGTTTTCCACATTAAGATAACTGCCAGTGCCTTCCAGGCCTCTCTGAAACTTTAAATGTTACTGGAACCAAACTTTTGCTGATTTGTGTTTGCATAGTCTAATCTCCATGGACCTAGACTGATAGTGGTGACTAAATTACTTTGAAATAGGATTATATTATTTCTAGCATGAGCAATGTGTGTAAACGTTAGACTTAGGTTTCAAGAGCATGCAGCATAGTCTGATTGCCTAACCCTGTGTTTTCAAACCATTGGAAATGCAGTTATTCTTTTAAAAGGCTTTTTTGTTTTATGCCACAATTGCTGCTTCACATGTAAAGGATAATTTTAAAAAATTATAAGTCTTTTAGAATGCAGAGAGCACTCCCTCCTCCTCACAGAAAGATAAAAAGCCTGTCTGTGGGAAATTAAAAAGAAAAGAACCAACTCATTATAATTTCACCTTTCAAAACCAAAAATTCCACACATGATCATATTTCAAGCACGTTAGATCCTTAAATATAAATAACTGTTAAGAACCCTTTTGGAAATATAAATATTCTAAATGCTCCAGCAATTTCTAGTTTACTGTTTGGGCTTCATTATATGGGAAGGATGCATTTCAAAATTGTTTCCACTGGTTCAAGCACAGTCCTGAGGCACAGAATTCCTAGGTTTTATCCTGCTGATTCACTGTGTGACTTTTGCGAAGTCATATAATCATGTCATATCTTACTGAAAAGGACCTCATGTAAGGCACTGTCTGCTGACGCAACTGAATTCTGCAAAAGAGAAATTCTAATCCCCAGTCAGAGTGGATTAAATTAAATGTACCTCCTCCCAAGCAGAAAGAACATGTCACCGTAAGCCTTTATGTGGGAGCCAACACAAGGGATCCCTGGCATCTGTAATTAACTGTCCCTGTTTTGCCGCAAAAGTAGCGATGTTTCTCTGTTCCCAATGTTCAACAGAAGAGAGCCCTTCCAGGACCCAAGGACTAGGGTAGGCAGCTTGACTTTAGACATAAAGCTGAACTAAGGCTTATAAGGCACATTGGGCCCCACACAAGCAAGTAGCATTTCAGCATCTTGGGCCCAAACCAACACTAAACAAACGTGCTGGGAGTTTTTCCTACTGATTTCCATTGAATTTGAATTGGACCATTATTGCTTAAGATCCCAATCCTGAGAGAGGCATGATGAGTAGACTGGACTCTTCTTCACCTGGCACTTTACAGCATTCGGGTTTAGGCTCCAATTGAACAGAACACACCAGTAAAAAGGCAAGGATAACGTACAATAATATATACTCTGTTTATTTAGACAACTACAGTTTAGTTCCAATCACTGATGATGAGAATGTGCTGAAAATGCAGTATTAAAAATGTTTCGTACTCTTGTATACATCTTTTGGCAGATTTTGCTGCAAAATGGAGAAAGATTCTTTTTTCCCCCCATGTGGTAATTATAAAAGTACTTAGACTGATGAAATTCTGTTCTGTTGTCTTGCAAAAGTTGCTATTTGTCATAAACTGCATTAAATTCTATGCCATAGCATTAGCAATCAGGACTGCATAACACTACAAAAACAAGATGTCTGCCTGTGTGCCTGCAAAGCATCCACTCTGCTAGGGCTAAGTAAATTATAGCCCTGACTTCTCTTAGAGAAATAGGCCTAACTGCACAGAATATGATTCTTTCAAGCCAAAACGTAGGATGATACAGTACACTGCTCTAAATTCATTCCTCCAAAGGGGATTTTCTCTCTCAGATGCAACTTGATCTGGGTGCACAGGAAGTTATTTTAACTCCATACATCAAGATATATCTAGCATATTCTGATGCACAGTAGATTGAACAACTTGCAAATGCAGTGCTTGATGCATGTCACTTGTATAATGTTCTTGTTTAAGAGAGACCAGGCAAGTTGTCCAACTGTCCTCAAACTCTAAAAATAACATAAATGCTATGCTGTGCCCTTAAGGACTCATTTCATTATTTATATATTTGTACAGTAATGTATTCTATTACTGTAACACGCAAAGCCCTGATTTAAATTAAGAGAACAAAACTACTCAATTTAAGAAGTGTAATGCTATTTTGTTTTAAGTAAACAGTGTTTGGCTCCAAATCAACACACCATGGGTATACTCTTAGGAGCATGGCTACCTCTCCATAATTTCTATGACTAGGGATGCCAACTGTCGGTAAATTTACTGTCATTAAAAACAAAAAACAGGCTAAGAAAATGGCTGCCAGTAAAGTCTGTAAAACACTTTTTGACTGAAGCTATAACAGAAAGAGCACAACAGCGCCACCTGATGCCCACATGGGAATTCAGCACTCTGCAGGGAATGTTCTCTCAGCCATGTACTGCTGCTGCTACATGCCAGGCTGCCTGTAATACCACTGAATCACAGGTAAGCTTCTTTGGGGATCTGTGCCAGGACAGAGACATGGGACTGGTAGGGATAAGGCTGAGAGAATCAGGCTGTTGGAGTTGTCAGGGGCCCTTGGCAGGTAGGGGAGTGCGGGGAGGGGAGTGGCGAAGGAGGCAGCACAGTGTAAATTTCTCAGAAAAGTCAGCTTTTCTTACCCAAAAACATTTTTTTCTTGAATTATTTTTTTTTTTTTTTTTTTTTTTACTGGGTTGATACTGAACCCCTAAATTTCAGCTCATCCCTTCTAAAGGAGTAGGGCCTGACACAAGAGTTACATTTATATTATGTAAAATATATACCAGTGAAAAAGAAAGAAAAAAACTGTCTTGAGTTGGCAACCCTGGCCAAAACTCAGAAGTTGAGGTCAGTACACACAGCGCCCAATATGGAGGAGAGAGAGAGTCTGCTATTTGCTACAGGACCGTATTCGAGGAGAACTGAAACCTCATACCTCCCTAGGATAGTACTTGCTAGGGTGTGTGCAACAGTTGAACTAACTGCCAAGAAAAATGAGAACAAGTAGCAACATGTGGTGCAATATGCGTGAATGACTGAGAAATTCATGTGCTGTCAGATGAGAGGGTGTGGATGAAAAATTTGGCTTTGAGAAGTGCAAATACAGGTACTGAGCCAGCTTTCTGGTGTTTGGTGGACTGGGGCAAAAAACAGCTGGTTGGCAGGAAAACTGGTTTCCCCGTCTGTATAAAATCTCATGACTTGAAAGTACCAAGGTTGGTTTTGAAAGCTATGGGAAGAATTGGTATATTCTGCATACCTGGTAAAGGAGCAGAAAATGAGGGAGGAAAGTTAGTTTTCAGGCTATCTATGCCTGCCCTTCCTGTTTTCTCCTACTGTGGATCACATGTAGTAAAGAGATGGGCAATTCACAACAACACAGACCACTCCCCCTCCCATTTGACATTGCATTATCTCCCTTCCTACTAGTGTTCAAATAGCATCCCTGGAGCAACAGCAGCAACTGTTCATATGGAAATACAGTACTTGGAAAGTGTGTAGGCTGAGCTATTCAAAGTTGCTTGGAGGACATAGATGCTCACTTCCTATTAAAATGCATGAGAATGAGGTGTCCACATCCCTTAGGCAGCCTTGAAAAAAAATCGTAGCTTAAATGTTTTAAAATATTTTTAAATGCGATATAGCTACTAGAAACAAGGAGAATAAGCTCCATGTACTCAGTCAGCCTTCTAGGACCACTAGAGCATGTATTAAATGAACCACAACTTGGGAATCCCAGATCAAAGCATTAATCTGTCATTGGTGTCAGTCAACATATTCAGTGACTGGTAGCTGGGTCCCTTAATCTTTCACAGGGTTGAGGAACTGGGGGAAAGGAAAGGAGCTGCTTGTTCATTCTTGTCCTTCACTTCATTTCTTGGAGGGGTAGGTGACGATGGGGTTTGTTTCAACTCTTTAAACGTTAACAGGAGTACTAACCCAGTTTCCCTCTCTATTGGCTGATTTTGTCTTCAAAGAGTGGGACTAGCCTTTGTATACCACAAAAGGAAGCTTTTCCTTTACAAGCGAGCTCAAGGTAAGAATTCAGAACCATACCTTTAAGAAAGCAAGGCCTAATAGGATATCACATTTAGATATACAGCCTACTCTCTCAAATACTAGTTCATTATGCTGAGAGCTGCTAGCCAGCCCAGACCTAAAGATATTTCACAAAGGCTGGTTTTGAATCAATGGGCTGATATCAGAGAAGTATGGGAAGAGGGTGACAAAGACCCTTTTGTTAATGCTCTGCTTGCTCTTTTAAAAACAAAACAAAACAAACCATTTTGCCTCCAAGACTGAAGTTCTTACTTTTCATTAAACAAATTGTTGAGACCAAAAGCTCTTTCCTGCTGCTTTGTCCTCTCTCACAAAATCATAAAGAGAATTGCAAAACAGTTGTAGCAACAACAAAACAACATTGACACAGACATTTACTAACACTTCCATTGGCATTCACATAAAACATTTAACATCATCACAGTTAAAACAAGAAATCATACCACATTAAGGTTCACTTAGAAAGAGAGCTGGCTTCTGGTCAAAAACACTTTCCTGAACAAGACAGAGACTAGCACCCCATATAACAGTTCATGTAGAACAGCCCGCTCCTCAGATACTATTCAGCTGTCCTGCGCTAAAGATACAAGGGTCAGGATTTGTCCCTTGCAAGATGCGACTGCACACAAGGATGAGTGAAGGTGACAAAGACGAATTATTATAGCTCATATGGGCCGTGGCTGTCTAATTGCTGGTTTGAAAAAGAATACTAAATAGTGTCAACTGGGGACATGACTATCTATATCCCTTGGCTGGCAGATGATTTTTTTCCTTTTTTTTTGGAGAAGGCTCCTCCTTACTATTCTGTCTCTTGCAAAGTAAAAATACCTTCCCCTTTGCCATGGGCGAACACCAGAGAAAGGGGAAATGAAGGCACCGATGCACTTGTTCTTTGTCCGTGCACTCATGCAATAGGTAGAGTGAGGGTTAGCTCAGAGTAGCTCTTAGTAACCTTTGTCTTTCAAAACTTGGGAGGAAAAGCAAGCATGAGTGAGCATGTAGTTTAATTCATCAGCAGGAATGAACAGGATGCAGGGAATCAAAACGTGGGTTCCGTTTCAGTTTCATTTTCAATCAAAATGGAAAACTGCATAAAGTATAGGAAAATAATTTCCAAAGAGAGTTCACTTATAAGACCCTTCAGTGACACAGAAGTGGTCAGTAATTTGACATACAATTTCCAGCCTCAGAAAGTATCCAACGGAACATCATACATAATTAAAATGAACCTATGCCTTTTTATGTTGTCCCAGTATAAATCAGCTTATTTTACTCTAATTCAGAGGGACTCTAAGCCAGTCCATTTAAGAACAAGTTAAATAACCATATTTGTGCTTGCCCATAATTTTTATGGGTCTTGGAAGGAAAACAACATTTGCTTCTTTTGCAATACATCAAACTGCAAGCTCACTTTTGATTTGTGTGTGGAAATCCTCAGTCTCTCTCTGAATTACAGCTCTGTAATCATCTCTCACTTTATATTTCTGACTGATATTACTTTCACCCCAAGGACATTAATATTTGCACTTGTCTACATTAAGTACAACATAGTTTACCTTTGTCCATTTTTCTAACCTTTCATGATCTTCCTGCACTTTTCAATCTGCTGTTCCTTTCCAGAAATCATGCCAAGTTGTATATCTTTAGACAACTGGCTCATTATACAACTTACTGTTATTTCTTCCAGGTCATTTATTAATATATAGGCAACCTCATAGAGGCAGCTCAATATTCTTTCATGCTATATGACCGTGTCTGAAGATTTATCATAGTTTGTGCACAGATCAACTCAAACTATATAGCCAGGGCATTACTACCATGCAAGAAAAATATTTTTATTCCTATTTTTATAGAATGAAAAGTATTGCGATTCTTGCCATAAAAGAAAATCATGGATTTATGAATTTTTAATTAGGTAGATAATTTTCACAGATTTTGATATAAGACGTTAATGGTCTGTACCACCTCTTGAAGCATTCTTACACTAAACTATTTACAAATAAATTGTATTTATTACCTGCTAATTCAGTCTCTGCACCAACACAAGTCCGCCATTTTATAGTCTCAAAGAACCAAAGTTTGTCCTCAGAGAGAGAGAGTAAGCGATCTGCACAGATATATCTGCGCAAGACTGCCACAAACTTAATGTGGACTGGGGAATGGATACCACATCTGAAAACAGAAATTGGTCTATAATATTGCTTTTGTGAACTTTTCAGCCAACTTTCATTAAAGACAAACCAACTAAGCCCTTTTACCCTTACCTGATGATACATATCTCGAAGGAAACCCTTTTCCTATGAAGTTCAGATCTTCGAATCCATAGTTTATAACTGGATAAATATAGGGGTCTGAGAGAACATTAGAGTGGCCATGCAGTAATGCCAGCATTTCTGACACTACTTCACAGAACAGCTGTTGCTTACACATTTGTTGTATTGTGATAAGTTGCAGTCCCTTGGGTGTTGGGCTTATTATGGGTCAGTCACAATGGGAAAGTTTAGGGTGTGCACGGTGAATAAATTAGGGACTCGCAACCAGAAGGCATCACTCCTGCTCTAAAAGCAAGAACTAGTCTTAGCTCAGGGGCGGGCAATTATTTTAGGCGGAGGGCCACTTACCAAGTTTTGGCAAGTTGTTGAGGGCCGTATTTCCCTCTGGCGCAGGAAAACAGGAACAGCTCCATGGTCCCAGGCCACAAGGCTCTGCTAGGCAGGGGCGGAAGCCTCTGCTAGGCGGGGGTTTCTGGTTGCGGGGGGCAGGGCTGGCAGGCAGACCTTGCTGCTGAGTCCTGCAACCAGCTTCCTCTGGGTCCTACTGCCCCTGGCTCCTGTCATCTTTGACAAGCAGTCAGGAGCAAATAAAATATTAATTTTCTAAATTTTTAGGGGCCCCACAGGCCGGATAAAATGGCCTGGTGGGCCAGATCCAGCCCTGAGCCATATTTTGCCCACCCCTGGTCTTGCAAGGCTGAAGTAAAGATCAAGGCGTGTGCTCATCAGCAGGTCCAGTTTACTATAGAGGGCCCAACTAATTGTTGAAATCTTTCTACTACATGGCCATGAGCTGGCTGACATCCATTAGTGTACTTCCTCATATTTCGACAGAGCAGGGGTGCTCCGCCTCTGGCCTGGAGACCAGATCCAGCCTGCAGAGCTGTGTCATCTGGCCCACAGGGCTCCTCATGGGTCCAGAAATTTGGCAGCAGGGAAATGGTCACAACATTAATTTCTGTTCCTCTGCTGCCAAATTTCTGGACCCATGGGAAACACTGTATGCCAGATAACATAACCATGCATGCTAGACCAGTGTGTGGCTCGATATGGGTCCACAGTTGGGCTGGTGTGCTGGACTGCACCCACAAACCCCACACCAATCATCCAGCTAAGGGACCAGAACATTGGGGCCCACTGGGATATAGCAACACTCTCCTGCTTCACAGATACGTGATTTTAAAGGGGATCTTGCAAAATGAGTTTAACCCCATTTAAACAAAGTCACTTTGCTGTTACAGTCTACCCAGGAGAATATATAGTTTCACTTACAGCTTCTTTGAAAATAAAATTTCTATTAAATGCTACTAAGTATAGAGCTAGGGATTGACCGTCTGAATGATCTATTGAGATTAAAACCAGGGAATTAATCAAGGATTGGTAGCAGGAGATGGAGTTTCAAAATCCGTCCTAGAATAGACATAACAGTAATCACCATCGTGGTTCTAGACCATGTTGGTATTTCCATTGGTCCACATCACAAGAGTCACAACAGCGGTCAAGTCTGCTCACAATCCCAGCCAAGACATCAAGAACCTATTCTGCTCAGAGACTGTGCCACCAGAGAAGCTAAGGATAGAAGGACATGGAAACTGAACTGTTCTTATGCCCTGTACCTGTTGACCCCAGCTTAAATGTGAAACTCTAGTGGGCCAGCATGGTGAGGAGAAGCTTGCATGGCTTCCGTATGTTCCAGGCTTTTTAGAGAACAGAAAACTCAAGGATAGAAGGTTTTTGGCCTAGCACTTTACAGAAGAATTAAGTTCTCACAAGCTCAAAACTTTTAAGAAAATAATAAATTAGGTGACTGTACAAATGTCCTTAAATCACCAGTTCCACCTGTCAGCTGCAGATTCTCAGTTTTGCAGTTACTTTTTCAAGTACATTTGAATAGTTTAAGTGCTGGGGAGTAAATTAAATGTCTAAGATCTATCTAACATGCGGCTGTTCCTAGGTGCAGTCACAAACAGCTGCACAGCCCCTGTTCACAAGGGCTTCTCTGCACTGCTATTGTTTATCGACCCTGGCAGCTCCCTTTTGACCCTGACAGAAGTCAGGGCATGCTTGAGCAAAGATTGCACAAATAGATGTGGTTACTGGGGGAAGAGAAAGCTCTGGTCAAGCCTGACCACAAATACAGAAATGGTGCCCAAGAGTTGAACAGAATTTACTCTGGCAAAGAGCAGGGGCAGGAAGAAGGGGTGGCTCACACCCCATCAGGCCAGTTCTAAGAAATAACAGCATCCACATGAAGGCCCTGGGAAGCAAGGATTTCCAGTGCACTACTGAATCTCTACCACTCAGAAGCTCATTTATGATCAAGAGTAATACCACTCTTGCAATCACAAACCAGAACTCCAACAGCCACTGTCTGCAGCATCCGCTCCCTAGGATGCCACCATGCTTCACCACCCAGAGGATAACAGGGTAAGGGGGACAGACAAGGCATAGCAGAATCAAGCCTGGTGAAGGATCCTGCAAAACACTTTGAGAAGCAAGTGAATAGGAACACCTAGCTTTCCCACCTAGCAGGGAAGGATGGTTTTGCATTTAAGGCACTGAACTGAGCCTCAAGAGATCTGTTGTCAGTTCCAAGCTCCTTCACTGACTAAAGTGACCCATAGCCACACAGGACATCTGTTTTTCAATTCCCTCCTCTGTAAAATGGGAACAGCACTTCCCTACCTTATACTTTACAGGAGTCTTTTGAGAAGAACCGCATGGATATCTGCAAAGTATTCAGACACTATGCGAGAAACACCCCAGCCACACATGGATTATGCTCCTACTGTCTACCAGCAGACACAGGCAAAGCCATTCTTGGATTTGGGAGGGCTATAAATCTCTCCATGCAATCTTCCACCTTTAGGAAAACATTTTTGTCCAGAGGAGTGTTGTTGTTGTATGCAGATCTGAGAGAATGCAGTGAAACCTGTGCACCCCCACACGTTCCTGCTCCCATGAGGGAAACTGATCATTTCACACAACTTGTATATAGTCATTTGTGTACATCACCATACATTACTCAAGACAGTTGAACCATGTTCAACTGAAATGCCTCCCCCAGGAACAGTTCCCTTTACGCAGAAGCTTTGCTGTGACCAGAACTGCAACTGATAGTGAAAGACAAATCATCGGAAAGAACTAAAATAACATCAGTATCTGAAGTGCTGTCTCATGATGCGATAGGCAAAGCATAAGAACCTTATCTGGCTGGGGAGATGGTAGGGAAAACAATTTGGCATTTTTCCCTTTATTTCATTATAAAGACCACATCAGAAGTTGAGATAAGAATTTTCTCCAACTTGAAGTACAATCTAAATGTCAAATGTTTTGGCTGACTCTGAGTATTACACATTTCTATATAGCTTGGCATCAACTCAACCCCCCTATGGACTGCACTAAACACCACAACACTCCAAAAGCTACTAGTCTCTAGCAGCATTAAACTATGGATAGCCAAATGTATTGAAACGGCTGGTAAATGGTGTTTAAGTGTTAAATGAGTTGAGCCTCTAGTCTAGACTTCTAACAGCTCATCATAACTTTTCTTTGTTACCCAGATGAGAATAGGCATGCAGTAGGTATGCAGTGTGACCTGATCACATTGCTAGGAGGTAAGCAGAGGACCAATTCAAGCATAATTTCCATTCATTTTTTTTTTCCTTTAAAAGTGACAAAGAAAGCAAGACTTTCAAATTATTTCACAGCTAATTACACATATTTTTCATAACAATGGAGGCAGAGCATAACATAATAGCTTCAACAATGACTTAACTCCTGTAGTATATAAAGAAAGCAGCTGGTAAATACCACCGTTCACAAATACTAGGTGAACTACCTTAGTGTAGGTATGGAGAAGATTTGCTTGCTTTAACTGCAGGGAGGGAGTTGCAGATTTGCTTTGTAAGTTAGAATAAAAACAGCTGCATCTGCAGCCTGGTCTATACTGGGTTGTTTTTCTGGCACAATTTGGGCAAGACAGGCTGCTGGCAAAATTGTGAGTGATCTTCTTTAGGTAGATGTGATATCTTTTATTAGACCAACTGAGTAGTTGGAAAAAAGTTCTTAGCAAGCTTTTGGGCACAATCACTCTTCTTCAGGAGACTTCCTATGCCTGAAGAAAGGTGATTGTGTGCAAAAGCTTGCTAAGAACTTTTTTCCAACTACTCAATTGGTCTAATAAAAATAATACAGCTACTCAAAGAACCTTGCCTGCCTATGTCCTTAGACCAACACAGCTATAACCAAAAACTCAGTAGAATCCTTTCATTCTGCCAGCTAAACAAAGCACGTCTCTGCATGCGACAGAAGACTTCTGTCTCCACAGGGAGGTCACCAGAAAGCACGTCTTGATGACCCCATGCTTTCTTCCAACAACTATTGCATGGCACATCTCCCTAGCTGTTGTGGTGGAGCTGCATGGAACCATTAGAAAACATGGTGATGGGACCTCACTTGAGCAGACCTGCTGTCTGCTGGAAGCAGGCTTCTAATGAACATAGTCTAATATGTTTGCATTACAAAAAGAAAGATGAGCAATGAAAGGAGTGACTCTAAAATTTATGTTCACACTTAAAAATAAGCAAAGATAAACCACACCCTGCTTCTCTTAACAGAGGCTATATACAAACTAATTAAATAGTATCAACTAGCAAAGTTTCAGAAGAGGTCCTATGCTCTACTCTGCAGCCTCCTGCAATGACCGTATAGGTAGTGCGGTGGATGGCACGCAGAGAATGAGTTCTATTCCTTCCCCCTTGACCACAACTGTGCATGGCCCTGACACAGTCATTTAGTTACCCAACCTGACCTTTTCCCATGGGGATCATGGTATTTAATTTACCTCACAAGGGTGGTATGAGGGTTAAATAGTTGATTATTTTATACTACATACTTAAGAATATGTGGGTGTGCCCCTTTTTACTTTTCAACAACATCCTTGCTGCATCGGGGTGAAGTCTGAAATACTGAGCTAAGTGTTTGGAAATACATACCATTCTTTAAAATTCTTTAAAACAGGCTATCAAAAATATTTTGAGCTATGCAAGTGATGATGACTAGTTTCAGAAGACTGGAAGAGTGACAAGAAGTTAGACAATTTTGAGTTTGGTATCAATTAAGAGGGTAAAGCTAATTATTTGATTTGGAAAGACAGAAATGATGTGGAGGCAGTTCCACATGGATGCAATATTAAGGGCGGTACAATTAATGATCAGTCAAATGGACTTCTCCAGTATTTTACGGAAGAAAAAAGGGAAAGAATGGGCTCTCTCTCAAGAGAAAAAGGAATACCCCAAAGGTGCAGCATAAAGGAGACACACAAGGAAAAAATTCCATTGTGAAAGGGAAACTAGAGGGTCAAGAAAAGATTGATCCGGTTCTTGGCAGGAGCCAGTTCTGGACTTGAAGAAAGAAAAGAAATTAAAATGAGAAATGGAAGACAAAGTAACTAAATCTGAGTATAATGCAGATGTAAAAACACTATAAGGCATAAGTTCAAGGGAAAAAAGTTAGACTTTTTAGTTTCAAAGGGCAGTGGGAAAGAAGAACAAGTTTATAAATACATCCAAAGTAAAATATACTGTGGAGAAAAATGATCTATTGTTGAACAAGGCAGGGGGACCAAATAGCAAGACTGGGATGGGTACCGTATTCATTATTTTTCTGTTGGAGGAAGAAAAAGTAATTCATGGTCTGGATAAAAGCAAGACAAGATTATCAATAAAGGCAAACAGTTGCTTAAAAATGAACAAGCCAAGTATTCCACGCGTTGACTTGAGCAGAACTTCAGAAGTTAACTCAGAAATAGATTTAGCCTAGATTTTATGTCAACAAGACCAACTCTAACTGGAAGCAGAACTGAGCCACTGTTGGATTTGAGATCCTCTTAACATGGACTACAGTGGTTCGGAAGGGTGCTAGTTTGAGAACAATGGAAAATGGAATCACAAATATATCTCCAAGCACATTGAGTCCTCTGGCTGTCTACTAAAATTGCCACACAAAGTTATCTGCTATAATCTGTTAGGTTGTACATAGTATACACATTCTCATCCATTCAAAGCTGGACTCAAACCACTGGAGAGGGTCCAGAGGAGGGCCACTCACACGATCAGGGGACAGCAGGGCAGGCCCTACGAGGAGAGGCTACGGGACCTGAACCTGTTCAGCCTCCACAAGAGAAGGCTGAGGGGGCATCTAGTGGCCTGTTATAAACTAGTCAGAGGGGACCAGCAGGCACTGGAGGAGTCCCTGTTTCCCCGAGCACCGCCAGGAGTGACCAGGAATAACGGTCACAAGCTGGCGGAGGGTAGATTTAAGCTGGATATCAGGAGGCGCTACTTCACAGTCAGGGCGGCTAGGGTCTGGAACCAACTTCCAGGAGAAGTGGTGCAGGCTCCTACCCTGGGGGTCTTTAAGAGGAGGCTAGATGTACACCTTACTGGGGTCGTTTGACCCCAGTACTCTTTCCTGCCATGGCAGGGGATCGGACTAGATGATCTGCTCGGGTCCCTTCCAACCCTAGAAACTATGAAGCTATAACTTCCATAAAGACTAACAAGAGAACAAATCCTCTTTCCCTTGCTCATTTCCACTGATTTTCAGTCGCTACAGATCTTGACTGGATTTAATGGTTTGCAAAAGAAAATCAAAATTGTAGACTGAAAAATTCAAGACCAAATTTGGTAATTTGAGACCCAGATAAGCATTTGTGAATGTATCCATATGCCAAGGTGCAGAACCTTTATTAGCAGGTCCACTGCAGCACTACAGTACGTAAGATTTATTATCAATATGGGAATTCCAAGAGTTTCAGTAGGTGAAGCTGGACAAAATGAAAAATATATATGATTTCATGCCACCTTAATCCAAACAAAATTCTGCCCTTGTGCTCTGCTGGGGATGTAGAGAGCTGGGAAGATTCTGTAATCCATTACTAATCTAAAGATCCACTGAATCAGCAGATACTGTCTGGTTAAGAAACACTGTATCAGACTGAAAAAATGGTTAAAAGACCAGAAAAAAGAATAACTTGAATGATAAAACCAATTTTGGAGGAGTTAATAAAGGAAGAATAACCCCAGGAAAGTAATTAGCATAAGCTCTATTCAAGACCTTTATTCATAACTGAATGGATAACAAAGTACATTTTATTTTGATTAGGTTTCCAGATGATACCAAACTAAAGGGAATTGTCACTGCACTGGAAGAGGGACTGAAATTACGGAGTGAGCCAGAGAACAGAGGGAGATGGACACATTTAGATAGGATAAGATTTTATTTAGATAAATGCCTTGTAACACAGTTATGGAAAACTAACATCCAGCACCAGTGCAAAATGCAAAGCATTTGCTTAAAGAGCACAAACATAGGATTTGGGAGTAAGTGGTTAGCAATAGGAAGGGAGCTTGCAGTGCCATATAGCTATGAGGCAAAATGTTCTGGAATGCAAAATACAGAGAGAGTTGTAAAAGCATGGAAGTAATGGGGGCTCTGAAAAGCCTACTTGAACTGCTGTATGGCAGTACAATTCTGTCTGCTTGGCTCCAAGGAGATTATAAATATATTGGAGAGTCTGAAATGCAGAGATGAGCAGCAAAAAGAATAAAAAGACTTGAGCCTCTAGGAAAAGCTTAGGGAAACAATTTGTACAATGCAAGGGGGAAAGAGGGAAATAAGAAAAATGTAAGGAGGTAGTAGCAGTAGTAATAACAACATCACCATCATTGTGAAAGGCCATAAACAAATGAGTACCTTGAAAGGAAGAGTTATATTAGACATTGGGATAATTCAGCACCAGCCTGATTTGCTAGGCAACAGACTTTCCAGCTCTTACCTGGACAGTTCTTCTAATCTACAGGAACTCACATGCCTATCTTAAAAGTCTCTTTTTATTTCATAGTATCCACCCAGTCTACCAACGTACTTTGTAAAATGAATAATGCCTAATAGGAAATAAGCCATCTACCAGAGTATCATAAGTTGCCCATGTAGAAGTCACCACATGTGTGACCTGTATAACACCACGTTTTCAATTTCTCTGCTTTCTAAAAATGCACATAATGTATCTAGTGACAGACCATATCAGAATGTTATCCTGATGTTTACATGAATGATGGATAACAGAAATGATGACTGCATATCTGAAATATGACATATGACACTGCAACTTGCAGAATATGTTCAGACCATATGCAAGCCAGAGAGGACTTGTTACAACAGCTTTCAATTAACAGGCCAAATGGTAATTTGTGTTCTTTGGAAAAGTTGTAATTGTGCTTATAAAAGAAGGACAACTGACCTTGGTCAGAGCAGGAATGAGAATGTGTGTCCTCTTTTTTTATTCAGGTTCACTGGTCCTCTTTGAAGTTCCTGCCCCTGATGTTTATAAGTTTGCCACTTGTGGGTTCAAGATATGAGACAATCCTCTTGGAGATGGCTGTAGGGGTTCATTACAAGTGTTATAAGGCTTTTTCCAGTAACCTTGACATCTAATCTTGGATTTCTCTGCTCCCAGAAGATTGATGGTGTCTAAAATATTCAGCAGAACCTTGACAGGATTCTTCTAGAGACCTCTTGCTCTACAATCACAAAGGGAGTAGGATATGGTTTGCTTCATGATATGCCTCTTTTGCATATTCTTGGATGTGAAGGAAAGGGCCAGTCTGCTTTTCAGGTTATAGGAGTGTTCTCTAAGGAGACATTCCCCCCCCCCCACTTCTCTCCAAAATCCACCAGAAAGTTGCTTTGAAATTGCTCTTTCTGCCGGGTAGAGTCTCTGTCCCTGACACACGCCAGGGGAAGGGATTGCTAAACAAGTCTTGATCAACAAGCTGCTGAAAGGGTCTGATGAAGCAAGAAGTGAGCAACAAGGGAAACCTTCATTTAGGACACTCCTATACTGCTCAGCAAGGTAGGTTCTTCAGGGACTGCTCTTCATATGATCAAGAGAGAACTTGCCTGCACTTTAATTACATAGAAGCATCCTTCATGGCTGCCCCTAAGCCCTTCTTCAAGAGCAGGCTAAGTAGAGCAACCTGTCATCAAATATAAGAATGATTCACAGAAAAAAATCACTTTTGTGTTTTAAACACTGAACAAGGAACATTATTAGTATAACAGAGGGGGAGGGGGTAGTATCATCTTACCTATACATCCTCTACTTCACCCCCAGAACCATCCTCAGCCTCTCTCACCTAACTTCTTCCTACAGGATTTAAAGAAACCGTGCAATAATCTTGCAGTGCACTGTAGCAAGCTACCCATGATCTGTTCCTCCATCTGAATCTCTTTAGGCTTCTCTGACACCTTGTCCTTGCTAGCAAAGTCAGCTGTAGGGGTAAGGCATTCTAATGCAATGCCTCATGAAAGCAAATCTGTTGGTCAATTGCCAATCCAATGCTATACAGAAAGAGCATCTAGAAATTCAAATAGAGAAATGCAGAAAACAGGATGAAACTAAAAAGCACAGTGATTCTACTGTTCTGCAGGTGAAGAGGTAAACTACCCCTGGCAGCTTTAAAGAATGAAAGCAGCTGAGAGGCTCTCAATTAAGAAAGGGTCAGTCCTGAACCACCAGTGCTCCAGGGAGACTGGATCTGCACACAGAAAAGAACCCTGTGTTTTACTATTGTGCTTTCAAATGCACAATAACAGCAAAGCACAGATTCTACCTGCCTGACCCCTCAGGTCTGCTTGCTGAGATAAAATCTTCTACATATGTAATGGACTGGGCCAGGAGCTAATTTCCCCAAATAGGCTTGAGAAGCAATATTTCTTACCTTACTCTTATTGTTCAAGAGCATTTCAACAACTAATCCACAATTCAGCTCACTCCTACTGAATTTTTTAAATTCATGGACAATTTATATTCTCTTCCCAGGATTTTCATTGGTCCAAATTTTCCCAACCAGAATTGCCCTTGAGCAACCAACAACAGAAAACATTCTTCTACTGCAATTTGATTTGCAGACCAGATTGATCAATCCAAACCTGAAAGAACTTAGTTCCTTGTTCTACCCATTGGAATCCACTCTCTTAATTTTTTCTTTAGATAGTTTATCATTTTTGGAAAAAAGACTTGCTCTAATAAAAATGTCTAATGTGTGCTAGCACAGAGATTCCATGATAAACCCTGTTGGAAAAGTCTTTGCTAAATCAGCTGGACAGCCTACACCTATATTTTATAATGTCTGCTATAGGTATTGGGAAACAACTAAGATATCATCATGACAAACCAAATTTTAAAACCTTGTCCATACTTGATTATTGCTTCCTCTGTGTAGTTTAAAAAAAATGAGAAGTCCAGTCTATTTTTGTAAGCACCATATTCATATGTGGTGCCATAAATACTCTGCTTAAAACTAATTATCGACTCCAGGCAAGATCCAGAGAAGCACTTTAGGCATCTCTAACTTGGACATCAGAATGCCTAAAAATTAGATATCTGGTCCCAGCAGGGTGATCCAAAGAAACAATTAGATGTCTAGGCCCCTTGTGTGATCAATAAGGACAGTTAGACATTTCTGAAGGGCTATTCAAAGAGCCCAGGTGCTGAGGAAAAAAGCAGGCAATGGGGAAGACTAAGTATAAGATTGTGCCTGAATTCCCATCCCTGCCCGCTGCTCAGAGCTGCAAATTAGACACCTTCATTTGCTCAGGATTCAGCAATGAATCGCCTTTTGAAGGTAAGCACCAGATGTTGACAATGGTACCCACTTTTCAGATTATAGTCTAGTAGTTAGAGCACTTTTCCAGGAAATGGGAAACATGGAAACTAGGCCTTCCTCAGCCTGAGGGAATTCAAACCCACAGCTTCCATTTCCCAGGGAAGGCTCTTAAACCACCAAGCTATCTAACAGCAAGGTTGGAAGAATCCTCAACCCTCCTGCTGATTCTGGGAAATGGTGCCACCAAGAATGAATCAGTCACACAACCAAAAGGAATACAAGCAAGAGGGACCCTAAATCTGTAACTCTGGGGTTAGACACTTAGCTGGGAAGAGTGATGTAGTAGGAGTGGAACAGAGATGCATACAGCCATCCTTGTTATGACTTCCATAGTGGCACTGGGCTGTCAGCCTAAGTCCACCCAAGTGTCTCCTTGACTTGGTCTGTACTCTGGCAGTTTGTGGGCTCCTCTTTCTCTCTTCTTTTCCTAGAGAGAGGGATCAGGACTATTTCTGATACCATCGGGTGAGAGTGAAATAGAGACATGCAGCCATCTCTGTTACAGCCTCCAAAGGTGAGGCCTGGGTTCCAGCCCTATCTGCATAAAAAACTGTCATGCATGGAACAAGACTGACATTTTCTATTCAGTTAGAAACCAATGTGTAGACCAATGTCCTGCCACAGAGCTTTGCAGAAATGCTTCTTAAAAAAAAAAAATGCATGAATAATCTGTCATTCTGTGGTTTTAAAAACAAGAGCTCCCATGTGCTTAAAAACATGTTTACCTTTTAAAATAAAACCAGGCAGATAATAGGCAACAGGTATTGACTGATAGGTAAAGTAAAAAATGAGAGTATCTATATTCTCATGAGACAAACAGCAAACCACCTTTGCATATGCTGTTTATGGTGGGAGATCAGACTGCAATAAAAGTTTTAGGTACTACAAATATTTGCCTGACAAATATGAGCATCTCCATAACATCTGTGTTGTTTGTTCACATCGAAGCAATGGGTTTACCACTTAAAAGGATAAAGTGGTTAAAGAGATGTGATAGTTCTGCTGATTTCCCAAAGATTACATTTTATGAAAAAGGCAATCCTTCTTGCTGCCCAAAATACTTGTGTTCTAGCAGCTATTTCCAGTAAATGACATTTCCAGAAATCCAGCATTTCTCCTTTTTGGTGTCCTGCTTGAGAGAGACAATGCCTGATTTTCAGGGGTGGAAAGTCTAGTATTTTTGAAGTATCAGGGAAGTCCAAGGCCTTTTTTTTTTTTTTTTTTTAAAAGAATTCTATTCCAACTGCAACAGCAACAATTCAATTGAGGAGTCTGGTTTCACGTTTCTTACTTGAAGAGTGTCTAATACTCTGAGTTCCCATGTCTCTCTCTAGCTGAATTACTACTACTGCTAAATGGGCTGCAGGGTCTGTGAGAGGATACTATGACCAAGCACGGATCAGCAGCAACCAATAAGATCCATGCAAATCTTCCGTGCTTTTGAAAAACAGCATGTATTAAACATCCCAAAATAGTCATTCAAAATTGCAACAATACAAAATTAGTGAAAATTGTACCATCCATATTTAACAAAATGAAACTTCAGGAACACCTGCTAAATTATGTTTTCCAGGAGTTACAAAAATGCCTTATTCACTTCCAAAGATCTCCAGCATTAATTTCTTCTAAGAAAAGAAAAGAAACAGCAGCACAACTCCAAGCTTATAGATGCCTGTGCAAGTGAATTATTCCAACAGAGCATTTTCTCCTCCTGTGCAGCTCATTAGCTAACTCTTCTTTTTTCCTACATAAACTACCATGACCTTTCCACTGTCTGCTGTAGCTGCAATAGTCTCTAGTAATATGGCTTTACTAACTTTATCCCCATGGCTGTGCAATTCTATGGAGTTATCCAAACAAATCACCACACATTTCCTTGGACATCCATGTGTACAACTGTGTAGTTATCACTATGTAGTTATATGTATTATGTTATACTTTCAGTGCCTGGTTAGGATGCACAGATTTTAATTCAATAAAATAAAGGCAAAAGTCTACTCTGGGTTATCTATTTGCCATGACCACGGGTTTAATGTTGTGTTGCTTGTTTTCTTTTTCTTTTTTAATTCCCCAAGCAATATAGTCTATTATGTGCCTTATAAAGATAAGACTAGTTCACCCTATAAAACCACCAAGTTCAGCAGATCCATTTACCAAGCTTGAGATTCAGGACACCTAGCAAATACAGGGCAGCTATTTCACCACTCCTGTGAAACCCAAGTTTCAGCAGAGTTGAAATTTGAGGAAGAAAACAAGAGGAAGGAAACTGAGGTAATGAACTGAGTGATCCAAACCCAGATCACAAAAGTTGAAAGTTTCATAATGCTATAGATCTAATAGCTACTCAGAAGTCTGGCTACAGAGCCTACAGCATTTAAAAAAAAAATCAAACTTTTTTAGCACTGCTAACAGGAACTCAAGAACTGAAACACCAGAACTTTGGTGCATATCTTTAGGTACAGTCAGGATGATTATCCCAATTCTCAAACCTGGTCACTCAGTTCATCTGTTCGCTAGAAAAAAAAGGTGGGTGGGATTGGGGCTGAGGCTGTGACAAGAAAGAAGGAACTGAGTTCAAAAGAACAGCAGTCTTTACAGTCTTGTATTATTAATGCATAGATCAAAGTATATAAAAGATTATGATCAATCTGTTCTAAGCACTGCCTTTCTACATTTCCTCCATAGGGTAGATCAATAGCCCAGTGGGGCTCCCTGGCATCAGACACATCAGAGAATGAAGCAGTCTAGGGCATCACCATACAACAGGGATACATAAGGGGTGAAAATTTGGAGAACTTCAAAGTTTTATTTTTAAAAGTATGTTTTGGGAAAAATAAACAAACCATGGCTAAAGGCCCCTCTTTCCCTGCTGCTGCTCAGAATACTGAGCATATTATTATAAAGGTAATTCAGTTTTTGGAGTTTTGTAGGTCACCAAGAGTGCCATTAATTGCTACACTTGCTTTCTATTTCCTAACTGTCCTTTCATCCATGATAGGCCTGTATCTTGCACCCTGGGGTTGCCTAGTTTCCTTGGTATCAGGTTATGAATCACAGCTAGAGCAGCTATCAGTAATTTTCCACATCTATGCTTGTGAATTTTTCAAATTGTTCAAAGTGGCTGAAGTCTGAAGTCTTGATAGGGGGGAAGTGGGGAAGGAGGAGGGAGTAGGAAGAGTATTCACCTACACTCACTCAAAGTAAATGCCTTCTTCTGTCAGACGCCTGTCCTGTGGATGATATGTAGAGAATGCCAGAGTCCACCAACAGCAGGATTCTTAATTAATAACAAATGTAAGACTAGAATGTAAGGAATGGACTTGCTTGTGCCTATGTGCAATAATTAGTAACATGCTGCATAACGTGCGGTATGCGACACTAAGCATGGTGAAATGCAGCTCAGTCCAGCTGTGGCTGAGTTTAGATTGTCTGAAGCAACATGGGATTTTGATTTAAATAGTCGACTTAAAAAAAAAAAAAAAAGGAATGCATCACAGTACATATAAAAAAAACTAGACACATGGACCTGGATGGTTTGTATTAGACCAAAAAACTAAATCCAGACACATGGCTTCTAACAGCTTAATAGGTTTTAAATCAAACGTAGTGATGCAAATTGAGGACCAAAATTTACATGTAACGAAGACTTTGGAGAAAAATCTCTTATTGAAAGTCTGGGAGAACATAACTGGGAACATAAAACAGTGCTCCACCGGCCACAGCGGAAGGAAATCTAGTGCAAATGCATACAACGGGCCATGTTCTGGTGAAAAATGTGCAATTTTTTCAGAGAAATGATGGCAAGGAAAGAGAGGGCTTTGATGCAGTAAGTGTTCCTCTGGAGAGACACCCACCTACCTTATTTTAAATCTAAACCTTATGACTCATCCGTTACTATAAACTTTTTGTGTCCATCTCACCTACCCTCTTTCAGACGACACCTCCACCTCCACTGTTTTGATTTCATGAAAAGTCAAGACTATAGGCCAAGACATGCCTGCCAAGGCAAGCCTGCCCACCCTGCGAGGTGGGGGGGTGTTTGTGGAAGAGATGCAAAGCATCCTGGTATGCTGGGGGATTGTGAGTTATCTTGAATCTGGAAGGGATCCGGGATAGAAGTTCAATAAACCAATTTAACCTAAAATCAGTTAAGTCTGATACTACATTCATCCAGGTGCATCTTAAACTGGTTTCAGCAATTTTGAAAGCAGTTTGTGCACACTCAACTTCTGTTGTGTTACAGATTTGAACCAGCTTCTGATCACTTATACCAGCTTGTATGTTATTTCTGTCTCTAGCCAGAGTTGATCCCCTTCCTCCCACCCCAGCAATTGTGAGGTTAAAGTGGAGCTGCTATGGTTTCCAAGGTCTTATCCACACTGCCTCCAAATAGCACTAGAGCACTATAGCAAAGCATATAGCATACCCACTCCATAAATGCACTAGCTCCCAAAACTCATCCAATGCAACTGTCTTACTGTGGCACTAGGCAGATGCCAATAACCACGTGCAAGATACTGCCAATAAGCACTTGCCCTGGGCCACTCTAAACTTCAAAACTCATGTGATTACCTGCATGGACAGAGACAGAAAAGCATGCTGCGCTTCACTGCCTACCATGGTCCAGCGACTGTGTAGACAAGCTGTACGTATGCAATCTGTAAAGGAGCATTATTTTTCTAAGGTACATTTGAATCTTGTGAAGACAGCTAGAACCAGGGGCAGCCATTTACTACAAATCAAGATAAATTAATTGCACAGGAATGTGTGTTATGGAGAAGTAAATCTAAGCACTTCAACTACACTGAGATGCATTTTAATTCAGTTTAAGCAGTGCTGTAAAGTGCCTGTTTTCACAACGTATTTTTTGTCATTTTAATAACCTTTACTCTCCCTATTCCTGTTCTGAAAGGATGGCCTTTAAAATGAATGGCAAATAAGGTTCTTACAGTCCACACATCTGGCAGACATTTTATATTTCTGAAAATTAACAGAACAAGTAAATGCATGCCCTTATTATACTGTAACTACAGAATTGATGCAGATTAATTGCGTGCACTACCCTTTTAGAACTAAGTCAACTCCAATTATATTCAGCCGTAGGCTTGATCCCATTCATGTCAAGGTCAATAACAAAGCTGTAGAGGTGCACTGATATATCGGTGGCATGTCAGATTGGCACCAATAAAAGAAAAAAAGTTAACATTATCAGCAATCAGCTTCTTTTGGCTAGTGTAGCTGATAACGTCACCGACAAATGCCACATTCATGCATGCAGCCACAGCATACATGTGGCCAGGAATACAGCCACAGCATACACATGGCCAGGAATGCACTCAAGCAGCTTCAAGAACAACATCCAGCCAGTAAGTCTGTGGAGGGGAAGGGTCATGGGAGAGGGAAGGGGCATAAGGTCCCCATGGTGAAGGAAGGAGTGGTGCAGGGGAAGGGACAGGGGCAGGCACTGCCCAGCCAGAGTGATGAATGCAACCCTGGGGCTGGGAGCAGGATGGAGCCATGGGCCCCAGCACTGCAGCATTCACGAGCTGTCTGCTACCTACAGATATGTAGAAAAAAAAACATTTAAACCTGTGTCTATGTCTGAATCTCCGAATCTCTCCGAACTGATTCAGAGGGTTCTAATTCAATTCGGAGAGATTCAAGGGTCCTCTTATTCAATTCAGATTCAGAGGTTCGGCCACCAAATTGGGCTGAATCAAATCAGGGTAATCACCCCTCCCAGTGCTGCTAGCGTCTACCCCTAACCACCCTGAGAGCAGCCTCGGCCCAGCCCCTCTCCGGGAGGAGGATGGCACAGTTCCTGGCCCTAAGCCAGCAGCAGGTAGCTCGCCCTCACCTCACGCACAAATCCAGGGGGAGCCTCCTGTAAATTGGCTATTAGATCAGTATCAGAATCAGCCAATATGGCAGTCAGCCATTGGTATCGGCCAAGAAAATGTTTATCAGTGCAGCCCTACAAAACTGACACTCACTTGAACACGGCAGAATTCAACATTAAGGCAGTGGCGTACCATGGGTTTCCGGCACCCAGGGGTGAATGCTTTCATTTGTGTGTCCGTTCCCGCCCCCCCCCCCCGCCCCCATAGCAATACTTAAAGTCACATCATATGATAAGAACTCTGAAAGGCCTGGCCAGCACCCCCCAGGCTGGCGCCAAGGGGCCATGCCCCCCCTCCCCCACCACCCTGGTCAGTCCACCACTGCATCAAGGATCACTGACACCTTTCAGAATCAGGGAAGCCAACCAAGTGCCAGATGTCCAAATGTGAGCAGCTACATATGTATTTGCCCACAAATTTGTGAAGATAACAGTTTCACAAATCCCACAGCAGCTTCCAAACAGCTGTCTGCATTGCAACCTTGGCCTACAATATTTGCTGCTTTTATACATTTTTCCATTGATTTTTTGTTCTTTTCTGAGCAATCAAAACCAAAATTAAATTAAACACATTCTCCCCTAATCTCCAAATACTGTACTTTTAGTTTGTATTACAGTTTCACACCTGCACACAGGGACTTGTCCAGCTTTTTTGTCTCTATACATTTCTATCAAGCAATAAAAAAACAACATTTGGTCATTTTGTCCGGCAATTAAAACATAAAGCAATGTGGGAAGCACATGCATGTACAGCTCCTTAACAGGCACTCTGTAAGGAAAAACCAGATATTTTTTTTCCATCAGAAAAAGCTGAGATCCTTCAGGCCTAGGCACACTTTGCCCACGACAACAGATCCCTGTCACACCATCCCTGGGTCCATTAGGGACATCATGAATTAAACTTTCACATGGTGAGCCAGACACTTTAGGAAGTCTTTAGGAATTCTGTGTACATTAAAGTAAAGTAGGATTCTAGATTCCTATAACATGATAAGTAGTTACTCTTGCCTTGAGCCCTCCAGCCTTTGCCAATTCTCTGAACCCCTGCTTTTTCTTTATGACAAGCTCAGATGGGTTAAGGCTGGCTGATGATGCACAAATACAGCTCACATTCTGATCAAGTTTAGATGCTTACTTTATTTGGACCAAAAACCTTTTGTGTTTAACAGCCTTTGACATCAAGACAAATCCCCCTCATTTGCTGAGCTAAGCATTGCTCCTTGGCTAGGGTTTCTGGCTCTCTTTGGTGTCAGCAGGTGCAGAATTTCTAGATGTGATCAACTGTTTTACTGTAAATTTACAGCCATCCTCAAAGGAACTGGCAATTAAGTTACATTTTGTCTGAGCTAGCTCCTTGGGTCTTAGCTGCTCTTGTATTGGGAATCTAAACAGAAGTGGGAACCACCACTGCAGGGGAGGCTTAGACTTCCAACAGAAGTGCGTCCAGAGATCTTCTCCTTTGGCTCCAGTTCGTAAGGCCTAATCAGATGAAAGGCTGCATACACATTATGAAGGACTGGACAAGTAATTTCAGCCCTCAGCCCTGCAATTTTCACTCAAAGTTGGATTATGCTACTGAAGCACTTAGTTCACTCTCTATTTGGCTTCCACAAATCTTTTCTCCTCTGAAATCTGGTTTCCTTCTCCCTAACTAAACCAGAGGGGGGAAAAAAAAAGATACATTTGCTTCCACTTCACATAATGAACAGCAGCAGTACTCAAAGGTGATGTCAACAGAGAAGGAATTTTTCTTTGCCTCTTAGTTTCTTTTACTCTTCATCAGTGATTTTCAACCTTTTTAGACCCAAAGCACTCCTCAGAAAATGCCAGCTCTGTGTTTTCACTATAAAAAAAATAGTAGAGATTTTTTTTCTGTGGCAAAAAATTCAGAAAGACCACAAGAGGACAAAAAGTTTTCAACATAATGAATTCCTGTTTGAAATCTCTAGGTTTATCTTACAAATCACATTTGCACATGTAACAGTGCTAAACACTGTGTAGCACCTCATGACACCCTTGAAAGGATCTCAAGATACACCAGGGTGCTGCAGCACCCTAGCTAAGAACCATTGCTCTAAACATTGCACAGTGTTGGAGGGAAAAATATCAGGAAATGCTCTCTGTAAGACAAATACAAGATTGAAGAAAAAAGGGACAAACAGGAAACATTTACAATGGAGATTTGTATTTGTCTTCACTGGAAAAGGACCTTACTATTGCAGCTGCACAGCAGAACTTCAGTCTGGGTAACTGGAGTCTACTTTTGATTCCAGTATAGGATACCCATGTAGCAAAACCCCAGTTTTTATTTATTTTAAAATGCATTCCCTCCCATTCCCCAACCATTTCTGACTTTTTCTCTCCCTCTCTATTCCTTATAGATAAGTATAAGTAAGCTAAGATGCAGGATAAGCTTTAACATTTTATTTTACGTAGTAAGTTTTATTTTTCTCTCCCCTCTTTGCAAATAAGTGCCCTGCTATTTTGATATAGATATCCGATTTTTAAAAGTGATAATTATGTCTGTATTGATTTTTTACTGCTTTTATATTGTGTGATTACTGTTTTAGGCCTAAATATACAAGTTAGCATAAGTCATGTCAAGTTTCCATCTTGTCATGTCAAGCCTCCATCTTATCCCCATGCCTGGTTGTGTAACCTATAACTCATGTAACTTGGTTCCTGAATGAATGGGGATGAATGAGGGTGCTTGAGAGACAATGGCAGTAGGTCTAAAAATAGCTCCTTCTGAATGACCAAACCATCAACACCGATATCTGGACCAATGACCCAGCCATTGGAACCACCTTTGCATTCAAGAAACAAAAGATGAAACAACCCACCATTGTGCCAAGCTGCACATGCTCACTAAGAACACCTGTAACCTCTGGAACAGGACTGACCTTGCCTGGACAGCCCTCCCCTCCCCATAGGAGATCAGAGGTAGTCTGCCCCATAAAAAGGGGTAGTGAAGACTGATTCCTTGGGACGCCCTCTCCTTCTGGACCAGCACCATGCCACACCACCTATCCACACAGAGGCCCTGCCGCGGACCCCCCTCTCAACAACACCTACTAGACAAAGACCCCTTTCCAGCCTGGATAGGTAGCTATCACCCCCACCCTCTCTTCAACCAAGAACTTGGACTCTGCTTCTCTTCCCTACCTGGACGCCAACCCTTGCACTGAGTCTCTTTCTCCTGCTGCCATTGTGAGAGAGAGAGAGAGAGAGAGAGAGAGAGAGTGTGTGTGTGTGTGTGTGTGTGTGTGCGTGTGTGTGCGCGCGCGCACACACACACACACCTGTCTGTGAACCAATAACTTCATGGGGCTGTGCAGTGTGTTGTCTGTTTAATAAAACTTATTTGGACCCCTGAGTCAAGTTAGCTTTACTACAGTCTGGCCCTGCTCCAATCTCTGCTCCTTGCCCCTCTGACTTCTGTCTCATTTCTCCCTCTCCTGCTTCTGGCTCTCTGCCACCTCCAACACCTGTCCTGAGCTCCTCTCTGCCTACAAACCCTGTTTCTTTACAACCGTCTTATCCCCACTGCCTTTTCCCCTGAGCTCCCAGGTTTCTGCCTCAGTTTCTTTCATGGCTGTCTCCTCCTTGCCACCACTTATCTGCACCCCCGCCAATATCTCAGCTGTCTGCCTCAGTTTCCAGCCCCAAGCTCCCAGGTTTCTGTCTCTCTCTCTTTCCTGGCTTTCTCCTCCTTGCCACCAGGCTTTTTTTTCCCCCCTTGCACCAGTGACCTCAAGTAACCCTGGGGCCGCTTGACCTTAAATAAACCCAAGCCTCAGTTCCTCAGCCAGCTTCTCTTTAGTCTACCGGTTCTAATCCTGGTTCTGACAACTTTCACTTCCTACACTTTAACTCTCTCTCTCTCACCTTAACCTTCCCACAAGTATCCTAGGTACCCCAAGCACACACATACATACCGTACCATCCAAGTTAGGAACTTACCTGTGTGTAAGTGTAGGTGGGTTGTATGTGTGTGAGTGTGAACTGGTGAGTGTGTGTGTGTGTGTGTGTGTATATATGTCATTGTGTGCACGATAGATGAATTAGTTATCTGTGTATGTGTACCGAGTGTGCGGGTATGGACAACTGATTTTTGTTTAACTTTTGGGGTATATAGTGTATGTGCTTGAATTGTTTAGAGGTATGCATGTGCCTAGGCTGGGTGGAGCGGGGGTGTGTGTGTGTGTGTGTGTGTGTGTGTGTGTGTGTGTGTGTGTGTGTGAGCTTTCTCTCGTGCGTGGATGACCTCTACCTGACTCAAGAAGTCTATGGGCCAACGAGAGGCAAAGCGCTGCTTGACCTGGTAC
>NW_017728931.1:47673486-47679164 GCF_001723895.1 Crocodylus porosus | reverse complement strand
CCGAGTGTGCGGGTATGGACAATTGATTTTTGTTTAACTTTTGGGGTGTATAGTGTACGTGCTTGAATTGTTTAGAGGTATGCATGTGCCTAGGCTGGGTGGAGCGGGGGTGTGTGTGTGTGTGTGTGTGTGTGTGTGTGTGTGAGTGTATGTGTACCTAATTGATTTGTGTGTCTGTATATGTGCAATTGTGTCACACACTCCCGTCTAACAGCACAATATTGAGATCCTGAAAGTTGGCCTGACCCCACAGGCCAACACCCACATGGCATTAGTTTCACTGAAGGCAGACAAGTAAGTGGATTTCCAGTCTCATCAACTTCACAGAAATTCACAAAACTGTGAAATCAGATGCAGTGCTAAACTGTAGGGGACAACCTCAGTGTTGAGACAAAAAGATGCAGCAGCTATTTGAATCAAAGTGCCCTTTTACACCAGCAGTGAATTTAATCCAACAAGTGGCTATACTTTGAGGTCCCATGATAAAAAGCTATAGAAAGATTTGTTCACATGTGTTCACAGGCAGATGAAATTTCCCAACACAAAATTAACCATATAAAATATGAGGCTTTTCCTCGACTAACTAACAATCTGCATGGCACCCTGAGACAGTGAGCCTATCTAAAATGACTACTTGGAGTGGAAACTTGCTAGCAATTATAGATAGAAAACATCTAGTAACAGGATGGCATATCTGCTAGATCTGGATAGCATCCATGGGAGCATCTTTAAAAATGAGTGACATAGCATAGCTTTGACATAATAAGCACTTACATTTGATGCCAGTCACTCACATTGTGGTAGTTCAAGTGCATATATTCTGAGGACTGCTTCCATCAATAGCGGCACTCGAAATAAACAGTAATGTCACTAAAAATTGGCTAGAAAGCAAAGCGCAAAATGAAAGTGCAGCCATAAGATATGTTTTTCAAATTATCACACAGATGTAACAGAAACCAGCCAGTAAATCACTGTGATTAGCAGAAGGGTATATGTATGTTTTCTAGGTCAACTCATGACAATTTGAGAATATATATGTTCAGAAGCTTATCTGATGCATTTCAGTCTAGCATCATTGACTTCAGTGGCACTATGCCAATGTTCACCAGCTGAGGATCAGACCATAATGAATATGATCTAAATATAACACCAATAGCCTGCTACAATGAAGACAGACATAAGCAAGATCACTGCATTCAAGTTCTAGGAGGACTAGGGCTAAGTACAGACCATCAAAAAGCCTGAGGCTGAATCGATTCAGTCTATGCAGTTTAGTCTAAACTGCACAGATTAAATTGAAACAGAAGTGAACAGACATTTGGGAAATGCCGCCACATGCCTACAGTGGCTCAGGCCAGAAGCCAGGACACACTACAGCACAGCTCTCTGGCTGTGTGTTCACTTCCTCTTCTTGCTGCCCCCAAGGTCTCTGGGATTTGCAGTCCAGAATTACAGCAGCAGAACTCTGTAGGGTTGCTCATCACTTCCTCTTCCTGCTTCCAGGTGCCTCTGGAATTTATGGTCCACAGCTGCAGCCAGCAGAAAGTGTGGGTGGGGGAAGGGGTGTTTAGCCTCCCACCCTGGTCCTAAACCCCAGCTGGGGTTATCTGGGGGGGGGTGGGGGGAGAAGGGCAGTCCCCCCATAGACTGGGCTGCATCCACAGCTGGACTTGCCCCACCCCCACCCCCAACCCTCTTGGCAGCCGGCCCTCACTGCTCCAACTAGGGAGCAGAGGGGCAGGGCCAGCCCTGCTCTCTGAAGCAGGCAGCACAGCACAACCCAGGACTGGAAAGCATGCTAGGCTACTGGGGGACTCCAATTTAACTTGAACCAGGAAGAGGTCTGGGACAGAAGTTTCATAAACCAGTTTGACCCAAATCAGTTAAGTCTGATACTACATTCAACCAAGATTATCTTAAACCAGTTTCAGCCATTTTGAAACTGGTTTATGTGCACTGAGCTTCTGTTCTGTTACAGGTTTAAACCAGTTGCTGATCACTTAAACTGGTTTATGTGCAACTACTTTCCCTAGCCTAGAAGACTAGAAAGCAGAACTTTTTGAAAGGTTCATAATGAAACTTGAAGCTATGAATTTAAATTTTGGTTTCAAGTCCAATTTTGCTTTTTCATATCCAAGGACAAAAATTCAAGAAAGAGGTTAGTGGAGAAACCAACCAACATTTACAGGCATCCCTCAAAAACTGAGACCACCAAGCCTTGTACAGTTCACAAATCAGATTATGATTCTGAATTGTTTTGAAGAAACTTAATATCGAATGCCCTGGCATAACCCTCTTACCCCAAGGCTAGAGACAGATATTACACATAAACCGGTTTAAGTTATCAGAAACTGGTTTAAATGGGTAAGAGAACAGATATTCAGTGCACATAAACCAATTTGAAAATGGCTGAAACCGGTTTGAGATAAACATATTTGAAGATAGTATCAAACTTAACTGATTTGGCTCAAGCCAGTTTATGCAGTCTGTCCCAGACCCCTTGCTAGTTTAAGTTGCATTAGACACCCCCAACATTCCAGCATGCTCTCTGGGATGGGTGGGGCTCTCTGCTCCACAGCAGGGCTGGCCCCTCCCCGGTGCTTGGTACAGACTTGCAGGCACAGAGTGTCTGCCTGGCTTCTCCCTGCTAAGCAGGAATTATTCCCCCCTCCCCTCTGCCTCAGGCAGACACCTCAGTGTTGGCTAGCAGACCACATGCAGGCTATGGTCCATGCTGTGGGAGAGGACAGAGGCAGACAGGCTTTTTGGAGCTAATCAACAGGTAGCTTAATGGCCTTCCTTGGAAGAGCTGTTTAAGAAGAGCTCCATTAATTAAGGGAAAGAGGCTTTGTTTTCTTAATGAGTTCATAAACACCAAGTTAAACACGATAAACATTCCCTGCTGGGGGGGAAGTGATCAGCCCAACCTGTCCCGCCTGGCCACTCCTCCCTCAGCTCATCTCTGTGCAAGGGAAGGGAGGGCTGCTCTAGCACCACCCGCCCCAGCTTCTAGCCTGAGCCACTGCAGGCATATCCCTGCATTTCTGGGATGTCTGTCTGGGTTACAGACTGATTTAGCCTAGACAGGTTGGACTAACCTGCAAAGATTGAATCAGTTCGGGCTCAGGCTTTTTGAATGTCTGTCCCTAGCCCAGGGAGAAGAAAGTCTGCTAACATTATTAATAGTTGGTGTGCTTCTGAGTTTTCTGACTACTGATGACCCACAGTGTATACAAAATGCATTGTAATATATGCGGGCAATGAAGGAAATATTAACATGTGGGCCAGTGCACACATGCACAGGAGGCCTCAAACGCCTCTACACAAACGCTCGTAGTATGGGAAACAAGCAGGAGGAACTTATCCTCCTGCTAGCTGACACCAACCCAGACATAGTGGAGCTCACTGAAACTTGGTAGGACCCAGCGCATGACTGGGCGGTGAATATCAAGAGCTATAGGCTGTACAGGAGAGATAGGACAGGGAGGAAAGGTGGGGGGCGTGGTGCTCTACATTAAGGAGGAATATACATCCTTGTCAATTAGCAAAGAATCAGAAGAGCGGCACTCTGAAGTGCTCTGGGTTAGAATATAAGGCAGTCGCGAGGAAAGAGACTTAACAGTGGGGGTCTACTACAGACCACCCAACCAAGGGGAAGAGCTAGACCAGGAATTCTAAAGTCAGCTCACTGAGGTAGTTAGGTCAAAGGACGTGGTCATCATGGGTGACCTGAACTTTCCAGACATCTGCTGGGAAGAGCAGTCAGCCTGGTCTGACCGCTCATGTAGGTTCCTAGCCAGAATGCAGGACCTCCATCTAACCCAGGAGGTGCACAGCCCCACCAGGGAAGACGCCTTTTTGGACCTGGTGCTGGCCATGGGTGACGAACTGGTGAGGGGGCTGTGGGTGCTTGACCACTTGGGCGACAGCGATCGTTGCCTGCTGGAATTCACCATCCAACGCAAGGTGGCAAAGGCCTGCAGCAAGGCAGCAGCTCTAGATTTCAGGAGGGCAAACTTCAATGAGCTAAGGAGAATAGTCGGGGAAGCACTGAGGTCCCAGAGGGGAGGGGAGCCAGGTGTCCAAGGAGAGTGGTCGCTCCTTAAGGAGACGATCCTCCAAGCCCAAAGGGAGGTAATCCCAACACGGATCAAAGGGGGCAGGAGGGCGCAAAAGCCCCCATGGTTCACCAAAAGCATCCAGGAATGTCTTCTAGGTAAAAGGGAGGCGCACACCCAATGGAAGGGAGGGGCTATCACCAGGGAGGATTATACTGCAGTTGGTTGGAGATGCAGGGGGGCAGTCAGGAAGGCCAAGGCAGAGATGGAACTGGGACTAGCTTCCCGGATCAAGGACAACAAGAAGCCCTTTTTTAAATACATAGGGGGCAAAAAGAAGGTACCGGGTAACGTGGGGCCTCTGCAAAACTTGCTAGGAAATTTGGTCGTTACGCCAGACAACAAAGCCAACATATTTAACGATTTCTTTGCCTCCATTTTCCTGAGCAGGAACTGGAACAGTCACCCCCCTCCCCCAGGGCCCCCTTATACCCCAGGGGAGGCATACCTAGGCCAAGGGTTAGTGAGGAACTAGTTCGGGAACTTCTGGAAGGACTGGATGTATTCAAATCAGCTGGTCCAGACGATCTCCACCCCAGAGTACTGAGGGAATTGGCTGAGGTCATTGTGGGACCCCTGGCATGGCTTTACGAGCACTTGCGGTGCTCTGGTGTGGTGCCAGAGAACTGGAAGAGGGCCAACATGGTTCCCACCTTCAAAAAGGGTAAGAAGGAGGACCCAGGAAACTATAGGCCAGTTAGTCTTACCTTGATCCTAGGCAAGCTGTTTGACAAAATTATTCTGGCACACATCCACAAGGGGCCAGCAGGGGATTTCATGCTTAGGGACAACCAACACAGGTTCATCAGTGGCAGGTCCGGTCAGACCAACCTGGTGGACTTCTATGACCAGATCACCAAATCCTTAGATGCAGGGGGAGCAGTGGACATAGTCTTCCTGGACTTCCGGAAGGCTTTCGACACTGTCTGTCACCCCTTTCTCATTAAGAAACTGGGGGACTGTGGTGTTGACACCCACACAGTCAAATGGGTCGCCGACTGGCTGGAGGGCCGCACCCAGAGAGCGGTGGTGGATGGGTCATTTGACCTGGAGGGATGTGGACAGTAGGGTTCCCCAGGGCTCGGTCCTCGGGCCCAGACTGTTCAACATCTTCATCAGTGGCTAGGATGAGGGGGTTAATAGCACCCTGTTCAAATCTGCTGATGACACTAGGATGTGGGGGGATGTGGGTACACTAGAAGGGAGGAATAGGCTGCAATCAGGCCTAAACAGGTTACAGGGGTGGGTGGATGAGAATAGGATGGGATTTAACACCGACAAGTGCAAGGTGATACATCTGGGGAGGAACAACCAGCACCATATCTACAGGCTGGGGAACTCCCTTCTCATCAGTGCAGAGGCAGAAAAGGGTCTTGGTATTGTCACTGATGCCAAGATGAACATGTGCCGGCAGTGTGGGGATGCAGTCAGGAAGGCCAACCGCACCTTGTCATGCATCCACAGATACATCCCTCGAGCAGGTCCAAGGAGGTGATCCTCCCCCTCTATGCGGCACTGGTCAGGCCGCAGCTGGAGTACTGCGTCCAGTTCTGGGCGCCG
>NW_017728931.1:47657133-47673131 GCF_001723895.1 Crocodylus porosus | reverse complement strand
GGTTAGATGTACACCTTGCTGGGGTCATTTGACCCCAGTACTCTTTCCTGCCATGGCAGGGGGGCGGACTCGATGATCTGCTCAGGTCCCTTCCGACCCTAGAAACTATGAAACATATGTGAAAATGCCGTAGAGGAATTCCAAAGAGTACTAAGTGTCAGATTAATTCCGTTCATATTAAATCAATGGCAGATTGCTCAATGACTTCACTGGAAGCAGACCTTGAGCCCAAATTTATACCTCAGAGTCAGCCTGCTCCTGTCTGCCACACACAAAGGAAAAAATACTCCATGTTTAAATTCATACTATATATTTTGCAAAATGAGACAGCCCCTTCCATCTGACCCAGCCTCTTCTGAAACAGTGTAACTGTACAAGGAAAAAAAAAGAATCAACCTTTAGAAAATATCTTGTTTTGTATAAACTGGTTGCCCATCACAGCAAAAAATGGAAATAAATACAACGTTAATAAATGCCTGTCTTGCTATGAAATGGCTGAATACGTCACCTGCTATTTCTAAAACAATTTTGAAAGATAAAACCAAACAATTCTTCCTTTTTTTTTTTAAAGAAAAAGAAAGTTACCCCTTCAGTGAATAGCTGCCACTTAAATTCTGTTCAGAAACCTACTTATTAATTTCAAAGGGAGAGACAAAGGTCCATTATAAAGTACCTTTTAAAAATGTATTCCTTCCATTTCTATCTGAATCTTTATTCTTGATGCATAACAAAAGGGAGAGAAACACAATTTTGATGCCCATTGATACAAAAATCAATGGGAACTTTGCCTCCCAAAAGAGAATGTGATTGGATTCTTAGGGTAAATTTTAAACACAGTCATTAAGGCTTTTAGCTGCATGACTCCTATTGAGTCTCCAGCTCTGTACTCAAAATACAGACACCAACGGAACAGATAAATGAGAGCACAAGAAATGGCTGTCAGAAGCATGTATTCCAAAAATGCCAAGAAAAAAACAGGAAGTTTCATCGGGTATAAGGGGCACCCACTCACTGCATGTCAGGGAAGGGCAAAAGAATCAGGGCCTTAAATAAAAGGTGCTAGTGACAAGAGCCTGTTGGATCCTTCATGCTCTCCTCCAGTCTATGGATGTTCCCTGGTGGTGACAGGAGACCACCAAGTTAACTGGAATCACTTCTCTCCAGATTCAGAGCATTTCTAGGAAGATCTCCATGCTATACCTAATGCTACTGTAAGCCAAATTACCTCTCTCTCCACTGCTTTTCAACCCCTCAGATGGGGAAGTACAGTCATGGGTGAGAGCAGCCAAGGCAGTTCCAGTTTGAGCCATGTTAGGAGAGAGAAGGCCCTAGTGAGCAGCAAGGAGAGATAGCCAATCTATCAACCAATTCATAAAACAAAGGACAGAGTCTATGATTTCACCACAGATCCCTTGGTTCCAAGCTGCTAGAAAGTTGTGCTGCCATAGGCACCTGCTGAGCGTGCTTCTCAATCTGTTCTATACCAAAGAGAGTGTACTAACTTCCCCTCTCACCTCCTGGTTTTGTATGCTTAGCTTCTTTGTTAACAAAACCATTTACAAAGTTAGCCTAAGCTTTGTCCCCAAGCCAGGCTGCTATCCCTGCCTTAGGACTGATTAGCCCCCACACCTGATTTCCTGCGACTATGCTCACAGTGTTATTCAGCTGTGCTTTCCTTCAACCTCAAGCCATGCCATATCTGCCTCTCCTAAATGGTGGTGGCATGTGGCAAGCCACTTGCTATGTGAGTTTTGCTGACTCACTGAAGCAACTTCCAGCAAGGTGAAAACCTTCTGAGAGAGAGAAAAAAGTGTTTCAGGCAAGAACTGATAACTTCCTGGACAGATTCATTGCTAGTATCAACCGCTTGCCTCTGCTGACTTCAATAATACGTTTTACTTTCATATCAGAAAAAAACAAACAAACAGATCTTGGTAGTTTTAATATACATCGTTTCTCAAATGTATTCCTTCCTTCAATTCCCTTGCCCATCATCAACATGCAAATAGAAGACAAAGCCCAAAAACTTGGTCATACAATCATGTAGGACTAACAGAACACCCATCTCCTATCATTCATGCTCACATAGAGTAAAAGTATGGACAAGGAAGCAAATGACACTAAGTTAAAAGTGGGATCTTATGTATCATGGCTGCTTCCTGTGGTAAATGGAAGCTAAACTGAAATAATTTAGACCTTTTCATTCAGGGATACACTAATCTGGGTAGTCTTCACCTACCACAGGGAGTGGACACATAAAATACTTACTGCAGAGTAGATGTAGAGTAAAGATTCCCTTTACTTCCTTTCAACTCAGTAGAATTTGTTTGCCTGTTTCTACCTTTAACTATGAACAGTTCATGTCTCTGCAAGGTAAACAGTTGGCCACTGGGGATGGAGCAAGGCAATCAGATTCCTTGCATTGGGGAGGTTAAGCTTAAATATCTATTTTTAACAGAAGTTGTTCAATAGCTCTTAATTCCAAGAAAGCCACAATTAATTGTAATACAATATCAGTAAACACAAAGTACACCATTAAAACCTATTATTTCTCCCTCTATATCATCACATTACTACATTATTGATGTAGCAATCCACAGTAATGAAGCAGCATCTTGCATTCTTCTCCCTTGTGAACACTGAGTTTACTGTGCTATGGTAAGGATGCCAGATTCAACTGTGGGGCGGGTTTCCTAGTAGGTCAAAAATTTCAGCACCAGTACAAAAAAAGCTGTATAAAAAGTTAAACACCTGTCCTTAATCAAATGCAAACAGCTGGTGTTCCTCTTTGCCTATCTTGTAATAATACAATCATTTCTAGATACTTGCTCTTGGCTACCGTCAATATTTTTATATCGTCTGGACTGACTACATTTTTTCCAAAGAAACACTGTTTATAAAGGAGACATAAGAATGCAATAAAACAGAAAATTTGCTTGGAAAATCTGCAGCTTCTCCGACTTTTAAGCAAATAGCCTCATTTTGACAATCTGCCTACTGGGCTACAAATAGACATTGCTAAATGAAGCGCATCATTAGTGCCAAGATGTGTCCCGGTACAGTTGATCTGCTTCACTGGGCGAAAAACACATTGCCCATTGTCTTGCCCATTGATCTTGCAGGACAAGAAGCGATGTATTCCTTGCTTGCAGTGACAGGCCCCTGGCAATTTCCAGGGTTCCCAGAGACAGCCAGAGGTATGTCTCTGGAAGTGGGAAACCCCTGCTCCCAGAGACACACCACCAAATTTCTGGGGTGATGTTTCTGGAAACAGGGAAAGCTGGGACTTTCCAGCCGATTGAAAGCTCCAGCCCTGGGACTGCACCAGAGTGCTCTGGCTTTTCCTACTTGCAGAGGTGCACCCCTGGCAATCTCCATGGTAAGCCTCTGGAAGACTTTCAAGAACCTTGACCTTCCCTGTTTCCAGAGATGTGCCTTAGAGATTTCCAGGGGTGTCTCTGCAGAAGCAGCAAAGCCAGGCAGGCACTCCCAAGGCTTGAAAGGGCTGATCCTATGCAGGAATTCCTGGGGTGCTCAGGACCAGGCCCCTCAAGCTGCAGGACCACCTGCCTAGGGCTGCAGGAGAGTGTAGACAGATTCAGCTGCCCACCCTCTCCCGCCACAAAGCAAATACGCATCCACTGCAAGAACGCAGCACAATTTATTACCACTTTTTATCATGGCTACATCATGGTACAACAAAAGTTGCAGATGTCTATTTGCTGTTGCTTTGTGCTGCCAAAAAATGTTTGTGGTAGCCAAAAGCAGCAAAAAGTGATGTCTGTTTCCATCCTGGGAGAGACAGGGTCCCAACCCAGCTTTCCAAACACAGAGAAAACTCATGCTGAGGCTAATTGAAGTTTTGCCTCTATCAGGTTTGCTGAATAAAGCCGCAGCCCTTGCCATAACTGAGCACTTGAGATCATTAGATCTGGTAGGCCTTACTCATTCACAGGAGTAGACCTATTGAAGTTAATGGGATTAACATGGGAGAGTAAGGGTTCCAGGAATGATCTGCTCTTCCCATACTGCTCATCCAACAATATATAATTTTATGTCTTAGAAGATCAAAAAATCATCTTCAGATAACATGCTATGCTTAGAAAGTCTAGGGAGGGAAATGCCTGTGCCTTTAAACATGAGACACTAGGTTCCTTTACAGAATAGCAAATATTAATACTATATCCCTACAATTATCTTTCCCGCTTATAACACCAGTAAATTACCTGCCAGCTACTTCTTGAAGCTCTATATTCCTCAGGTTGCCAATATTTTACATTAAAAAGAGGCTTATTTTGTTTTAAATTTACCACCTTTCACTTTCATTTAATGTTCTCATGTTACGGCTCTGGGCAAAAACTGGAGTGTTGCATCAGTTTCTACTTTGCCAGTCTTCACTTGGTCTGCCTCAGCAAATCCCCTCTTACACGGCTTTCTTCCAGACTAAATAACCCTAGTTTCTGTTGACTGTCATCATCTATAATAACCCCCATCATGCCTCTGGACATTTTCATTGCCCTTTCCTAGCTCTTGTCTGTGTCTACTGTGGTGTCTTTCCAAAGGTGAGATGACCCAAACTGAAAATATTACTCAAGATGCAGGGGGATGTTTTACGAAGGAGGTAAATCAGATTGACTTTTCTCATGCCAGGCCAGTATTTATTTCTTTTAGGGCTATTTATTTTCACGTCTTTAATGGCCATCTCAGGATTCTGAAACACAAAAACCACAGTACTTATGGTCCTATATTTGTTACTTCAACAGGATCTTTCCATGAAATATGTCTTTTCTAATCTTCCACACAACTGCAGCATTAACAAACGCATCATCTCCTCACTCAGTCAAAGCCTTTCACCCCAAAGCACACCCACACAAGATGGATAGATTTCTGGAATGCCCCAAGATTTCCTGAATCCAAACGACAGTGGTCCAGTGGAGGACATTACTTCCAAAGCCACGGACTGCTAACAATATCTGCTCATGCATACTGAGGGAAGCGTTGTTCAAGACCCTTCCCAAAAATCACAACTTACATTAATATTGCCAAGGGTACATGCAGTATTGCTATTCCTTTGGATTGTATACATTACAAGCAACCCTCTGAATTCCACTCAGGGACTAATTTGCATCTAAAGCAGACTGCAGGACACTGATGCAAAGTGCAGTTTAAGACACAGCTAATAAGGCAGCAGCTGCATTCTGATTCAACTCCCAAATAGTCTCAATACATAGCCTCAGGTAGAGTGCATTACTGTAACAATCTCGAGGTGACAAAGGCACAAATAATGATAGAGAAACCCATGTCTATAGGAAAAGGTCGCAATCTTTGTGCTTAACAATAAATGAAAAGAAAAAAAACCTCAACATCCAGGGACCCAGCTACTACTTGGGCATCAAGGAACAAACCAGCATTTTAGAAAACACCATGTGAACCAATGACAATGTATCAAATGAATAATAAGATTAAGAAAGTCAATGAAATCCCAACAGCAGACTACTTTGGCTATCTCCCATCCCATCAGCACCAACTAGGTCTTCCACCAGCTAGCATCTCAAATCTACTCATTCCACTACCCCAACCTGGTCGGAAGTGCCTGTTCTAATATCATGCTTGCTCATCACTCCAATCTGTCCTTACAAACCCCACCAGTGATTCATACACATGGTGAACAGAGACAACAGCCTATTCTTGCTCAAAGTGAATGAGACTACTTGAATGATTATGAGCCAAATCTTATTCCCTTTCATGCTACTTTTGTATTGTTGTTATATTAAATAATTTTTTTTAAATTTCAATTTTAATAACCAACTGCTGATATGTACAGACAGCTTCACTGAACTATCTACAAGGATTCCCAGCTTTTGGACTGTAATAATCTTGCTTAAGTTGAATCATTTATCTTATATCATTGTTTGTGTTATTCCTCTCAAGCTTAAAGGCTTTAAGCTATTCTTGGGTATCTTAATTGTGATTCACAAAACACACGTTTTAAGGGTGGAAGTTAAAAATATTATGTAGGTTAGGTACTACTGGCAAGAACTTTTTAGTAAAAATATTTTGCACATTTTTAGATTCTGTTCATGTATTTACTCAGCTTGCAGAATGGTTTTCACTGGCCAAAAAATGTATAAAATATAAACGGCATTATTTTGTGAGCGAAGTTGTAAAAGAATTCTGGATTACAGGTAAAAAGCAAAAAAAAAAAAACAAAAAAAAAACAAAAAAACAACCATAGGTCCTAACTGGATTTTTACTTTTCTTGCTTTTTAAACAGGAAAAAGGATCAGGTATTTTTAAAAAGCCCTTTCCCTTACTAAGAACATACCAAATAATTAAAACTGAGCTTTCATTTTTAAAATTCAATTTACTTTTCAAAGGGTATGCTGCTTAACTATTTTTACACTCTTTCTTAAATGGGCTGACAGAAATAGAGTAGGCAGTTTCTGTATGTCTTATATTTTGTATCTAGTTGATTTCATTTTGCAGTTTTTTGAACAAGCAGTGCTGGCACCAGAAAAACCCTGCAAGGAACATTTTCAATGGAAATCAACACCAAACAAGTGATCTTCCTGGAAATGTTCTTACTGATTGGAGATTCTGTAAAAGTTCATTTTTACAAAATCTAAAACTCAGGTTAAAATTTGTCTGAACTCTGTTCCTTTAACTTATTGCCTATACAGAAGCAAAGTCAAAGTCCTAGTGTCCTTCCCTAGGCAGCTATCCCATTAAAGTAGATGGAAATTTTGCCTATCTGAGGACTATGGCATTGAGTTTATATGCAGTGAATTTGGAACATACTGTATCAGACTTAGCTCTACAGAAAATGTCCTTTAGAGAAGTAAAATACGACCAATACACACTAGGATAATTTTAAAAGCTATTGGTTTTTGTAATGGTTATTTTATAAACATCATCTGAAATAATAGCTTCTCAGAAACCAGAATCTAGCATTTTTATTCATGATACTGGGATCTGGTGCAAAGTAATCTATATACCTGGACCTAGAATCAATGTTTCACAAAAATTCATTTCTGTGATACCCAGGCATATAAAAATAGTCTTCATATTGTAAAACCTTCCCCACTTCCGCTGCACTGTGCATTTAGTCACCAGAGATGAGTTTCATCTGCAATATTCCTTCTTCCTTCTCTTAATAAATTACTTGGTACTCTACAAATAAAAGATGGCCAAGCCTTGCATGATTCCCCACATCTGGCAACCCGCTGTTCTTGTCAGGAGTTCATTCAACTCTTCTTTCTCAAGACTTCTACTTCCAGGACCAGCAGAGGCAGAGTCCCTGGGTTGCATCCTACAATTAGCTCTTCTTAGGCAAAAGTTCTTGGCTCCATTCTCTTTCTCCTTCATTTTTGTGCTCACTCTCTATTTACAGGCTTACAAGTACTTAAAATAATGGCAGTGTCCCACCCTTCATCTCACAGCCCAAATACACCCCAAGACAGCCAAATGCAATAGATCAGCAAAGGCATTACAGTTCAGCAAAGGCATTACAGTTCAGCTATGATTATGCAAGACTCCCTGCTAGCCAGTACAGGACCAATAAAGTTGATGAACACTGCGGGACATGAAGATCCCTCCAATTACCAGAAATCTTGAAAATCATAATGTATGCACCATATGTGCCTCTTGCTGTGACCTCACTTCACCCACCCCCTCTCAGTCACCTCTGGATAAGCACAAATTTCCAGTAAAGCAGTTTAAAAGCAATTATATTTTAAAGTACTCAAAATACAGCTGCCTCTCCCCTCAGTTCCTGGGTAATTCATGCAGAGTATCTGTTCACTTGAAAGACCCCCTAACATAACCACCTTAGGAAGTCCTTTTTCTCTACCCACTTACGAACAGTTCTGCAATTTTAATGGAAATCTTTCAGTTAACAGCAATGAAACTGCTCAAATGAGCAAGAACTATTTGCATCAGAGTTATGGGATTCAGACCCCAGATTTGCTGACCTAAAAAAGGGTATTATTACCTGTCCTTTTGGCTCAGTTACTACATCTGAGCTGCATTTCTTAACTCCTAAGAGACATCCAGCTTCATACAAAGAAGCCATCCTAGGCAGGCCCTTCACCAGAAATTTGCTTTCAATCATCTGATCTGCCACCCCAAGAAAAAAGCTTTTATTTGTCCTTTCTGTCTCCATAATTTAGAATTTGTTTTAAATAATATGATTTGCTGAATATCTTTATTATTACACCTTAACTGTAAATATACAAAACAACTAGATTCTAAATAGTCTCATACCAGGGAAAATTGATAGCAACACCCATGAAGGCCCAGGCCAAATCCTTTGATTCTTAATTGAACAAGTCTGCCACTGAAGGAAAAACTTCTTCGCGGTTCATGTGACCAGACTCTGGAATAGACTCCCAGCGGGAGCTATGTAGGCACCTACCTTGGAGATCTTTAACAGGAGACTGGACGCTCACCTTGCTGGGGTTATTTGATCCCAGCATCTTTTCCTGCCCAGAGCAGGGGGTGGGGGCTGGACCCAATGATTTTACAGGGTCCCTTCCAGCCCTAAACTGTGAATCTGTAAAATCTACTAAGGATGGCAGACTGGCCACCCAGCAGATGTATTACAGCAGCATCCATTAGATCAGCATATGGCCCCAAATGTTTTAATAATGAAATAACCACAGTATTCCTAACTGGCCTAGGACTTAGTCACCTGAGAGATTTTTTTCCTCCTCTCTGAGACACACAAGACTGGCAAAGGCACCTGATCTGGAGTCCCACTCATTCTAGAAAGAGCACAGCTGGGAAGCTTGACAAACATTCACTATATGAGCCTTTCAGGTCTGGCACCTGCTCTCTCCTCCTCCCCTGGTCCCAAATGGATACTGTATTAATTTAATCAACCTTACAGGCAGGTTATGAGGGTTATTCATTTTCCCTGACCATGATGGTCTGTAAAGCCTCTCTAGTGTGAGATTGCATAGATCTTAACACATTCTTAGCTGCTGGGAACACACCACACCCTTCAACTTTACTCCAGTAACACACCCTTCACCCCTATGGCTATTGTAGCATGATGCGTGTGTTACTGTAGTAGTCGCACATTATTTTCTGGAATGCTTCCAGAAGCACCTCAAGCAGGGGTGGGCAAAATGCGGCCCACCAGGCCATTCAATTCAGCCCACGGGGCCCCTAAAAATTTTAGAAAATTAATATTAATCTGCCCTGGGCTGCCTGTCATGTGGCCCTCGATGGCTTGCCAAAACTCAGTAAGTGGCCCTCTGCTCAAAATAATTGCCTGCCCCTGACCTAAAGCAAGGGTGCTCATCACAGAGGGAAGTCCCAACTCTTAATTCAACCTAAATTCAAGCCTTGGATATGCCATATGGCTGCCTTTGAAAGAAAAGGGTTTCATCCCTACAGTTTTCACATGAATTGTGGTACAGTTAGGAAGCCCCTTTAGAGACACTGGTAATAAAACCAATCAAGGATCATACTGCATATCTCGTCAATAATCCTCAAACCATTGTGGTAAGGAAATGCAGTCGTTAAAAGCACACAGTCAATGCAAAGTGAAATACTGAAAACTTATTACAGTAGGACAAGGCTCAAGGGCCTTAACAGGGTATTATAGTAGGTGTTTGTCATATATCCACCCTACTAAACCAATAAACATGTACAGTGGCTCCTTGTTTCCAAACTGCTGCAAGAACATGTACCTAAACCAGTGAAAACAAGCCAAGCCTCTTGTTGATTCACTGCATTTGATCAATACCCTTCTCACCTCCATTCTCACAAAAAACAGCTTTTTACTTTATAGAAAGTAAAATGCATGATTAAGCAACAAATTGTGTTTCTTTTAAGTCTTGAACAGAAAGATTCCTGAATTACTTTAGGGATGGGGAAATTTTAGGATAAATTTAAAGAAGTGGCAACAAATTAAAAACAAACAAACAAACAAACAAAATCAAGGAAGTTTAGTTCAGTGCTAAAATGTACCACCAATACATTGTTTTAAGAAGCCAAGGATAGATGCAGTATTCAAATACAATTCCTCAGCTGATGTACTTTTGTGGATCAGCAGTTACACTTTTGTCAGATGGTTCAATTGAATACCTCAGGCAAAGAACATGTAAACAACTACACAGACTATATTTAGATTAACTGTAATTGCATCCATGCATTTTTTAAATCCTGAAATATTTACTGGATGCAGGTTAATTAACTTATAGATCATTACACATAAAAAGTTGAGTTAATCTCTTTGGGCCAGAAAGAGAACAAAGAAAAGGCCATAGGATGAATTTCGCATGTGGCATTTCTCCAGTAATTCCTTACTCACTCCCAGTGCACAGAAGTGCAGGAAAGAGATACACGGAGATAAATCCCCTAGCAATGCCATCGGGATTTGAAGGAACTACTGATGCTGGGACTGGGTAGGAGAATGAGACCCAAGGCTGGCAATGGTGAAAGTTGAAAGCACTAGAAAGATGCTGAAGCTAGGAAGTGATGAGGACTGTGAGCAGGTATTGATGCAATGTGTAGAGAGCAGCCAACAGATGGGTAAGGAAGTAAGGCTGGCGCTTGATTCAAGCTCAGCCCATGATCCTGGGTTGTTAAGGGTGAACTAGTTAAGGGTGACATTTTTAACTGCCTGCACTAGAACTCAAGAGTTAATGACCCATTGAGATTAATGAAAGCAGTTCACATGTGCAATGAGTGCAGCTGAATAAACTCTGGTGCAGTTTACACTGAAGTTTGTTGCTCCCAGGTGCCATGTTTGCATGTGCACCTGGGACCAAAGCATGTTGAGCCAGGGCAGAGCAGCCCTAGCTGGCAGGGGACCCCCAAGAGTCAGCCTGCCAGCTGGGGCACAAGGGTGCTTCACTACAGGGCTAGCCAGCCCTATCAGCGTCTACAGGTACACTGCAACAAAGTAAATAACTCCATCATAGAATACAGTATTTGTGTCTGGCAGTACTGTCCTAGGGTGGAGTTAATTAATTTACTCCATCCTCATAGCACCACACATGTAAACAGTGATGTTCTTCTGAGGAGCTAATTAGTCAACTCCACAGTAAACATCTTGTGTAGATATACCCACAGAGGAGCAGTTTCAGCTTGTCTGCAGGCTCAGGAAGATATCCAGGACAGCATGCTGGTTGTAGCAGTAAAATGGCATGAGATGACAGGGTTGTTCTAGGTTATAGTGGTAAAATACAGACGATCTTATCTTGCTGACACATGTATCTATAGCTAATCTGCCTTTAGATTTCATTCCATATTAGCCAATCACAGGCCTCCTTTGAGCTGACATCACAGAATTTGGTGAGCATCCTGAAAGAGCCCCTGGCAGTTTGTAATTAAGGTCTCCTTTTGCACTATCCTTTTGTCAAGGAGAGTGTGAGACAAGGCAATGGCTTTAGCTCCATCCACTCCAACATTTCACTAGGGCCAAAACAGATGACTGATTCCCTGGGACAAAGCCTTCTATTCTGAGATTCTACATACTTATAAATCTATTGACCCACCCTAAGTACCTGTGAGATATCCAAATTTGGACAATCAAGACTAATTGATTAGTTAATTACTATGAAAGCTGCTTGTGTAAACAATTATCCCCACGTGTTTTGATGCCATTCAAAACCCAGACTAAACCAGTGATCCATTTTTAAACTCAGTGACTCCCTCAATGGGATCTGCCTGCAGAGATGTGGGGCAACAAATTTTCCAGTGCTTTACTTTTCCATGAAAAAATTTTCCATTTCTAAAAAGTAATTGTTTCATAAAATGTATTAGTAACAGTGAATGGATGCTAATACAATAATAGGCAAGCTTGGCAGTTTCAAAGTTGTAATTAATGTTTTTCAGGTGATTATCCCTAGTAAGTGTGTGAGAGAGTACATATATGTTTTACTGATTTGTAAACAGGTGGCTATATACACTCACATAATACTCCAAGCTAAAAATCAAGTTATGAATTCACCTCATTGGCTGTGCAGGTCAAATCAAAACCAAAGCCAAAATTCTTATTTAATCTCAGTCTGCAAGTGAAAGCAAAACTAAAACTGTGATTAATCTGTTTCACTTTTGGTTCAGCAAACACACAGAGCACTGTCTCATTTATTTTCTTGAGTTGGGGTAGTTGGAAGTGTTTGCATAAGATCTGTTAGTTTTTTTAGTGCTTTTGGTTTGAAGTAGTCATAATAATGCCTATTCAGAAAAAAAATCCCCTAGTGTGTGGCATTCATTACAGTGAAGTTCAAGATACTGAAGGAAGGAAGAAAGTTGGTAGACGTAAATATTGCAGGCAGGAGTATGCTAACAACGCAACAAGAATGAAGAAACATTTAATAACATGTAGAAACTGTCTTGAAAGAGTACAAGCCATACACAGAAAGCTAATATAACGAAGTTGTGGAGCAACATCATCTGAGAAAAGTCTACTTCGGGAATCCTATGCAAGTAAACAAATTAATATGTTAAACAACACACAGTATAAACTAGCATCTTTATTGTTTTAAAACATTATTATTTTAGAAGTTGTTAATGCAACTCCGGACTATTATTTATTTAAAATATGTGTATCCTGCTTTTCTGCTTGCACTAAGCACCCAAAGTGGCTTAGGCTTAACAATATATATTTTTTTAAATTACATACTAGATAAATAGTTGACTATTTCAACCCAGCAGAATGAGCATAGTCCTCTGGCCAATGTCAGAGGCCAGACTATACTTCCCTTTGGCTCTGCAGTCCCAGGGCAACTGAGCAGCAAGTTGAGCATCGGAGTGTTCTTTCTTCCCTGCCACTTCTTCTCCTTCTGATGAATGAGGCCAGACTAGAATAGGCTAAAACAAAAAAAGTCCCCCGCTTTTCTTCCAGGAACTTGGCAGCTCAAGTGAAATAGCAGATTTGCAAAAATTGGAAAATGAAAATGCTGAGCTGCCAGGTCTGGGGAAAGAAGAAGCAGGATCCTTGCTTTCAAGATCACTGTCACCAGATATGTGATCCACCACAAGTAGCTGTTCAAGACAGTCAAGCTTTTTATCAAGCTTTGTGGACAAAATGTCAAAAGAAGATCAAGAAAAATCAAATGAGACATTAGCTCAAGCTATATCTGCAAGTGGCATACCTCTTTCCATACCTGAAAAATCAATACTGGAAGGAACTTTACAAATGAATTCGCCCATCATATAAAGTTACTATCATGTTATCACTTATCATATTCTCTCTCAGATAGAGAGTATGACAGAGTTCAAACAAAGGAGTTATTGAAAGAGTTACTCAAAAGAGTTATTCAAAGGATTGATCCAGCAGAATCACTGACTCTGATGTCAGATGGATGGACTGATATACAAGGAAATACTTTACTGAACGTTATGCTAGCAACACCTGAACCAATATTCCTGAAAGCAACTGCTACCAAATCTTCTCGTCATACAGGTAAATACATAGCCAAATTACCGAGTGAAGAGATTGAACGTGCAGGTCCCTCCAGGGTACAAGCCCTTGTAGCTGATAATGCAAGTAACATGAAAGCTGTATGACAAATATTATAGGCAAAGTATCCTCATTTAATAGTGTTTGGCTGTCTTGCCCATGGGTTGAATCTTCTAGCAAAGGACATAGTAAGTGTGAATACAATGAAGACAATATTGGCAAACTGCAAAGCAATTGTGAAGGTATTGAACAATCATCATGTTGCTAATCAGGCTTTGAAGAAATTACAGAAAGAGAAGCAGGGGAAGGGAAGTGCACTTTTATTGCCAGGAGAAACTAGATGGGGCTCAGCTACATAGTTTGCTGTGCACAAAGAACTGTTTGCAGCGTGCTTCAATAGATGACACAGTATCCCAGATTATTCCCGCGAATGTTCGGAAGGAGATTCTTGACAACAATGTGTTCTAGGTTCAAGTTCAAAGAGCATTCAACTTGCTACTACCAGTTTCAGTGGCTATCGAGAAACTTGAAGGAGCTACATAAGCCTTTCAAATATTCCAGAGATATTCAGACAACTGAATGAAAATCAAATTGAGCTTTTGCCACCTTCACCTCTATCCAAAAACGTAGTAGTCGTAAAACAAATGTTTACCAAGAGATCTGCTTTGCCCTCATCCAGCTCATCTGGCAGCAAACCTTTTGGATCCTCAACACAGAGGACAACATTTATCAGAAGGTGAATTATCTACTGCTCTCGATACAATTATGGAGGTAGCTAAGAATGTCCCCAGCATCGATGAAATAGCCATAATGACAGACATTGCCAAGTACCACTCAAAAGAAAAATTTTGGAGAAAGACATCATTTGGCAGGCAGCAGAGAATATGTGTCCTCTCACATGGTGGAAGGGATGCTGTAACACCCAACTGTTGTCCAGGATTGCTCTAAGGATCCTAAGCATTCCACCAACAGCAGCTTCTTGTGAACAGAACTGGAAGGCTTTCAGCTCAATCAAGACAAAAAAGAGGAACAGGCTAACAAATGAATTCACTGCTAAGCTTGTTTCTATTTCTCAAAATCTCTTGCTTCTGGAGAATCAATCAGAAGTACAATTAGTAACAATGACATGTATGATAAGTTGCCCTTTCCCATAGACTCACTGGTAAAACCATCTTTTAGAGAAAGAGAAGATGAACAAGTAATTCTGAATCAGATTTGCCTCAATTTGATTCTGAAATGGAACTAATAAGTGGTGCAAGTGATTCTACAGATAGTGACAGTGAAACTGGAGGTGCCCCCGTGACCTCAGTGGAAGAGAGTTAAACTCTGTTGAAGTAGATGAGTGGACAGCCATGGCATATCATGCACAGAGTCCTTTGGGTGAGTGTGTCAACAGTTTTCAGTGCCTTCATTTTTTTTCTTAAATTTAAACAAGCAATGTAGGGAAAGTGCATGCTATTGTGTATTGTCTTTACACTTTTACAAGTATTCCAATAAAAATACTTTCTTTCCATATAGAGCTTTGAATTTGTTTGTATATAACATTTACACCGCATTAACTGTACAGTATTTAATTTTCTTCCTAATCAAATATTTCACTCCAAATACTTGTGGCTATTGGGACATAAAATTAACATGGGAGTATGTTTTAGTTTTGTTTACTATATATAAGTCAAATAAACATGCTAAATCCGATATACAAACAACTAAAACCCTTGGTTCCAAAATGATACCTTTTATTAGACCAACAAATTAGTTGGTCTAATAAAAGGTATCATTTTGGAACCAAGAGTTCTAGTTTTTTGTATGTCTTCTTGTTTCAGACCAACACCGCTACCAAGTACACTCCTGCTAAATCAGATCACACTCTATTTAGGGCCTTGGGAAATTTTCCAATTCAAATTTTTCTGGAAAACCCACATCTCTGCCTGAGCACAGCACTCATTCTTGTATATTTTACAAGGGGTAAGAAAGGAAAGACTGCCCCTGCTCTGTCCGAGCTCCTGGTGCATCTAGAGCAACTTTCCTTCTCCCCCAAAAAGAGGGAATGTTCAGACCTAAGAGTCCCACATTAAGTATGTGGATATTTTTACCATGGACAAAGTAGAACACTCTTGAATGATGCCTAGAAGTGCCAGTTTGTTTTAATGCAGGCATGCATTATGAAAGGAAGAGCACAGTTTACCTTCACAAGAAAGTCTCTGCAAATGACACTATCTTCTGTCTTTCCTCTGAGACATGTCAAGCAGCTACTGAACAGATATGATTGTAAGCAGAATTCAGCAGCCTGCAATTAGGTCAATAGCAGCAGTTTGCACTATATGTGTGCATCCATGAGAGGAAGAAAGACTCTCACTTTCATGTTGGGGAATGAGATGTCTGAAGAAAGTGCTATTTCTCAGGGTCAAAAACCACAAACAACAACTAAAATTAAATGGTTATTCATATCTCTCCCAGCTGTGCAGGTAACTGCTTTTACCTTTTAGACCTATCTTCCTAGGCCAGGGGTAGGCAATGTTTTTTGGCTGGAGTGCCGAAAAACACCACAATGCCTACTTCGGAAGGTGATGGAGTGCCGGCA
>NW_017728931.1:47649552-47656998 GCF_001723895.1 Crocodylus porosus | reverse complement strand
CCAAAGCCCCTGCCCCACGCCCCTATTGTCCCTTGCCACCCACCCAAAGCCCCTGTCCCACAGAGCCCGCCCTGAAGTGCCTGTGCAGTCGCCGCCAGCACAAAGCTGATGCCAGAGCTGTGCAGCCAGAGGAGCTGTTTGCACTCTGCCCGCTGCAACTGCCCAGAGCCCGGGCTGGCTACAAACAGCTCCACTGGGCTCATCACCTCCGTTCCATGAGCGGGGCACAGACTGGGGCTGCGCTGCCTCAGGCCCCTCCCCCACCGCCCACTCCGAGGTGTGCCTGTACGCGCCCGTGCGGAGCTGATGCCAGAGCCTGGCACAGCTGTTTGGAGCCTCCCAGCTGCAGCCGGTCCCAGCTCTGGGGAGCTGCTGCCAGCCGGGAGCCCAGGCTGCTCCCAGCAGGCACCTGGGATGCCACAAGCCCTGCTGGGAGCAGCCCAGGCTCCATCGCTGGCAGCAGCTACCCTGAGCCAGGGCTGGCCACAGCATGCCAAGCAAAATGGCCTTGCATGCCATCCTTGGCACGTGTACCAGAGGTTGCCAACCCCTGTCCTAGGCCTTGGCTACTTTAGAAACCAGCCAGTACAGTTAAACCAATAAATACACAACAGTGTGGCCACACATATAACTGGCATAAAGGTGTTTTCCTGTATGAGAAGGGGAATAATTCTATTGGTACAACAATCTTCTTTAAACTGATAGAAATGCATTAATAAGAGGGCTCTTACTGGCATGACTATTTTGTGGGTGCCACGCCCAAAACCAAAAATTTATAACAATAAAAAAACTTCAGCTTAGAAACCAGGTCTTAGTCTGCCTCTCTGCCTCACCCCCCCTGCCATTGCCCACAAGCTAAACTGAGCTCTTGGCAAAGCATCACAGTCAGATTCAGGAGGTCACCAAACAGCAACACACATCTTCTTCCCAAGAGATGAACATGCCATCTCTGCAGTGCTCCTGGCCACTACTGACACAAGGAATGAGAAGATAGGTTGGTTGTGATCCTATTAAACAAGCCACCCTCCCATCACAAATCACTTTCCTGTCTGTGCAGCTCACACATTCACACCTTTGATCTATGCCCATTTCCTCCTCTATCTCTGCATCTTGCCCCTGCCTTCCCTCCTCCAGGATTTCATCTGTCCTATCTTTAGAGAATACAGTCTTCCCTGAGGGTGCTAGCACCAGAGAAATGGAACTGGCAACCCCTTCGCAGTTTCACACTTCAGCTACTCCTGGGGCAGAAAGCAAACAGCAATATGCAACCACAGAGCAGACATGATCCTCTGTGAATGAGGGAGCTAGATGAGGACAAATGCTCATTTCTATTCTCCTCTCTTTCTAGAGATCACAGTTGTACTGTTCCTTCATAGACTACATCTCATATAGAATCTCAGCAGAATGAAACAGACAAAGTTCACAGCTGTCTCGCTCTGTGGCTAGCTTGATGAGCCCAGTGAACAAACTTGAGGAAGCAGCAGAGGTAGGTGTCACCTACAAGACATGGTAGTGGAATTTCACGGGTCCTCTGTTATCCTATTGCAAATCTCAGCCTTGGAATGTAGAACGCAAGCACAGGGGGAAATGCATCAAGAAAATGAACAGGAAAGTGACCGAAAGGAGACAAATCCAAATGACACCCAGCAAAGAAGAATCTGAGGAATAGTACAAATACAAACACAAACTAGGAAAGTAAATTGGAATTGAAAGAAAGGGACAGCGAGCGAGCGAGAGAAGGGGAGAAGCATGCTAGTCAAGATCAGCCATTTTCTAGCCCCTAAATCAGAGGTGGGCAATTATTTTCGGCGAAGGGCTGCTTACTGAGTTTTGGCATGCCATCGAGGGCCATATGACAGGCAGCCAGCGACAGATAAATATTAATTTTCGAAATTTTTTAGGGGCCCTGTGGGCTGGATAGAATGGCCTGGCAGCTGTGAGCCGCATTTTGCCCACCCCTACCCTGAATATTCATATATCATATTAGATGGCAGCTTAACAGGAATTTTTAGCTTTATCTTTGCAATTCACCTAACATCTTAATAATATCTAGAATGGCCCAACTGGAAGAGATATGACAGAGGCAACAATAAATGGATATGCCATGTTTACTGTTAAGCCAGAAGATAGTTTTTTTATAAAATAATTTTAAAGCTTTACCTTGTCTACTTAAGCTGTACTAATTTATTGGTGTCTTTGATCTGCTTATGAGTCTCTTGAGTTTACCTAGATTAAGAAAAGAGGTTGAGGGTAAATTTAGGTTAATTAACACATGTTAGCCAACTCTGATCTGACCTCAGGTTGTGTCTAATTGTTATACCTCTATTTTCTACACCACTAAGAACAGAAGGAAACCAGGTAGATGCATCTGGGTTCTAAATAACTTCTTTTAGAACCTATAAAAGAACAAACAGGACCTAGGAGCATGCATATGTTGTTGCTGTTAGCATTCAGCTAGTTCTCCAGCAGAAGATAGGGAGGCCCACTCAGGGCTCCTAAACTATTTAAAAGGTTGCCTATATGGTATACAGGCATAGACATAAGCTAATACTTTTCCTCAGTTTAGGAAAGAGGTATCCTATGTGGGAGCCTAGACAATTTTGAGCTACTTTTACTCCTTAGTGTTTCCCTATGATAATAGGCTAATAGGACTCGATTCCTATTCTTTGCATTGTTTGATCCAAAGCCCACTTAGGTCTCTTGGATACACCCTAAAAGTCAGTTAGTTTTTTAGTTAATAATGATGATTAAAGGAACAAAATACAGTATTGTGTCACAATGTGACAAGTGACACTGCTTACCACTTTTTTTTTTTTTTTTTTTTTTACCGACAGCAGATTTTGTACCCAAAGGAAACAATTTGGCTGCATGTGAATATTATGAAATATAAAGTGTGCACTATCTAGGCAGAGTTTGTTATTTAAATCGCCAAGGCACCAACAAAACCCCAGAGGCCAGATGTGAACTTTTTAAAAAAAATTCCAGTCAGCCAGTAAATGAAAACTCTAGCTATTCAGAAAGACAACTTGCCCCTGAGTACAGGTGAGGCCAAATCGGTCCAGAAAAGAGCTTGGAATAAACACAGCAGAGGTCCCAGAAGGCCCTTGTGGGTAGTGCACATCTACCTTACCAGCTCTTTCATGGCTGTTGCAGTTCCACTCCAGCACCCCTCCTATTCAATATACAGTTGAGGCCTAAGCAAGGAGAAACACATGGCTGTTGTCCCCCCCTTCACACACTCTGTGAATGGCAAGCACTCCTCTTCCTCCATCAATTCCAATCCTGGCCACATCACTGAAGGAGTGACTCAGCTGGTGCATGAGATCTGGGCAGAGGCATAGGAGTGCAGCTCTACACCCAGGATGCCCAGGACAGTGCTGATCACAACAGCATGATCAGCTCCCACTACAGTCGCAGGTATTTTGCACATCCCCAAACAAAGGCAGGGTCCAGGGTTGCTGCCCCTGTTGCACCCCCTCCTCAGTTATGCTACTGCACATGGGCTTGGATGAGGGCAGCTGGTTGACCTAAATTTAGACAAGGTTGAGGTTAATTTGATAGGCTGAAGGACTTGGATGACGATTTGTAGAGAGTGTTATAGCTCAAAAAAAAGCAGCTGGGGGAGCACAGCGGTCATTAGTGTCTCAGCAGCTCCTGGATGACCAGGAATCAGCTGTGCCTAAGAACAATGGGTTGGAACCTGAGTTGTTTCCAGTAAACAGTGAGCAGAGCCGCAAAAGGATCCATTTGTGGCTTCCTAATCCTCACACTATTTTTCTACTACTCCCATCCAAGGCACAGATTGCAACTATGACCTTCACTGGTTACCTCACCTTAGAATTATTTTTTAACCTAGAAAGCCCTAAATAGTTTGACCCTGGTCTGTCAAACTACTAGTGAAACTACAACCCTTCTCATATGATACTAGCAAAATTATGATCAGAAAAGGTACAACTCAAGTTGCAAGTCCCAGTTTCTCCCTCTCTCAAATTGAAATGGTGAGTGATTTTTGCCTGGTGTCCTCCATAAGAGGTCCTTGACTACGGAATTTGTTTCCATCAGTCTGCTGGGTACATGCAACATCCTTCAGTTAAATGCAGCTGTAGTTCACAAGCAATATTAAAATCAGGGTCCAGATTTACATGCTCAAGGGACCAGCCAGTTTCCTGATCACTACAAGTGGGCAGGTTGCAAGACATAAGGAAAGGATTGCTAGATATACACTGTAATTACAAGTCTGATTCAAGTAGTTAATACAGACAAAGGATGATCTTGTGATCATGCTACTGAAGGAGTACAAAGAGATGCAGCTTCAAGCAGTCGTTGGCTGTACCACAGATTTCCTGTACAATTCTAGCAAGTCTTAACATCTTTCTGTGCCTCAGTTCCCCATCCGGAAAGCAGACATGATAATACTTCCTGAGTGGACAGGGAAGTCCCAAGGATAAATTAATTAGCAAATTGAGAGACTCAGACATGATGAGGATGGATGCTATGTAAACAGATGTGCATATATTATGGTAGGGGAGGACACTAATCATGTCTGTGTTTATTAAGCCTGTGCTAATTGTTGTAGCAGTGCTCACAGTACATAACATGCACATGAAATAAGTCAGAACAAATAAAAAAAAAAAAAAACCTTGTTTTGTTTATTAAGGCCTGGTCCTGCATCTTTTGCACGTCTAACACTTCCACTAAACATGGTGGAATCTATGTAGGAGAAGCGAAGCAAAATACATAACTGGTTGTCCATGGCCTGATCCTACCCTTTCTATTCAGGCAAAATTTCCATTGAAGGCAGAGTTTTGCTCAACTCAGGAACAAGCCACAAATAAGATTAACTAACGTTTAGGTATAACAACGAACAAAGTGGAGATGAAAACCCTAAATCATGTCCCTGGAAAAAAGAGATAAACACGGGTCAAAATGAATCCAGGGAGCTATAAGAATGGGAGTTGCAAATCAATGAAACAAAATGAAAGACTCAAAACAAGCCTGGAGAGACAGCACTGCAATGTCAGAAATGCAAAACACTGCCATCTGAAATATACAGACACAATACTGTGACTCAAGGGAAAAACAAGACAGCAACACAGTTAAAACATATGCACACACACAGAGAAAATGTGTTAAAATAAAGCTTAAGGACCATGACACATAAGCCATTAACAACAAATCAATTCTAATTTAAGGCTCAGCCCAGTCCCTTGGAGCAGATCCTCAGTCAGTATAGCTATGACATAATGGAGCTATGACAATTTGCATCAACTGATTATTTGCCCCTTCTGTTGGCCCTTTACGGGGAAAAAAGGTGTCTCAAAACAACAGGTAAGCAGGTACAAGGCACAGACAGGACCAGCCTAATTGAAAAGGGTGAAACTAAACATAATAGCAACCTTAACCCAGTTTCTCTGTTTTCAATATTTGCCCCTCAGTCTTGAAGATAGTGTTGCCTTTGAGGTTGGCCCAAATTTAAATTTGATTTCATCACACATGTAACAAGCTCCTTCCATTTCCCTTCTACTATGTGTATATGTAACTGCATTTACACAAACATTTCAATTCCAGAGGCTCTGACTTTATTAAATGAGAGACAAATCAATAAAAATACTGGACACCTTACGGAGAAAAAAAAAATTAAAAATCCCCAGGAAGTTGATGCATCATCGTGTTGCATCTGTGTCAAGCTTTTGGTAAACAAGCAGCAACATGAATGAAATCTGTCCAGAAAGACTGCATTTCAGCCCCAACCACGCAGTCGCCGGCCAAACCACTGCATATGTAACAAAGTTTGATTTCGTGGCTGAGTGTTCAGTTACGCTTATACCATTTCCTGTGGAAAACTGAAGCTTTGAAGCATGTGTAAAACAACTCGGGCTTCACTGAAACTGAACCATATTGAAAAGCCGCACATACACGCACACACACAAGCAGAGCTGTTCCACCAACCAATCTGCAGTCATACTACAAAGTTCATTACTGTGCTACTGCAAATAAAGCCTCAAGAGATTGACAAACCAGTTGCCACCCCCTCCACAGACGCATACCATCCCCCCTACACACATGTACCTTACACATGCACACATACAACCTCCACACTTCCTACACACATACCCCCCATACTCCCTCCACACTTACACAAACACACGCTCCCCTCCCCCCGGCACAGAGAACCCCCAGGGATCAGCCCAGCAACGTCTGCCAGCTCCACTGTCTCCTCCCTACCACAAGAGCCAGGCAGTGTGGGGAGGGGGAAAAAAAACCCCTTATCCCTCAGCCTTTCATCTCCTCATCCACCCATACATACCCCCTTCCTTCCCCAGCTCTCTCCAAGCCTGCCTGTGTGTACAAGGGAGACGGTGTGCCTATCCCACTGCAGACGTACACGGCAGAGCTCGGCGCAGATGTCTGGAGGACAGGGGCAAGGGGGCGGGGAGGTTTAAGATGCCCAGAAAAAGGCTCTTTCCAGCCCTGATGTCCCAGCCTCTGCACCTGCTGCTTAAACACTGTTGTATGTTCAAGGTCAAAGAGGCTTTTGCACCAAAACACAGTGTCCCCCACACCTGCAGGGAGGGGATGCTACCTCCATGGCCAGGGCAGGCTCAGGCAGGAGAGCATGGCAACTGTCAGTGGGTTAAAGCCCAGTGACCTCACCTTCAGCCCAGCTTGTGCACCCACTTGCGTACTTGAGTTGGTGGGCGGGGGGGAAGGGGCTAAACAACAGTAGCTCCCAGATGCTGCAGGTACTCAGTTCCCCGCCACTGCAAGGCTTCCCCGTGCATCCCAGCTGCACCAAACCTGCATGACTGGAAGGAGCGCAAGATGCACGGGTGCAACGGAGCCCTGGAGGCACTTCAGGGCTTGCATGGAGGCACAGCCTCTCCTGCCCCCACCTCCCAGACCTACAAGTGGGCACAGAGGGCCAGCCCTCCCCACCCAGCCCGGCCCCTGCAGCTGGATACAGGGGGAAACAGCCATACCCACCCCACCCTGGTGGAAGAATGGGGCATAAGGGGCAGGCACACTACCTACTCAGCCCTGGAATGACAGAGGCTGGAGAGGAGGGGGCAGAGGCAACAGCCTTCCCCATACCACCCTCCTGTGCTAAGGCTGGGTAACTAGAGACGTGGTCCCCCTACACCACTCTCTTTGCCAGGGCTGCGGGACAAGGTTGTGCCCCGCTACAGCACCCGCTGTGCCAAGGCTCGGGGAATAGGGCTATATCCCCCTGCAGCAGCCACTGTCCCAGGGCTGGGGGACAGAACTGTGTCCCCCTGTACCACCCACAGCAGCAAGGCTGGGGGACAGCGCTGTGGGTGGTACAGGGGGACACCTATAGCACTCAGTCCTGGGGCTGTGCCCCGCCATAGCACTCACTGTGCCAAGGCTGGGGGGATCCCCCTATGCCACCCACTGTGCCAGGGCCGGGGGACAGAACCGAGATCT
>NW_017728931.1:47648566-47649519 GCF_001723895.1 Crocodylus porosus | reverse complement strand
CCACAGCAGCAAGGCTGGGGGACAGCGCTGTGGGTGGTACAGGGGGACACCTATAGCACTCAGTCCTGGGGTTGTGCCCCGCCATAGCACTCACTGTGCCAAGGCTGGGGGGATCCCCCTATGCCACCCACTGTGCCAGGGCCGGGGGACAGAACTGTGTCCCCCTGTACCACCCACAGCAGCAAGGCTGGGGGACAGGGCTGTGCCCCCCTATACCACTCAGTCCTGGGGCTGTGCCCCCCATTGCACTCACTGTGCCAAGGCTGGGGGGACCCCCCTATGCCAGGCTCTGTGCCAGGGCTGGGGGACAGGACTGTGCCGCCCGTCCTGTCCTTCGTGCCAGGCCGGGGAGGGCTGCAGCTGCGCGCAGGGCGGGGGACTCACCGCTGGCGTTCTTGCCGCAGACGAGGTGCTGGTAGGGCTGCAGGAGGCCCCAGAGCTCCGCGTCGTTGCTGACCGTCTGCTCCAGCGCCTCCAGGGTGAAGCGGGGCGCTTCCCCGGTGCTGCTGCCGCTGCTCTCCTTGTCCTTGTCGGCCGCGGCCCCCGAGCCCCGCGGCTGGGGCAGGGGCAGGGGCTGGGGCTGGGGCTGGGGCAGGGCCAGGACCCGGGCGTGCACGTCTCGGAAGAGGCTCTCCATGCCAGCGGCCAGGTAGATGGCGGCGTGCTCGTGGATGCGCAGGGCCACGCGGCTGTCCACCATCCAGCGGTAGAACTTGCCCACGGAGAAGGCGAGCCCGCAGCGCGCGGACTTGCCGCGGCTGAAGCGGTCCCCGCCGCTGCCGCTCATGTTGTAGAGCGACAGGGCGCCGAGCGCGGCCGCCGTGCAGCGCGGCGCCAGGCTCCAGCCCAGCACCACCTCCATGGCGCTCTGCACCTCGTGCTTGGTGCACTTGGCGAGGCGCAGGCTGAGGCGCTGCGCCTCGCGGGCCAGCCGGATCAGCGCCCGGCTCAGC
>NW_017728931.1:47641238-47648466 GCF_001723895.1 Crocodylus porosus | reverse complement strand
GCCGGAGCCGGAGCCGGAGCCGGAGCCCCGGGCCGGCAGCCGCAGCACCGCCTCCACCTCCTCCAGGCTCCAGGGGACCTCCTCAAGGTCGGGCAGGCGCCTGGAGCACTGCTGCCCGGAGCAGTCCAGCCCCTCGGAGTCTTCCACTAGGACGGTGTTGACAGTGTCGAAGCTGTTGTGGCGGCTGTGCATGGAGCCCGTTAGCTGCGGCCAGCACTGTCCTCCATAGGGCTGCGGCGCCTGCGAATCCGAGCAGCACAGGGACAGGCTGGAGGAGCGCACGGAGTCCGCCGCGCCACCATACCCGGAGTCCAGTGTCAGGTCTTCCAGCGTCCTCCCCGCGCTCTTACCGCGCCGGGCCATCGCTGCACTTCATGCTGCACCCGCAGCGCGACACTGGGAAGGGTAATTAATAGTGGCAACGCCGTTGGGGAGGGGGCGGCAGGGAGCAGTGAAGTGAGAAGCCGCCGAGCCGCACGCCACCGCACCGCACCGCACCGCACCGCCGGCCCCGGGAGCTGGGGCAGGGGAGGCGCGCGCGGCGGACAGACCCAGCGAGGCAGCCAATGGAAAGGCCGCATGCTAATGAGCATCCCCGCCCCTGCCCAGCTGCCGGAAGCGGGGCGCTGCGCGAGCCGTGGGCCAGCCGCGCGGGGAACGTGCGCACACCCGCACACACGCGTTCCCGGTGTTCTCTTCAAGAGGGCTTGCCTCGGAAACGTCTGTGCCAGTCCTGCCTCCACCATACGATTTCTGCCATTTCTTTCCTGTCTTCCTCTTGTGTCTTTCTGTAATGCCACAAATGGTGATGGGTGCGCAGTGCGAACTGTGTAATGGGACGAAAAGAGTTTCACTGGCCAAGTGCGTTTTGGTCGGCCAGCTGAACCACAGTGGTCACTTGACAGGTTGGTAGAGGTACAGTTATCTCCCTCTCTCTCTCTCTACATATATACATATATATATATAAACTCTTTGGGGAGAAACAAACACATGCTCACTTGCACACACATGTTCAAACACACATGCACTCATGCACACAGACACACAGATGTGTTCTGGGAGTGTGAGCAGGACCTGGGGAACGATTTTCATCTTTAGTCTCTCTTTTTCTGGTTATTCTTTTGTTTTATTTGGGGAGGGGGGTGTTTGAACTTTCCTACTTAGGAAAAGCAGCCCCAGGGTCATTTGGGATTCGCTGAAAGAGGAAGAGCAGAGTGCTGCAGGAATGAGCAGCCAGCTCTTGGGGTTTTTAAGAACAGCCTCAATCCTACCTTGGGTATCCCTTAGCAGGTAGCAAACACAATTAGACCCCCCAGCACCTGGGAATTTTTGTTAGGGTATATATGCTGCTCCATGGTATGCATACCAGTGTGGATACTTCAGGCCTTTGGACAGCATCTACACCTGGAATAAGTTTCTCTGCTGCCTGCCTCCCAATTAATTGCATGTGGAGCAACCCAAGCATTGCAAGATGAAACATGCACACTTGAATGGGACCTGGTGTAACCTGCCTGCAATAAGGACTTAAACAGCCTGATGTTTTCCTCTCAGAAGCCCTTTGGTACCTTTGTCCTGTCATATATATATGTATATATATATCAATCATGGATCTTGAAAAAAAATGATATATTTATAGACATGAATATGAATATATACATATACATATATACACCTCTCTCTCTCTCTCTATATATATATATATGTATATATATAGAATGATCATTTCAGTGATCTTTTATTTCTTAATTCAGAAAAAGATATATCTATATTTCTAAGAGATAAAAGATCACTAAAGTGAATCTAGACAACCGTTGATCTCAAAAGCTGCCTGTTTGTATCCTGCCTGAGCAGAGGCCACCTCTCTTCTTCCTGGGTTTTCATTCAATGTAATTTTTATGCTTGTGGTGCCTTGCAGGCATGGCAGTTGCAGCTCCCAAGGTGGTTGCAGGACTGAAAAAACCCCAGTATTTTGGAGGCAGTCCTGAGACGTCCTCTATGGCCCAAGTTTCAGGCCAAAAACCTGAGGCTGGGCTGATGTAAATCTTAGTTTTAGTCTGCAGTTGACTACAGTGGTGAGAAAAAACCTTAAAGACTAGAAACCAGAATCTGTGTTCTTCTTCAAAGGAACTTTGCATGTCAGAAAACTACAAAATGTCCATAGACCCCATTTCCACAAAGCACTTAAGCATGCAAGTAACCCCCCTCCCATTAATGACATTACTCATATACTTAAAGTTAACCCTGTGTTTAAGCCCTTTGAAGTATGACCTTCTTGTGTGCATTTTAGAGGAGGGGAAAAAAGGCAGAAATAGGAAAGTATGTGCCACATTTCTATTAAACCTATTAGTATTGCTTCCCAAAGAGAGAAATTAGATTCTCAGTCCTTCGCTTCTCTCTCTCACTTTTTTATTCCCATGGTTGGCTGATTTTGCCATAAAAAAAAATTAAGTTACTGGGGGGAAAAGAGAGAGAGAGAGAAACAAGATGATTTGGATCTAAACAGAAACTGCCATGTAATAGTAGCAAACACAATGTAAATCTGAGAAAGCAATCTCCAAAAAATGAGAACAAGTGCACTAAAACCTTTAGTTAGCCTTAAGATTAACTCCCAAAGTGTCACAAAGGGCTTGAAAAGTGAGAGCCATATGAGTATCAGTTAAAATATCACTTTCACAACCAAAAATCCCTGCGCAATGCATTAACAACTTGTCCATTAACAACTTATCCATAAATAGTATATTTTAATCTTAGCTCTGGGCTTTAGTGCTATTGGGAGTTGCATGGCTAATGGACCATGCAAAAGACCAGCACTATACTCCCAAGTGCTTGTTCTGAAGAAATGTTACCCCCCGTTTAGTGTAAAATACCAGCAAACATCTATCCCTTTTACCGGCAAACACAGTTCTCCACCCTACTAATATAGTCAGACAAAATTCTTCAGCAGACAAGGCCAGTCATGTAAGAGATTTACCCTCCTGGATGAGTAAAAACCTGGCAGACCTTCAACATAAACTTCCTAAAGAAAAGGTATGAACATGTCTATAAAGAGAAGGTAGACTAAGCAGTTAGACAGGTCGGGGGAAAGTATGACATCCTGCAACATTAATCCTCATGGTGTTTGTAATTTAAGTGAGGCACAGGCAGAAAACCAAGAGAGATCTTGACAGCATTTGAAATCTCCGTATGTGAAATGCCAGGCAGAGTAGATCATCACCAACAGCCTAAAAGTCACAGAACCAATATGATGGCTATAGTGTATACCAGAGATGCAGATGGAGGACACTAGACTTTAGTGATCACTGTGCTAAAGGGTGGAAGTTTAGACCCAGTCTAACTCTGTAGCAGCAGCCTAGTCCTTGGACTGTGGTGCTCTACAAGAATGGGAGCACTAAAATTAAGGCCCTGTGTACTTTGTGGCAGACTGGATCTAATCTCTAAAAGTAGAGCCCCCTGGTGTCTACAGAGCTGAACTGCAAGAGATTAGAAATCGTTCAGCTTGTGCAGTTCAGCTTCAAATATCCTCACTGAAAATCTCCATGTTTGACTATAATATGAGAAGGAAGACACAGCTAGTGCAGAACACCAAGACTTTTTTTTTCTAACAAATTCTATTTATTCTACTCTGCCCCTACATTTTCAAAGCACTGCAACTTTCTGCATTGACAGTACATGACTGTACTCTGAAGTTATCAGGAAGAAACTAGATGTTTTGAAAGCTGGGTAGTGAACAGATGAGGCTATAAGTGTCTGAAGATGTAAAGGGAGCATCTTGGGAATAAGGGCTTAAGCACATGAGTTTGACGTTTATGCTGCACTGATCAAGAGTAAAATAGTTACTGCTCACATTTAAACAATCGTCTTCTGACTACAGGGTTAACAACCTTTGGAAATTAATTGGACAATTTGTATTTCTCAGAGCTATTGTTTCAGACAACCTGCACGCTGCAGAAGTTGTTTTTATATTACTGGTTCATAATCGCATAAACAGAGTCAGTTCACATTTGGAAAGGTTTTTTTTTCACAACTATAGAGCTAAAATTGTAATTTTTGTAGGAAAGTCAGATTTGGTGACCCATTTTTTTTAATTCTGTAATCCTAAGAATTTTGTAGCCACTGCTGATGTCCTGTATCAGATTATAGAAGAAAGACAACTTCTCAGTTCGGTTGCTATTGTGCCACACTTTGAAAAGATATTTTAATGCTGTTGTAAAACTAAGGAAAGGGCAAAATTAGACTGCTTAAAGCATACTGGTATGTATTCCCAACTCATGTCTCCAAAGGGACTAATTTGCTTGCTGAAGGAACTATTCATTGACAGCAGTGCATTTTGGTCCTTATGGATCTTGAAAGATCTTCCAATTCCAGAAGGATGTTCTCTTCATAGGAAAGGATGTCTTTTCTGCTGTCTAGTTGAATGAGTTTGAGCATAGATTGGAGTGAGCGTGAGCACTAGGAACACCTAACTTGTATCTCAGGAAATGTGACCAAGGAAGATACAAAGATCCCTTGAGGGGATCAGATTGCAGTTTGGAGGTGGTGGGAGGAAGACAACAATGATTGAGAGATGCAGGGACAGTCCTCAGGTCAACCCCCAAAAAGTATATTTTCTTCTTTGTTAGGTAATCAGCAGGTGGTCACAATTTGTATCCTATGCTGAAAATTGCAGTCCTTGGTGATACCATTAACTGACTTAACCAAAGAAAAGTCCCAAAGACAACTGAGTGAAGCAGATATCAAACGAGACAAAAACATAAGCATTTCCAAGTAACCGAGTTTTGTTGTGTCAGAATTAGCCTTCCAGGCTAGGGACAGACATTCAAAAAGCCTGAGCCTGAATTAATTCACTCTTTGCAGGTTAGTCTAAGCTGCACAGCTTAAACTGATGAATAACTGGACAGACATTCTCTGTTAAATCAGGAAATGCAGGCATATGCCTGCAGTGGCTCAAGCCAGAAGCCAGAGGGTGCTAGAGCATGCCTGCCAGTCACTGCCAAAGGGGAGGGAAGAGGGATGCCCTCCAAGGCTCTCACCCTTCACTGCTGGAGTGGAGAGGGGCTAGCATGCCACATGGGATGCCAGCCACCAGCCTAGAAGGGGGGAGCTGCTGCCAGACTGAGGAGTGGAGATGGAAAAAAAGTCCTTTCTCTGAAGCAAGCATGTATTGAACACAGCAATTTGCAAAGCATACAACAGGAAACTACCAAAAATCGTCACCTAAGCTAAGATATAGCCCAGTAAAAACACAGCATATACATCTTAATCTAACTTAGAATGGAAAGCAGGAAGATAAGAGAAAGCCTTGCATAAGTCTCACTAATCCTGAGGGCAGAGTGTCTCCTTACAGCCAGGCATTCAGAAAGGTTTTGTTTAGGTTTTACAGATTCTGTTTTATAATGTAAATGTAGCTTTCTGCATTCTTTGGTCTGCAACTTCCCTTAACTCCATCTCCAGCACATATGTTTGATAATTATCAGGACTTTGCCAACACTTCCCACCTCTCAGTCTGGTCCTGCAGGTCTTAGCTCTGGGCTCACAGATGAAGGTCTTGGATCGGTGCACAGGGGACTAGCTTGCCTCTCTCCCCTGCTCAAGGACTGATGTGCAATTAATCCTCGCCCCCTCCCCCCCGGCTGCAGACAAGCTGGACAGAGGGAGGAATTAACACCATCTCTGCCTGGCTGCAAGAAAGCCATGGAGGTGCAGCTGGGGCTGGCAAACCCCAGCTGCAGTCCGCAGGGTTTGCCAGAAGGGGGAAGAGGGGATGGAGGGAGGAATTTGCCTCAGGCACCATGGCAGGCCAGCGTCTGGCCATGGCCTACCCTGCTCCAGCTAGAGAGCAGAAGGGAGGGGCCAGCCCAGCTCTCTGAAGCAGAGCTCAGCCCAGGGAACATGCCGAGATGCTGTGGTCTCTAATTTAACTTATACCAGCAAGGTGCCCGGGACAGACATTGCATAAACCAGTTTGAGCTAAATCAGTTAAGTCTGATACTACGTTCAACCAGACTTATCTCAAACTGGTTTCAGCCATTTTCAAAATTGTTTATGTGCACTAAATATCTGTTCTGTTACAGATGTAAACCAGTTTCTGATCACTTAAACTGATTTATGTGTAATGTCTGTCCCTGGCCCTAGAGCTTAGAACAGAATGACTGGTTCAGGTACCTTCAGAGGAAACAATCTGAAAGAAAAGCTGAATTAGTGGAAGATGATGATATCTGAACGAGATGAAGCTGACACAAACAGTGGCTGCTCAAAGCCAATTTATACCAATAGGTAAAAGATCATACTGTATCTGTTTCAAAATCATAGAAATAGTTCACTGGGGAGGTAGCCAGGGAATGAACGGTCTGCAAGCAGACTCTTGCACCTGAGCCAATTCCAATCACAAATTACAGTAGCTTATATTGCTCACTACTTTTCTACACTGGCTTGAGTTGCACAGTTACTTATCAGGGAAAGAATTTACACTGGAAACCCAAGGCTGGGTACTCAATGCAAAAACATTTAGCATCCAGCCTGAGGGTCCACTGCAGCCCTAAGTTGTAAAATGCCATCTCTTCCTGCAGAGAAAGGGCAAAAATAATTGTGGATGAAGTTAAACAGAATACATTTCTAATTCACTGATCACAGAAGTGAAATACAAAAACAAATACAGTAAAAGCCCTGTCATTTGGCACAAGTGGGGAATGGGGGGGTGCCAGGTATCTAAAAATTCCGGTTACCTGAGGCCAGCTGTTTTTGGCCAGATGCGGAGCAGGGGAGGGGGAAGGGAGAGGGTGGTGGTGGCTGGAGTGGCAGCAGCGCAGGTTGGATGTTTTGGCCGGACACAAAGCAGTGGCGGCATAGGGTAGCGGGTGTGAGCTTTGCTCCCCCTTCGCCCCCCAGCATCTGGCCAGCCGGCTGGAATGCCAGTTAATAGAGTATTTCACATAGTAAATGCTTAACAGGATAACAGGGCTTTTACTGTACTGTAATTCCCCACCTGAAAAGTTATGTATAAAATACACGTAACCTGGGTGCTCCCTGCAAAACCCTCTTTGTTACTGCAACATTTGGACACAGTGCTGCAAATAGCTCCAAAGCAAGGAAGAAAATGATCACTTCATAGGGGCCATGTCTACACATGCATTTACACTAATTTAAATTTATTGCACAGTAGGTGGGAGCAGGCTGGTGTCTACACATGCAGGCATTAAAGTTAGTCCCAAATCAGTCCATATGCACAGTG
>NW_017728931.1:47605325-47641138 GCF_001723895.1 Crocodylus porosus | reverse complement strand
GGGACAGACATTGCATAAACCAGTTTGAGCTAAATCAGTTAAGTCTGATACTACGTTCAACCAGACTTATCTCAAACTGGTTTCAGCCATTTTCAAAATTGTTTATGTGCACTAAATATCTGTTCTGTTACAGATGTAAACCAGTTTCTGATCACTTAAACTGATTTATGTGTAATGTCTGTCCCTGGCCCTAGAGCTTAGAACAGAATGACTGGTTCAGGTACCTTCAGAGGAAACAATCTGAAAGAAAAGCTGAATTAGTGGAAGATGATGATATCTGAACGAGATGAAGCTGACACAAACAGTGGCTGCTCAAAGCCAATTTATACCAATAGGTAAAAGATCATACTGTATCTGTTTCAAAATCATAGAAATAGTTCACTGGGGAGGTAGCCAGGGAATGAACGGTCTGCAAGCAGACTCTTGCACCTGAGCCAATTCCAATCACAAATTACAGTAGCTTATATTGCTCACTACTTTTCTACACTGGCTTGAGTTGCACAGTTACTTATCAGGGAAAGAATTTACACTGGAAACCCAAGGCTGGGTACTCAATGCAAAAACATTTAGCATCCAGCCTGAGGGTCCACTGCAGCCCTAAGTTGTAAAATGCCATCTCTTCCTGCAGAGAAAGGGCAAAAATAATTGTGGATGAAGTTAAACAGAATACATTTCTAATTCACTGATCACAGAAGTGAAATACAAAAACAAATACAGTAAAAGCCCTGTCATTTGGCACAAGTGGGGAATGGGGGGGTGCCAGGTATCTAAAAATTCCGGTTACCTGAGGCCAGCTGTTTTTGGCCAGATGCGGAGCAGGGGAGGGGGAAGGGAGAGGGTGGTGGTGGCTGGAGTGGCAGCAGCGCAGGTTGGATGTTTTGGCCGGACACAAAGCAGTGGCGGCATAGGGTAGCGGGTGTGAGCTTTGCTCCCCCTTCGCCCCCCAGCATCTGGCCAGCCGGCTGGAATGCCAGTTAATAGAGTATTTCACATAGTAAATGCTTAACAGGATAACAGGGCTTTTACTGTACTGTAATTCCCCACCTGAAAAGTTATGTATAAAATACACGTAACCTGGGTGCTCCCTGCAAAACCCTCTTTGTTACTGCAACATTTGGACACAGTGCTGCAAATAGCTCCAAAGCAAGGAAGAAAATGATCACTTCATAGGGGCCATGTCTACACATGCATTTACACTAATTTAAATTTATTGCACAGTAGGTGGGAGCAGGCTGGTGTCTACACATGCAGGCATTAAAGTTAGTCCCAAATCAGTCCATATGCACAGTGCTACTGCACAGTAAGGCATCTCCACATGTGTTACTGCACAGTAACTAATCGGGCATAAATCTGATACCTGCATGATGCAGGTATCAAATTTATGCTCAAGTCGGCATAAGTCACTATATTTACTGTACTATACAGGCATGCCCATACTGTGCAGTAATTTTGGTTACTGTGCAGTAAATGTATACATGTAGACACACCCAGGGAGTACTTTTCCCTGCAGGGCTGTTGTTTGCTCATCACTACCTGTTCAGGGAAGCAAATGCTGAGAGCAGATTTTCTCTGCTCCCTTGAACATCTGCACCAGAGGGTGTCAGAGACAAGGGTTACAATGATGCTGCCTGTTAAGTAGGGAGAAGCATTTCCAAACAAAGCAAGGATAGTACAGCTCTCTCTCAGGTAGGACCTAATCAACGGCTCAGTTAAGTCAAAGGGAAGACCCCCCCTCTTGACTTCTATAGGAATTGGATCATGATGCTGATTTTAACTAGCAAGATTAGGTTTTGTTTTTATATTAGCTGGGTCATTTTATGGGAATCAAAAAAACAAAAGATATGACAGTGGCACAGTGAGCAGGGTACCTGCTCCAGGCCAACTCCTCCACTACAAGATATTTCTTGTGAGGACACAGAATTATAGCTATGGAATTGCAAATGGTTTACTTTTTCCTGTAAGCCAATATTTAACAAAGAGTCTGGAGTAATTGAGTATCCTAGTCCATTCATTCAAAGACATTCCCAAACTCTGCTAGCAGGAGATGGGCTGGACAAACCTCAATATTTATTCTTTTAATGCTTTGACCAGTGCCAGAAAAACAGAAGTCGAAGCAAGATCCAAAGCCTCCTCTCTACAGCAGCAGATGGAGACAGTTTCTGTGAATCCCCTATTAAAGCCTGGGGCACAGGCAGTCTGGCGCTATAGTTGGAGCAAGATTTTAGGCTAGTAAAAATGAGACCAGAATTGGGAAGAAAGTGAAAGCTGAACTCAAGCCTGCAACTGGAGCCAAAGGAAAGGTTTAGGGTTAACTAGCTGCTCAGGATTTGGAGAAGCATTAAGCAGATACCCAGCAGGGTCCATCTACTGTATTATGGCTAATTCTGTGAGGCATGGCAACTTTCAAGGGGCATGGCAGGGTTTCCTAGGCAGGGGCACAGCTTAACCCGTTTACCTCCTGCTGAGGGTATAGCTATATAGATCTACTTGTTTTCTGGCACTAGGCTCAACATTTACCTCTTCATTTTAATTAAGAGCATAACATTGATCATTTGTCATCTGTGTGTCATGGTATATGTACCACATCTTGGTCAGGAATAAAGGAAACCAAGACAACAAACCATCTTGAGAAGCAGTGTTAATTTCTACACTCTTCCTACAACCAGTCCTCACAACAATGGCCCTGCTTATGAAAAGACCACTTAAAGGCAAAGAAAGCAAAATGTCAACTTCAGTTCAGCACAGAGCAGTGGGCTGGATGCCCCCCTTCCCCAAATGTCTTAAAGTAATGCACTTCTCTCTGTCCATCCCCTTCAAATCCTTTTGGCACTTTGTATTCTCGGATGATAGCTCAGAAGGCATTATTCTGTATCCTTACCAGTGTAGTGGACTGGTCTAAGACTTCTGGTTCCTTGTGAGGACACAGAATTATAGCTATGTAATTGCAATACCTTGTGTTTTCTATGTATTTAAATATTAAAGGGCAAGTGCCTGCATTTCTAGAGTGAAGCAGTGGTTCTCTTCTGAGAGTTCAGTGTAGCTTGCCATAGCTGTCCGATGGAGAATGATCTTCTGTTGTTTTTTGTTCTTGATATAATGAAGGTAATTCTAACTAAATTGTATTTTTTGTGTGTACAAAGAATCGTATTTTATGATACTCTTGCACCCCGTGGGTTTTGCATGAGATTTTAGGAGCGCCTAAGGATGTCTAAAAAGATAGCTTGTCCATTTGTTTGGCAAGAAGTCTTGTTTGTGCTTATCCAGTTGCACAGAGCTTCTACAAAGGCATTTTAAGGAAAAATACAAAAAAAATTGTCAAAACACATTTCCCTCCTATTTTTCCAAAATGATGTCTAATGCTCAGAGCTTCCTCATATCCTCACATTGTTGAAGAAAACAATACATGTTAAGCTTATTTCCAAAATGCAATATTTGACATGCAAATGATCCAAGGTAAAAGGTTTCTAAATATCCCTCATTTATTTATGTATTTATTTACAAAGGTAGTACATATAGACAAATGAGCCATCATTTAAGTAAAATATGTCTTCTCCATTATCCTTTTCCTCCCCCCCACCACAACACAAAGAAAACACATTTTCTGAAACCCTTCCAGTCTGCCAACTTCATTTGGTTATCTCAGCTTTCTTCAGTCTCCCTTCTTTTGTCTGTTGTGACATCTCCTTGCACAAGCATGTAGTACAGTTCACTTGGTACTTTACCAAATTGTGTTTGGGTCAACAGTGAAAACAGAGGTCACCAAACTCTGTCACAGCTGAAACCTAGCACATACTTTCAAACCCCTCTCCAAGGGCTTTGAACTAATGTTCTCAACTTCATTAACTTCATATTTAAACAAAAAGTAACAATCTTTCCATGCTAATTTTGCTGTTATTACTGCATATAAAGTTCATATAGTCAAAGAATATAATTAAGATACAGAACTGGATACTGTGCAAGCTGTTTTGAAGCAAACTGAGACGAGCACTCTAAAGGAACTAATTTTAATATGAAAGACCTTTTCACTGGTTTATTTGTTCTAACAATTCATCCAACATTTAAAAAAGTCAACCTAAGCATTTCAAGGCAATAGTCAAGGAATGAAGCAATATTATGCATTTTCCCCCACTCTCTCTGCCCCTTCAGACCCTGCAAGAATAAGTCTTTTAATTTTACTGATTAAAGCTCAGTTTTGAACACAATAGCATTTTGCTCATTTTATTCTATTGCCCAAAAATATCAGGCTGGGACTACTGTAAATATGGAAAGTAAATTAGCAAGCAGACTGAATAAATTATTAGACATATTCCTTGGAAACTTAACTTTGCAGTCAGTACTTTTCTTTACAGTAAGATAACTATGTTATTGAACTACACAAAGCACAACTTGGGCCTTCTGAAATGCTACCAGTAAATAGCAAACCATTTCTTCTCACCCAAAACTTACATTAAAAACAAGCTTCAGAATGTCGAAAGTAACAGCATATCAAGGGCAGATCCATTTTAAGAGTAATGCTTTTTTCCTAAAGGCCACAGAAGGACTGAACAGAATTTTTTTTTTTATCAGGACTCCAGAATGAACTGACAGGGCGTGTCCAGACAAGCGCACATGTGCCTCTTGCCACATCTGAAACCCCTTTGAGACGCGTCAAGAGGCACATGCGGGAACAAAAAAATATTCCCCGCATTGCAAACTTGCAGCCAGGGGACAAAATTAGACCCCTGGGGTCAAAAACAACTGCTCCAGAGAACAATGGGGCAAGGCCCAGTCCCAGACCATGCCTGGAGGAAACACAGGAGTCAGTCCTCCAGAAGAGACACTCCTGCTGCCCTTGGCGCTGTCCAAGGTAAGTTAGGGAATGGGGTGGGAGGGTTTATGGGTGTGGGTGGGCGTGAGTGTGTGAGGAGTGGAGGGGGATGTCAAGGGGACACAGGGAGTGGTGGGGGGGATGTCCCTGGTGCTGTGGGAGGGATTAGCCAGAGCAGCTGCGGTGAAGCTGGTGGCACGCAGCAGAACCCAGCCCAGCACGGTGTGGCTCGCTAGTCTGGCTTTGCAACAGAGCAGGTCACATGGCTCTGGGAGGCGTGCACAGTCCCATGGTGGCAGGACCCGGCGTGGTGGGCAAGGACCACGCACCAAGCCCAGCTGGGTCCTGCCGGCCCTGGGGCCACATGTGCTGTCTGGCTGGGCCAGACCCATGGTGCACACAGGTCTGGCCCAGCAGCACGTGTGGCCCCAGGGCCGGCAGGACCCAGCTGGGCTCGATGCACAGTTCCTGCATGCCACACCAATTCTGGCTGCCATGGGACCGGCCCGGCCAGGCTGCACATGCGGCCCCAGGGCCGGCAGGACCCAGCTGGGCTCGATGCACAGTTCCTGCATGCCACACCAATTCTGGCTGCCATGGGACCGGCCCGGCCAGGCTGCACATGCGGCCCCAGGGCCGGCAGGACCCAGCTGGGCTTGGCACACGGTCCCTGCATGCCGCGCTGGGTTCTGCCACCATGGGACTGGCCTGGCCTGGCTTCGTAAGAGGCTCCAGTGCCAGAAGGACCCAACCCGGCCTGGCCTGGCCTGGCACACGGTCCCTGCCGGACTCTGCTGGTGCAGTCCCTGCCAGCCCACAATCCCTGCAGAAGGTAAGTTATGGGCCCTGTGTGGGGGTGGGGGATCTCTGGCAAGTATATAGAGCCCAATATGATGACTGAATGCTACATGGCACCAAGAAAAAACAGAAAATTTAGGATATAATTTGCATGCAAGAATGGGGCAGCTAAAATTTTCACTAGAGTTGAAACATGATTGAAAATATAAAGGACAAGAAGAGATATAAACAGCTTTTTACTCTGTATCTGGAAGCAGTGAGTGCCAGTGAAAAAAATATAGTAATCTAAAGGTTTTATTACTAACAACAGCAGGTTCTCGCACTCTTCATGTCCAACATTTCCCACTTAATGGAGGTAGAGGCAGCTAGCCATGAAACAATATTGCAGTAAGAAGTACTGTACTTCAAATCATGAAAATTAAACATAAGAAAGAAATTTTTAACCTCACGAATTCCTGATAAAAGACTAGATTGAGATTAAAGTCCAGAACAAAAAACTCATGCAAAAGACTACTGGGAGACCCAGTATTAACCTTTGACACAGCAATTCAAATTAGCCAACCAAAGGAAATCATCCAGCACTAATGAAACTTACAGAATTACTAGTGCTCTGCCATAGTGTATATATGTGACTGAAAATCTGAATACTGCAAGAACAGAAACTTAACCTCACAGTCAGAGTTAAATAAGAACAGCACATGAAGCTTCACACACAGTCACAAACAATGTAAGCCAGAATAATAACCAGCATATAGGAAAAGATACAAGATAGGTGAATGGATCATGCAATTTTGCAAGAAATTGCAAGCAATAAGAGAGTGCACATTCTGTACAGAAGACAATGATTGTAATACTAGCTCAGGTTGATTTTTTTTTTTATAGGAGCAATGGGCACCATTACAGCAGATGATGAATGAACTGTCAACCTAAAAGCCAATGGGACAGGCCTGTGTCAGCTGAAAACTAACCACAAACTACTTTGCCAAAAGAAGTCTGGAAATAGTCCCCCCAAGAACACTGAAATATTTTGTTCTTTCAGTTAAAAATGTATTACTTACAAATTGAGTACAAACATGGAAGAGACTGGAAGGTTGAATATTTTCCAGAAGCATGGGTTCCCAAACTATGGTCCACCAGGCACTGATGGCTTGTGAGGTCATGGTAAGAGACCTACAGTTGGTTTGTAGATCGTAATGCCATTCCACCCATTTCCATTAAAAGTTTCATGATAGAGGTGCATGTTGGTCCAAGAGAAACTTGGAGGGTTGACAGTGGTTCATTGGTCCAAAAAGTTTGGCAAAAGTTCAGAGGGACAAAGTCCAAACCAAAATACTGCATGTGACAATTTAATTTTAAAAGCTTGTTTAGTTCCAGATGAAATATGGGCTGTGACTGCCAGAGCTACTTCTTGAAATAAAAATCTTCAGAATGTGAGTCTAGCACAGAGTGACTTGGGGCAGCATGTTCTCTGGTGCTGTTGCTAAGTCAAAAGGGAGCTCTCACTCCTAAAAGAGATTTGATTTAAAGACCCGAGGAAGATGATTCCTATAATAAGGTTGAAACATAGTACAGCTCTATAAAATTATGAAAAAGTGAATAGGGAACTGTTCCTATGTCTCATAATTTGTGAACTAGGGGACACCCAATAAAATAAATCAGGTGGTAGGTTTAAAATAAAGCAAAGGAAATACTTTTATTTTCTTTTACACAATGCCTAACTAACTTGAGGAATTCATTGCTATAGAATATCGTAGAGATCAATAGTATAACCAGGGTCAAAAAGCGGGTGAGGGGGGGAATGTATGGCAGACTGATCTGTCTGAAGCTATCAAAAACAGGTCTTCAGGATCAGAATATCCCTAAACCTATGACTGCTGGTAATTGGGAGGGTTTGATGCTATACATGCCCTGCTTCTTACATTATTTTTCTAAAGCATCTTCTATTTGCCACTGATGGAGGCAAGATCCTGAGCTAGACAGAATTTTGGTCTGACCCTGTAGGCCAGTTCTTCTGTTGCCAAAAAGTGAGTACATCTGCACATGCAGTTAATGAAACACAGTAAACTCTAGAGCTGTTTGAGCCAGAGGAAAACATACCCAGGCACAGTTTCTACATGTATGCCTGGGATGAAAGCAATTTGATCTGGGCCGAGTAGGCCCCTAGCTGGCTGGGCTGACTGGGTGCAGTTTACACCTGCGGTCAGCATCCACATCTCGTTTCAGTGCAGTATGTTACTCGGCAATAAGATACTACTGTCCCCCAACAGTAGTATCTTACAACAGATTTAATTAATTTATTGTGCCCTAATACCAGTACATATGCAGGTGGTGATGCTTTCCAGAGGAGCTAATTAGTCTAGTCTGCAATAAAGCGCATGTGTAGATGTACCTACTATGTTCAGAAAAGATGCTGAAAAATCTAAAATTAGGCCTGTAGTGGCCTCTAATGAACAGCAGCATTGAGGGATGCTATCAGTATGTGTTTTACATGGCAAAACGTAAGGACAAGTGGAGCAAAACAGCTCAGGCTGGTAATGCAAGAGAGCCTCTCTATGGCCTGAAGTAAAGCAGTCATTTGTTTATGTTAATCAGGGGCAGTGGAGGGAAACCTTCTGTGCACATTTTGGGCTAGTATTCACTGGACTATCATTTTCACTTCCCTGAGATAGCCTTATCAGAAGATACCAGGGCAAAGCAACTGACCTTACACAGCATATTTCTTTTTCTAGCCATGGAATAGTGGGGCTTACTGAAATGTGGTAGGATTCAACACATGACAGGGTGGTAAACATCAAGGGCTACAGACTACACAGGAGGGACAGAGCAGGGAGGAAATGTGGGGGTGTGGCGTTCTATGTCAAAGAGCAATACACATCCTCAACAAACAGCACGGGGTCAGAGGAGAGGCAGACTGAAGTGCTCTGGGTTAGAATACAAGGGGGTCAGGGCAAAAAGGACTTAACCGTGGGTGTCTACTACAGACCACCCAACCAGGAGAAGAGCTGGACCAGGAATTCTCAGGTCAGCTCGCGGAGGCAGTTAAGTCAAGGGACGCAGTCATCATGGGTGACCTAAACTACCCAGACATCTGCTGGGAGGAGCAGTCAGCTGGGTCTGACTGCTCACGTAAGTTCCTAGCCGAGATACAGGACCTCTACCTAACCCAGGAGGTGCACGGTCCCACCAGGGGAAATGCCTTGCTGGACCTGGTCGGGGGCTGCGGATTCTTGACCACCTGGGCAATAGCGATCATCGCTTATTGGAATTCACCATCCAGTGCAGGGTGTCAAAGGCCTGCAGCAAGGCAGAAGCCCTTGATTTCAGGAGGGGCGATTTCAATGAATTAAGGACACTGGCACTGAGGTCCTGGAGGGGAGGGGAGTTGGGACTAAGATGAGTGGTCGTTCCTTAAGGAGATGATCCTCCAAGCCCAAAGGGTGACAATCCCAATGCTAGTCAAAGGGGGCAAGAGTGCTCAAAAGCCCCCATGGCTCACCAAAGGCATTCAGGATCATCTGAAAACTAAAAAGGAGGCATACACCTGATGGAAGGGAAAGGCCATCACCAGGGAGAATTATACCTCCATTACTTGAGACTGTAGGGCAGCTGTTAGGAAGGCCAAGGCAGACACAGAAGTGGGACTAGCGACTTTGATCAAAGTCAACAAGAAGTCCTTTTTTTTTAAATACATAGGGAGTAAAAAGAAGGCACCAGGTAACGTGGGGCCCCTGCAGGACATGCTTCACAATCTGGTGGTTGCACCAGATGATAAAGCTAACCTCTTTAACAAATTCTTTGCCTCCATATTTCTGAGCAGGGACTGGGACATCCCCCCCACTGGAATCCCAGATGAACTCAGGAGAGGCTCAGCCAGGCCCAGGGTCAGAGAGGACCTGGTCAGGGAAATACTGGTGGGACTGGATGTCTTCAAATCAGCAGGTCCAGATGATCTCCATCCAAGGGTGCTGAGGGAATTGGCAGAGGCCATTGAGGGACCCCTGGCACAGCTCTACAAGCACTGCTTGTGCTATAGTGAGGTGCCAGAGGATTGGAAAAGGGCCAATGCAGTCCCTATTTTTAAAAAAGGGAGAAAGGAGGACCCAGGAAACTATAGGCCTGTTAGTCTTACCTTGGTTCTGGGGAAGCTCTTTGAGAATATTATCCAAAAACACATCTGTGAGGGACCAGCAGGGGAGATTATGCTTAGGGGCAACCAACACGGGTTCATTAGAGACAGGTTCTGTCAGGCCAACCTGGTGGCATTGTATGACCAGGTCACAAAATCCTGGGAGGCAGGTGTTGCGGTGGATGTAGTCTTTCTGGACTTTAGGAAGGCCTTTGACACCATCTCTCACCCCATTCTCATCAAAAAAATAGGCAACTGTGGTGTTGATGCCTACACAGTCAGATGGGTCACAAATTGGCTGGAGGGCCACACCCACAGTGTGGTAGTGGACGTGTCATTTTCGACCTGGAGTCATGTGGGCAGTGGTGTTCCCCAGGGCTCAGTCCTCAGCCCTGCACTGTTCAACATCTTAATCAGCAACTTGGATGAGGGGGTGAAAAGCACCTTGTTCAAGTTTGCAGATGACACTAAGATGTGGGGAGAAGCGGGCACGATAGAAGGAAGGGACAGGCTACAACTAGATCTGGACCGGTTACAGAGGTGGGCGGATGAGAATAGGATGGGATTCAGTACGGACAAGTGCAAGGTACTGCACCTGGGGTGGAAGAACCAGTAGCATACCTATAAGCTAGGCAACTCCCTTCTCATCAGCACAGAGGCAAAAAGGGATCTTGGAGTTAATATTGATTCCAAAATGAACATGGGCCTGCAATATGAGGACGTGGTCAGTAGGGCCAACTGTACCTTGTCATGCATCCACAGATGCATCATGAGCAGGTTCAAGGAGGTGATCCTCCCCTTCTGTGCAACATTGGCCAGGCTGCAGCTGGAGTACTGCGTGTCTAGATCTGGGTGCCACACTTCAGGAGGGATGTGGACAGCATCGAGAGGGTCCAAAGGAAGGCCACTGACATGATCGGGGGCAGCAGGGCAGGCTGTATGTGGGGAGGGTATGGGACCTGAACCTGTTCAGCCTCCACAAGAGAAGGCTGAGATGTGATCTGGTGGCCATCTATACACTTACCAAGGGGGACCAGAGGGGAATGGGAGAGACCCTGTTCCCCCAAGCACCACCTGGAGTAACTTAGGAACAACGGCCATAAATTGACTGAGAGCAGGTTCAGACTGGACATCAGGAAGCACTACTTCACAGTCAGGGCGGCTAGGATCTGGAACCAACTTCTAAGGAAAGTGGTGCTCACTCCTACCCTGGGGATCTTCAAAAGGAGGCTGGATAATCACCTAGCCGGGGTCATTTGACCCCAGCATTGTTTCCTGCCCAGGGCATTGGGTCGGACTTGATGATCTGCTCAGGTCCCTTCTGACCCTACCAACTATGAAACTATGAATACCTGAGCAGAGCTTTCATAATCAAGGTGAACTCAACTATGGGTTGGGAGCCATAGGCATGGTTTTGAGGGCCCACTTTGCCTTACATTATTAGCATTGACATACCCCTAGTCATATCTAAGAAGAAATCACAGTGTAGCAGGCATAAATTTAAGCAGTTTGCAGTGAAGTCTGGGTTTAGACATGTAACCACTACCCCCCGCTCCGCCCTTAACCCTAACCCAATGGGTTGATGGAAACTTGTAAAACAATTATTGAAAAAGTTTGTAACGTCATACTCTGTTCCATGTTTACCACTGTTAAATTAATGGATAAAACCAATTACTTCTTTTTGTGTAGTAAATGTAGGCAATAAGTTGGGTAGAAGTGTTTATTTATGGTTATGTCCTGAGTTCAGTATTGCTTCATATCGTTAATGATTAGAATGATGGGATTGGATACATATTTAGCAAATATGCAGACAACACCAAGTGCGGTGGAATTGAAGACACTCTGAAAAGTGGGATTAGGATTCAGAATGACCTTGATAAACAGGAGAAAAGAACAAGTACAGTCCCGTACTTGGAACAGAACAACAACAGATACAAATATAAATGGCATTACAGGCAACCCCTGCTTAACGCTGTTTCACTTAGCGGTATTTCGCTATAGTGCTCATTTGAAATTAATACCTGATTTCACTTAGCACTCAGCAAGTTTCATTATAACATTCATGGTCACCATCTTGGGTCATTAAAAATAATTGCAGTCGCCATCTTATGTCATCCAATACCTTCAGTTTCGCTTAATGCTAATTTCACTTAATGCTGGGTTTTTCAGGAACCAATTAAGAGCACTAAGCAGGGGTTGCCTGTGCAGACCTTGAGAGCTTTTTCAGCTGTACTTTTCTACTATTCTATTATTTGAGATTGTATAAAAAGTTGCTAGTTAAGTTTTGGTGGGGCAAGAAAGATGTGGCATTTGGGAACTGTACTTTTAAGACATTTAGCTTCCCAATTATAGGAAACCCAGGACAAGGGGTATGTTCTATTACGCAGAAGCAAAAGGAACCATGTGCCTGAGTTATGATGTCTTTCAAGCATCTTTGACTCAGAGCAATTACTGAATATATTTCTGTAACTTAAAGTTTCCCACTCTGCTACCCTACTTGTTTCAGCATTCCTTCTAGTTGGCCCAGGAATTGAACAGAGGAGTAATGTATGTTGATAATTAGGATACTAAAATTAGATCTATTGTGGATACACAAAGATGAGGAAAGAGGACAAGGTCTTCCACTTGGAAGAGGAAGCTACTGGGAGACTACCATCAGCTTCATAAAATCTGAAGGAATTCAGGAAGTTGAAAGGGAAAGATCACCACATGGAAAGAAAGGGATGATGAAAATCTACTGTGGGTCTCTGCTCTTAAGAGATTTTTTGGGGACCTAGTTAGTTAGCTTTGCAATCCCATTATTTTTCACAAAGCCAAGGTATGGGCAAACCTTGACATATTCATGGGAATTTTTTCCCCTAGGTGGCAAATTTCTCCTTCTTTTCCTTTGTCCCCATACCACTAGTAGATAAAGTATTTACAATCTGGACAGGATTATAATTTATCCATTTTATCCAGCCCTTGACCTGATGGAGTTTTGTGTGCTTTAAGAAATACAATTTACCAACTTCCTCTTTCAATTTTTTGTAATATTTTAGTACTGTTCAAGTTTGTAGCTACCCTAGAGGATCAGCATCAAGTACTGGAAAAGAAACAGAGAGTGGTCTGAGGGGGAAAATGTATATAGTTCTTCCATTGTATAACTAGCTCCCAAATGGCCTGTATTTGAAAGAGAAGCCTGTAAACCTTCCTTCTCTGCTAGCTTTTCCTTCTTATTTTTTTAAATGCCTTGATGGAAGTCACTTGGGTTACACTGATCTCATCTAAGATGACATATTGATATCAGAGGAAAAATGACGATTCCAATACATGAGGAAATTGTCTATGTAGAATATAAACATACTAGCTGCCTATGGATAAATCCGGTAAGAAGGTAGAATGCAATAGGAATTGATGTGCTGATAGAGAAAAGATGCGCATTAAGCGCACACAAAGCTTTACTGTACACTAATAAGGGTTTTTGGAAGGGCAAAGGTAATTGTACCCTTACCCTGTCACCCTGACCTGAGCATGCAGAAGCTGAACCCAGCTCCAACAGGGGTCAGAAACTAGCAGCTTAGGTTACATCACCAAGATGAAAACACCTCAGTAGGGTCCAGCTTCTTTGTAGACATTTAAGCACCTTTGGGGAGACTGATAAAGGCCTTCGAAGATACTCTCTACAGGATAAGAATGTGCAATATCCAGTTTTACCTTTCAAGCTAGAGTATCTAGAATGCCTTGGATAAACTCTGATAAACCATGAGATCTGTATACCACTTATAAATGCCAGCTCTATTTTTTTAAAATTGTCTGTATCCTTCTGCATTCTGATGGTCTTTTACTGTGTCCTGCCTCATGTTTTTCCTGCTAAAGGGGCAGAGGAGCAGCACCTCCATGCATAGCCATGAGTTCATGTATTGGTAGAGATGGTCAGCACCTGAATAGTTCTTACATGGGGAGAACAAAAAAATAATTGCATCCTTGATGAAACCATTTTTCTCCAGCTTCTCTGCAGAGGGGGCTGAGGTTGGACAGAATGGAATTCCTGTACTAGTACCAGGATTTAAAAATATCCACAGATACAAAGAAATTCAGGATAGAGCAAAGGAACAGAACATATGCTTTCCTAGTGCAAGGCCCTTAAACTTCAGGGTCAGCCAAGGAAGGAGGAAGCTGCTGTAGAAGAGCGAGACACTGGCTGGAAACAGCTGTCATCTGTGGGGTGAGATCAGCTGTGCTGCAGTATGTCACTGTACAGCTGATCATGCTTCAAGGATGTCTACAAACATTGCTTAGCTGATGTGTCCCGACTTGGAGGGCATCCGCAAGCAGGGGAAACCCCTTGCTTGCAGATGTGTTCCCCCTGCCACATTGGGAAATGGAGGAATCCCCTGCAAGAGATTTTCCCATCACACATCTGCAAGCGTGAAGGGGAGAAGTCCCATAGGGGTCTTCTTGCAGATATGCTCCCTGTTTCTGCCCTTGCAGATGTGCCCTATTGTCAGTGTGAAGCCCTGACCTTCCCCACTTATGCAGATGTGTCCCCAGAAATTCCTTGGAATGCATCTGGATAAGCAGGGAAAGTAAAGTAGGCACTCTCAAAGCTTGAGGGACCCAGCCCTACCCAGGAATTCCCACTTTGCACAGGACCAGGTTCCTCAAGCCTGCAGAGCCCCTGTCCTGGGTGGCTGGAGAGCATGGGCAGCTTTGGGCTGCCTGTACTCTCCCACCATAAACAAACAGATGTGCACAGCAATGAGTGGCCCCATTTATTACTACCTTCTGTTGTGGTGATAAAAATGAGCATCTGTGGTGTGCTTTCACTTTGTGCCATCATAAAAATGTTTATGGCAGCAGAAAGGTGATGTCTGTTTCCACCTTCAGTGACTCAGAAGAGAATCCACAGACCAGAGGAGAATCCTATACATCCTAATGGACCCTGATCCAATCCCAAAAACATGCAAGAGTAGTGAGAAAACAGGCAGGGATGGCACAGAAAGGTTTACTATGTTGGCCAGATAGCTACATCTGTATATACCTTACAGTAACTCCACTAAACAGGGAACACATATAAAATCACCCTTTCATATCCTCTGGATATTTGGAAAGGATCGGGAAGTAGGATGAAGAGTTCAAAATATCTATCAAGGTGAAGTCACTTCTTAAAAGCTAAATGCTAGGAACAAAAGCACTGTCCCATTTATTGAAAATGCAAAGCAAAACTAACAAGTCTTCAGAGTCTGACTGCTTAACAAGCTTCCTTCACAACTCACCTTGCTGTCCTACAAAATGTTAAGAGAAAACCACCTTCATTCAGTCTTGCAGTAAAACTAGCCCTGAACAACCACATTACTTAGTGGCTGATAAACTGGATACTTCCTGCTCTCTCTCTCTTCATTAATGATGTGGACATTGGAGTCAGAAGCAGACTGGCCAAGTTTGCCGATGATACCAAACTTTGGGGTAAAGCATCCACACCTGCGGACAGGGGGGCAATCCAGGCTGACCTTGACAGGTTCAGGAAATGGACGGACAAGAACTTGATGGCGTTTACCACCAAAAAATGCAAGGTTCTCCACCTTGAGAGGAAAAACCTGCAGCATCCTTATAGGCTTAGCAATGCTACACTGGTTAGCACTATGGATTTTCGAAAGGGAGCTGGGGGTCAGGATTAACCACAAGATGAGCATGAGCCTTCCATGTGATGCTGCAGCTAGTAAAGTGACCAAAACACTGGCTTGCATCCACAGATGCTTCTCAAGCAAATCCCGAGACGTCATTCTCCCATTGTACTCAGCCTTGGGGAGGCCGCAGCTGGAGTACTGCATCCAGTTTTGGGCCCCACAATTCAAAAAGGATGTGGAGAAGCTTGAGAGAGTCCAGAAAAGAGCCACACACATAATCGGAGGTCAGGAAAACAGACCTTATGATGAGAGGCTGAGAGCCATGGGACCCTTCAGCCTGGAAAAGCGTAGGCTCAGGGGTGATCTGATGGCCACCTATAAATTTATCAAGGGTGACCACCAGTATCTGGGGGAACATCTGTTTACCGAAGTGCCCCAAGGGATGACGAGGTCGAACGGTCACAAACTCCTGCAAGACTGTTTCAGGCTGGACATAAGGAAGAACTTCTTTACTGTCTGAGCCCCCAAAATCTAGAATAGCCTGCCACCAGAGGTGGTTCAAGTACCTACTTTGAATGCCTTCAAGAGAAATCTAGATGGTTTTCTTGCTGGGTTCCTATGATCCCTGCTGATTTCCTGCCCCTGGGGCAGGGGGCTGGACTTGATGTTCTTCCGAGGTCCCTTCCAGCCCAAACGTCTATGAAATCTACTCTACCCAAAGCTAATCAATGCCAATTAAATACTGTTTAAATTTCATACCATCATTGAGTAACCACCCACAAAACCAAAATACATCTTCTGTACTGGGAAATACATGTATTGATTTAACTCTTAAAATGTCACAATAGATGCATTATTAATGGTTATACAAAAGGAGGACCCCAAAGTGTGTTATGACTACAAAGACAAAAACATTTCCACCAGTTTTGGCAACTGATCATGTCAAATAAACCATGGACAGCAGGGTTTACCCCTTTATTTCTGTGCTAAGTGCAATAATTTCTTTTAGGACCACAAATGGACAGGGCTTTGATTATATTTCATTTAGAAAAGTGTACCTTGAGCAATGGCATGACCCCTTAAACCATAGTGTCACACAAATTCAGTCCTAAGTGTCACTCATTAGGGCCTGCTTATGGCTGTTCTCAGTTAAGTCAACAGAAAAAATCCAACTGGTTTAGACAGCAGCAGGATCAGACCCCAAATCAACACCAAGTCTTCTTGCAGTACTGTGGATTTCCCAAGGCAGCCTCCCATTCCAATACTGCACAGGACCTATCCTGCCTTGTTTTTCAGTCACAGTCTGAAGTGGAATAGTGGCACATTTAAATCATCTAGAGTAGGAGGGTGAGGAAAGAGGGAAATCAGGGCTCCATGGACATTATAGTCTTCAGAAAAAAAATAAAACCCCAACCCAGTAAAGTTATCTATGCTACCAGGCAGGATTGTAGGACAATGCATACATTATGCAACAATAGTGGCCTTGTGATTCATCCGGAACTTGGGGGGACAGGAATCCCCAGAAGTTCATCCCCTCTAGAATAAAACTAAGTTCTCTGTGTGCGGCAAGGCAGCTGTATTCAAGGAGTCAGACAGTACTCCATTTCACAGGAAGCTTCAGATGATGCACACAGCACATTGGCAGCTTGTCACAAACTCATTCTAAAGGAGATACTCTTATTACAGTTCTGCCAAAGGTCCCAATCTGCCTTTTCCTAAGCTGTGAAGTCCAGCACCAGACTACCTCCTTCTTGGTGCAACCACAAGGCATCACTTTAAGATGATAATTTGATCATCTCTCTATTCCGATTACAAACGCATTAAATAAGATCTTCAGTCATGTGTTGTCCTTCCCAAGGACTCTGCTTGTTCCCTGAGAAACCCCTATCCATTTTGTAGAGAAAAATAAAAAACCCTAAAAAACCAAAAATTAAAAAACCCCACAAATAAACAAGAAAACCAAAAAAACCCAGACAACCAACAAAAGGGTCACACATACAATGTAGGATTCTTATTAAAATAAACTGTCAGCATATTAAACGATGCTTCTCTCATAAAAGCAGTTGTTTGGAGCATACTGAAGTCATGAGTGCTAAATGTGGCCTTTACTCTGAGGTGTCCTATTTACTTGATTTTTCAAGGGTTTGGAGCCTGTTGATTTTAGCTGCTTCTGTGGATACTCGGCCCCTCTCAACAATCAAGCACAAAAAATTCCTGTTTGGCACTTCAAATATCAGGGTCTAAAAAAAAGGAGACCATTTTTTAAAATGTAGTGCTTTGTTTACAAATATCTAAAAGTTTGCAAAAGTGCCCAAATAATTACAATAGGAAATTCCTCCCCAGCTCACATGGGGGTCTCACCAAAAAAAAAATACTATTTTTACTGCACAAATCTATACTTCTTGGTTGAATGAGGGGTCAACTTCTACTTACTTGGTAAAAAAAATCCACCAATGATGCCCTTCTCTAAGCTTCTGGGCAAAAGCTCAAAACATACATACCTACTCTCTAAAATCTCTTCTGCAGTTACTGGCATCAAAGGTGTTGGGGGGGAAGGGAAGGAGGAATCTAAAAGCATCTGCAAGAAAAAGCTTAAACCCCATGGCTGCTTCATACTATCTGAGCAGTATAAAGTGGCCTAGAAATGAGTCTAAATTAGATATACATTTACTTTAGAAAACATGGAGAATACAAGTGGATCTTTAAGCAGCTTTATGGTAAAAGGGAACTGGCACCTTTACCTTTAGTCTTTTCAGTTGTTTGACAATACTTGACAAAAAATTAGAACAAGATGCAACTGAAGTAGCTGATTCTTCATAAACATATCCTCAGGAACATAATTCTATTTTGGGCAAAGGATTTCTGCCTTCTTATTCATGTACTCATTGACCATAGCAGGCACAACTGTTTCCTGGCTTTTGTATGGCTGCAAAGTAGGGTTCCCCCTGCCACCCTGATTCGATCTAACTCACAGTTGGAGGTTGAAACCAAATATCCAGTTGAAAACACAAACACACAAAACATAGCTTTCTTTATAACCCAACAGCAACTACTACAGTCTTGTAAATGGCTAGGCATAAGACTTCACACTCCTTAACCAATGATTTCTGGTGAAATTCATGTCTAAAACTTCCTTCATAAAGATTAAATTCTGGCAAATTCATATACCTCATCTGTGACAGTGGTTAATGGTGGTTACTTCTAAGGTAGTTTTAAACCAACCATAATAGACCCTTTTTGGAAAAAGGAGGCCCGGTTCTTAGAACTCAGAACAGGCATAAGAACAGTTAAGCTCTATAATCTCATCTGTAGTAATTGTAATTGCAATGCAGTAATTGTAAACACTTGCATTGATAGCTAGGCTGGGGTTTTCAACAGCACCTAGTGATGTTGCCTGTCAAAAAGGGGCTGAATTTTTAGAAGGTGGGTGCTTAGTATGTTGTAAAGCTCAAGCCCATAAAAAGTGTCTCAAATGGTTCCCCTGAAGCTCTGGAAATTATTAGTCACCTTTAAGGCTAAGATAGTCAGAAAGCCTAGGCTAGTCTAAGATACAGAGATTAAAATGAGAGACAACTGGACAAACATTCACAAGCATTCACTTTTGATTCAAGAAATGCAGCTACATGCCTGTAGTGGCTCAGGCCAAAAGCTGGGGGGGCGCTAGAGCATGGCTTCCTGGCACAGCCAGAATGGACAGTACGTTCGCTTCCTCCTTGTGCTGCCCCAGAGGTCTCTGGGATTTGCAGTCCAGAATCACAACAGCAGGACTCTGCAGGGTTGCTCATCACTTCCTGTTTCCAGGTACCTCTGGGATTTGTAGTCCATAGTCACAACCAGCAGTAAGTTTTTGGCAGGGCAGGGCAGCTCTGGGAGGACTTACCCCAGATCCTGGCTAGGGTTTGCCTGGGGGCAGGGCAATCCCTGCTTCCCCTGCCATCCAACCCATCTCTGCTGGAGCAGACAGCACAACTCGGCCCTGGGCTGCAAAGCATGCTGGGATGCTGGGGGATTCTGATTTAATCTGAACCAGGAAGGGATCTGAGACAGAAGTTTCATAAACTGGTTTGACCCAAACCAGTTAAGTCTTATATACTGCATTCAACCTGGTTTATCTTAAACCAGTTTTGGCCATTTTGAAACTGGCTTATGTGCACTGAACTTCTGTTCTCTTAGAGGTTTGAACCAGTTTCTGATGACTTAAACCAGTATATGTGTAACTTCTATCCCTAGCCTAAAAAGTTTTGAGCCTTTTACAAATCTTTTAAACCAGTGGAAATTAATCTTTTAGAGTGATGGCTGTGTGCTTGCAACCTGGCTGCACTGCAAGCCACCACTGCCCTCCAGTAAGAGAGAGGAGCAGGGGGAGAAGGAGGGACCAAGGTGACTGCCTATGTAGAGGTCTGGGGGTGGGGAAGAAGACAGAAGGAAAGCTTACCTCTCACTGCAAAGGGGATCAGCTGCATGGTGCAGGGCAAGGAAGGGGATGTGCCAGGCAGAGCTGCTTGCAGCTGATCCCTCTGCACCACAAGCTGTATCCTGCCCGCATGCGGGCTGTAGGTTGAATGAGCACCATTGTTTTAAACAGTTGATCTTGGGATTCTGCAGCACTCAGCTCCACACTCACTATGCCTTTTTAAAAATTATTTTTTAGTCTGTTGCCTTTTAAACACAATGAGTTTTTCTTCTTTTTTCTGCATTACAGTAAAGGAAAAGGAGATGTCAATTCATCTTCCCTGTTGCTTGTTATATATATCCTTCTATCTTGGCTTTTCCTCTCTAGACTAAAAAAGTCCTAGTTCTTCATGTGAAATTCTGTAACCCATTTTGTCTTTCTGGTATCTTTTCCATTGTTTTATTGTCTTTGTTATGAGGTTGCCAACATGAATGCAGCATTCCAAGTGAGGGTATAATGCTTTTTAAAAATAAAAAACATAAATTGTGCTATGTCTTTTACTCTGATATAACCAAGCATGTAATCTGTATTTTGTTGTAATGTGAATTCATGCTGAGCAGATATCTTTACTGAGTTGTCCACGGTGATATCTACATCTTTCCCCAAGAAGGCTCCGGTTGATTCATACCCTATCTGTGTGTGCATGTGCAGTGAACATTGTCCTTGACAAGATCAATTACCTTGTACTTATTATGCCAAAATATTTTAAAAAATTAAACTAATAGCAATGATGGTTCATTTGGAACAATCTTACTAATCACCTTTACTTGAGTGTGACTTCTACAAACCACTGCATTGTGTCTCATTGATACACTATGACAGGACTGCTCTAAAGCTTGCATTGGTAGTATCTGTATAAAAAGGAAGTAACAGATGATGATTACTCTGTGTGCAAGCCAACTCCAGAGCAGAAACTAAGAAATGGCCCTTCCAGTGAGTTTTTAAAAGCCTGGAAAGAATTGGTATTTTTTGTAACAGATTGCTGATAAGATTAAAAAAAGACCATTGGTTCAATACTATTCCTAGGAATGGTACACATCAGAATATGCTATACTTTCAGAACAACCCAGACAAACTCCAGCTGCTGAGAATATGTAATAAAAACATGACAATCTTTTCCCAGATAAAATGCTTATGGAGCTTAAATTCTGGCACTATTTCAGTTTAGATTTTTCCACCAACCTTTTCAGATGCAATGTTCAAATACAGAATAATGTGCAGTGCCCAGTTTAAAAAAAAACTGGGGGAGGGGGAAACAAAGCAGTTTGAGGTCCAACTGAAAAATGTTGCTCAGTTCAAAAAAAGCTCCTTCATTTCAACTTCTAAGACTTTTCAAATGTTTTTTAAAACGAAGGAAATTTTGAAACAAAATATTATTTTAAATAAATTATTTTCATTGAGAAAATTTTGGAGAGAAAAGATCACTTTTGTTTGGATCAGAGGTGGGGGGTTTTAGATGAATACTTTGGCTAAACTGGCATGTTTTAATGTGGCAAAAAAGTTTCAGCCAAAAAAGAAAAAAAAATCACCTAGCTTGATACATGACTGCAACAGAAAATGAAGGAAAAGTTTCTTAATTTAAACCGTTCTAGCCTGGCTCCATTATCTTCTGAAAAGGTAGAAGGTACACATAAAACTCAAAGGTGAATTAATGAAACAGGCTTTTGGGTCAAAATAACCTCCATCGATCAAGGCCTGAGTTAGAAAATCACTATGCCTTGGAAAATGAATTGAAAGCCCCAGTTCTTCAAAAAAATATTGTATATTCCTTCTTTCCACGTTTCCAATTGCCAACCACTCTAGAAACAGCATTCAGAGCTACGGTTAGCAACCTTTAGCACAAACTCCTTAGAGTCAGGATACACAACGCTTCAAAAACAATTAAGGATGTTTTGTAGTATGAAGAGATCACATAACATAAAACTAATTCCCTACTTTCCCTACTTCAGTAGTTCTTGAATAAACTGAGGAAACTATGCCAAGACATCAAAGAAATGGAGATCAGGTCACATGATTACACCCATGGCTTTCTTATAAATGTTCCTTGATTGACCCACACAATCCTCCCCAGTCCAGACTTCCTGTGAAACCCTGGTCCTGTCACTTGGGAGAAGAAAATCTCTGTTCTAGTCTCCTTTTACTTCAGTCTCCTAGATGCGATAAGGGAACAGTGATCACCTAACACCAGCCTTTACATCTCTAGCAACCACTGTCAACAGCCTCCAGCTGCCTGAGCAGCCTGTGCCAGCATGGAGCACCATGCACTGGCTGGCCTTTCTTTGTCTATTTTGTCTATTTAGACTGCAAGCTCTTGCAGTCCCGTAGTATGTGTTCATAGAGCACCTAGCACAATGGGCCCTCAGTTACATTCAGGACTTTTGAACACTACGGTAATGCATGGAAATGATAACGGCAAAGTAATGTTGGCCTTTCATGGAGCCTCTGGCATGCTTTGGTAACCATGCCTCATCTGGTCCAAACTTGGTAGTGCCCCAGCTGAAGCAAACAATGAAGGTACTTCACTTGCTAGGAAGTATGGGTCCTGGGGTGATCCATATCCCCTCCCATCTGTCTTCAAATCCATGTTCCTCCTAAGATTACTCATAATGCCTGCCTCTATGACCCACTCTTCCCAACCTCCTGCAAGTTTTCTCCTCGCTGGTTGCCTATTGCCTGCCTGAGAAGTTAAAGAGTTGCTGCAGATTTACCACTGCCCTCTGCTGGCCTATTGCAAGAACAAACAAGTTGCATTTAGTGTTGGTATTACTATATCAGTAATATCTTTACTGCAACTGCTAACCTCCCCCACTCTCCCCTAGCTGCTCTGAAAGCAAAAAAATACAAAGTGTAATCTTTGTTTAAGTGGAAAATAAAATGCTTTGAAGTCAGATGACCTATAATAAAATTCAGCAAAAAGTTGTACTTTAGAGAGTCCTCTATTTCCAGATGTAATCTGTCCAGAAAAAAGCCACGAGTAACATTTTCCAAGAACCATATAGCTGATGAAAACCAGTCTACCTCATGGTGTTCCACCTGACCCATCCCAAATGGTCCACAATCAATCAGATGAAATTCAACAGTGACAAGTGCAAAGTCTTGCACTTGGAATGAAACAACTGCACGTACAGTACAGACTGGGGAATGACTGGCTGGGCTGCAGTACTGGATATTAGGACCTGGGAAGTGGCCCAGAGGTCTGAATCTGAGCCAACAGTGTGCTCTTGTTGCAAAAAGGCAACAGGAGGATGCTGGGTTATGCTAACAGAAGTGTCTCTTTGTGATGCCCTCAGTTGGCGCTGTGGGTATCCCCCTGCTCCCTGGGTTGGGCCCCCAAACTCACCTGTCATGACTTCATGGAATTTATAACTAAAAGGAGGGGTTCAGTGGCGCTCTCATCCACAACTCAGAGAATGTTTTGTCACTCACTACTGGACACTTGTCAATAGTAGTCCAGTACTTACTGAATAAGGGGTACTTACAGAATCGTCGTGGTTGGTCCTGGGGCTCTGCCTCCCCTACACCCCATCTACTTGCCAACCGTCAGCTGCATTGAGCTGCTGTGCCAGCTCCTGGCCTGGCTCTTTGTATCCAGCCAGTGGATCTCTGACTCCCCTGCCTCCACTCAAAGTGCTGGCTTGTGACTGCAGCCAGCCCTTCACTCCTGCCTTTCTTTCTCCTGGCTCTACCCCAGGACAGAGTCTCTGTCTACAGCACCCACTGCTGGCTTGAGGCTGAATATGCCCAGCCTGGGCTCCAGGGGTGATGGCTGACCCTGAGCCCCTTCCCATGGGACTTGGGACAGGGATGCCTCACCTGGCTCCCAACCACTGCTGCCACCCATTTTTGAGGGGGCAGAGTCATCTGGGGGATCAACTCTTCCAGGTAGCTCTTTAGCAAGCTTGGCATCTCATTTCCTGCCTTCCCCTCTGCACCCAGCTTCTGCTGGGGTTTTTAAATCTCCCGCAGCAGCGGTCAGAGTTGATGTCATCAGCTGACCGCTGCCCAGCTTGATTGACAGCCACTTGAAAAGCCAGCACAACGCTGGCTCATGCAACTCCTTCCTGGGCCTGTCGCCTCCAGTAAGTTTTTGAGTGGAGCTGGGGTCCCTAAACCCTCCCCCGGGAGTGTCAGGGTCTGACCCTGGTGCTTCCAGACCCTGAGGATGGCCCCCACCACCACACTCTTTCAAAACCAAAGGAAGTAATTCTTCTGCTCTATTCAGCTCTGCTGATGCCTCACCTAGAGGTATTGTGTCCAGTTTTGGGCCTCATTTAGAAAAGTATGTGGACTGATTGACAAGTGTCCAGTAGTGAGTGACAAAACATATTAGAGGTCTGGGAAGCATTACTTATGAGGAAAAGCTAGAAGAAGTAGGATTGTTCAATCTTGAAAAAAGAAGACTGAAGGGGGATATGATAGCAATCTTCAGATACCTGAAGGATCATTAAAGAGAAGATGGAGATGTGTTTTTATCTGTGACTGTAGGGTACAGGACTAAGAGCAATGGCCTCAAAGTGCAACAGAGGAAATTTAGGTTGGAGATTAAGGAAGAACTTTCTGACTATGAGCCTGGGAAAACATGGGAACAGGCTACTAGAGAAGTTCTGGAAACTCCATCCCTAGAAGTTTACAACAGGAGGTTGGTCAGACACTGGACTTGGGATGGCTTAGTCAGGGATGTTCCTGTCTTGAGCATGGGCTGGACCAGATGACCTCAGGAGGTCCTTCCAGCCCTACTTTCCTATGATACTAATAAAATCTGAAATGTTATTTTGTACAACAGCAACTTCCATCCTCACCTCAGTTACTGTTTTCACTTTAAATAGAATACTGAACCTTCCAAGGTTGCTGATATTAGAAATTAAATTCCAAATAACTGGGTCTAGCAATTTCTAGATGTACCAGTCAGACATCATGGGGTATCTCTTCACCAGATAAGTGTACCTGGTTCCCACCCACCATTGTCTTATTTATCCTCTTTGGCAAGCATGCTTATTTTTTATTCCCCTCCACACTCTCCAAGCTTTTAAGTAATGTGCACCAGGCCCTAAAATCCTGCGAGCCCTCCATCTATGATGATTAGAAGGAGTAAAGCCTGAAGCCTTTGTAAAGGAACACAGCCCTTTAGCAAGGTTGACATCATGCAGTTCATTTTCAAAATCCAAAGTCACAGCTTGAACTGAAATAGTCAGAGAGCCAGCCACTGCAGCACCAGCAGCCACACTCACCAGTTCATTAATCTGCCTCAGCGGTTTACAGAATGCAATGACAGCCTAAACTTCTGCGGCAACAGGGTTAAAAAAAAGAAAGAGAAAGAGAGAACTCTGTTTAAGAATTCCCTCTGATATCCAAGTCTTTCATAAAGCCCAGAAGAACCATTAAAATTCTGTCTGATTACCAGCTCCCCTAAACCTGACTGAGCCAGGCAATGTAAGTCAGAGAGACACTCAACCAATATTCCTCCTGGTTTGAGCAGACCATTAAATAAGGCTGACAGCAGCATGTGAAACAAACCGCTGTCACAAAGTCTGAAAATTAGCCTGTGCACTGCAGAATTCCTCACAATGTGAAGAGAACTAAAGCTTATCCCTCCACTATGTGGAATAAAAACTACTGCTGGAAGCTCATACAGTCAATAACCCAGGCAATCAAACAAAATGGCTTACTTTTGATGACCTTCTCTTGTTTCTTGAAATGGAGTCTGAATCATTAAAAACAAAACCAAACCTATCAAAGGTTTAGATGGCCCCCAACACTACGGCATTTCACTATTTCACGATTTTAACCTCTGTAGTTGGGTTGGTGTGCTGTTGTTGCGATGGTGATCCAGGAAAAGTATGAGACTGAAGGCTTTTTTGAAATTTCTTTTATGAGACCAGCTGTATAGTTGGGAGACAGAGATATTGGACAAACTTTTGGGCACAAAGTGCTCTTCTGGTCTAACATCTCTCCCAGCTATGCAATAAATGAAAGATACAACCATAGAACCCTAGCTGTCTGTACAGTTTTGATGTACATGATTTCATAACATTCCTGTGAGGTTGGAAACTGAGGCAGAGTTATGGCATGTCTGCACTGCAACGTATCTGCACACTTTAGCACATACCTGCAAACACCTCTTCCTTCATCCGTCCTCTTTACTGCCACACCACCAAGCTCTGGTTACCTGTGACTAGGCTGGGCCTAGGGCAGTGATTCTCAACTAGGGTTCACAGCACCCTGGGGTTGCACACACCAGCCCCTGCACTCTGAGTGGGGCACTAAGGGGACATGGAGCTGCACTGTTTTAGCTGGCTCACTCCCACACTCCCAGAGATGGAGGGAAGGGCCACAGGAGCAGGTGGCTCTGGTCGCCAGTATGCATGTCCCCAGAGAAGCAGCCACAGCAGTGTATTCATCTCTTCAGGTATAGACTGGGAGCAGACAACAGAAAGATCACAACACAGCAGGGTCCTGCCAATGCTGCCTTCACCTGCTACCAGCTTCTACATCCCCAGTGTTACCCACTTCCTCCTCCTGGGGGGAACAGTCCCACCCACTGCATCTTTAGGAATATAATGGCCCAACCCCCAGCTCCCCAGCCTGCCTGGCCAAGCAGCCTCCATCTGCATGAAGCACCACACCCCCACCTCCTGCACTGCACCCCCCAGGGCTGCCCCATCACCCCTGTGCATCCTTTTGAGTGTGCTACAGGGTACAAAGATGTTTGCACTATAAGAAAAATATTAGTTTTTGAAATGGGGTGCTGTTAAATCCAGAAACGTTATGGTGGGGTGTGTCAAGTCTAAGGTTGAGGCCCTCTTTAGGGGTAATCAGGTACAATGCTAGGATTCCTCAAGCTATACAGAAAAGAGCCTTTCTGGAAATTGCCCTGTACTCTTTCCCTTCGTGGCCCTAGAGCAGCAGTGCCCCAACTTTTTTTCCTCCCTTGAGCTGGATGGAAAGCACTCAGTCCTTCCTTGGGCTACATCTGGCATGCAGGACCCAATCCAGCCACGTAACATGGTAAAGGAGTGGCCTAGCCATAAACAGGCCCCACAGTGGAAGGGGGAGTAGCCCAGCCAAATCTGATCTCATGGCTTGGGAATTTGGCAGTATTATGTGTCTCTTCTCCCTGCCACCAAATTTCCCAGCCCATGGGGAGCCCCTTGGGCTGGATAGCACAGCTCTGTGGGCTGGAGGTTGAGCACCCATGCCCTAGAGCCATGTAGCTCTCTCAGACTGATTAGAAGCACAGCTCCACTGGAGGAACACCTCCTGACTGTTTTCATCTTATTCATGATGCAGGGCTGCCATTCAGAGGGACACAGAAGGTCTTCCAGGCATTATGAAGGCATGCAAAGGTGTTAGGTATGGAGGAAGCACAGAAAATAAATTTGGAAGACATGATGAATGCTGCCATTGCTGCCCTCTCCCCATGCATATATGGTTTTTGGCAGCTGGAGAACTCACACAGGCTGGCAGAATCAAATTTTACACACACAAGTTGACCAACAGTAGCTACAGAACTACTCCAAGGGAAAGCAGACCAATATGGGCCACTGTAAGGAGCCTGCCTTAAACTTGCTTAGTCATATGCAAGTTATGTCAAATACAGAAGCATGTTCCAACTGATATCTGGAAACTGGCTACCCCCAAATGTTGTAGTTCCATGACTAACCAGTTTGATGTGAACAAGTCAACTTGCAGGTTAATTGCAGCAGAGATTTTAATGCTATTAGGAAAGTTGCTTGCCCAGTGGTAGTGGGAATATGCCTAAAATAACAGCTAGCTAGCAGAGCATGGGGTCCCCAAATTGCACTGGGACCATCATTAGCCTACATGTTCCCATAGTTCCCCGTCTTCTGATATCCAAGGAGCCAGTGAACATGTTGACCCAAAGAGAGGTTATTCCCTTGTTCTTCAAAGCTTGGTGTGCCACAGGGGCAGGTTCAGGAACACCAGTCTGGGAAGCACTGGCAATGTGCACAACAGCAACAGTCTCAGAACATCTGGCATTTACTTGCTAGGACAAGCTGGGACATAGTCTTTCCCGCTAATACTGGTAGCATAGCAAAGGCACCCACCACTATTTTGGAACATACCAGCTGCGCTCTCATGCCATTGTTATAAAGCCATGCCTGGACAACATAGAGCCAAACATTTAACAAATGATGTGTTTAAGGCCTACAGAATGGTAGAGAATTGCTCATTGGGAAAACTGAAGGCAAGATGCCATTGCCTCCAAAGTCATTTGGATGCAAATTTTCAAAAGCTGTATACATGGCCATGGTCTGCGGTGCAGTGTGCATGTGCAAACTCAAGAGGTGAATATTTTCATATGGAGTAGACCCTGGACACTGATGGACTCCTTAGCTAATTCATAGAATTAGAAAGCAACACCAGCCCTGGGGTCAAGGGGCATTAGAGATATCACGTGTTCATACCCATGCCCTGCATGGTGATTTCAATCGGTAATCAATTGCTAATGCATTTGCTATTTTGCAGAATATGAGATACCATAGGGCATAGTACACTGACATGATATAGGTTTTTAAACTAAACTGTTGGGATGAGGGGAATACTAAACTGTTCGGGGTATATCAAGCCTGATTAATTTTATGGGCTACATTGGGTAATGGATGATTTCTTTGTTGAATAAAATATCAGTTTCAGTATAACTATAGGCCTGCCACTTTAGGTTCACAGGATGCCATTTTATTGCCTTGTGTAAATGGCTTGCTGTTTTTGATACTTCAGTAAACCCTTTTGTGAAGCTGCAGCTTCTTATTTCCTCTCTGAAAGTGGACAACGAGTGCCTAGCACAAGCACAGACTTCCCTTTAATTTACAAAAATAGCCAGAGAAAGATTGAAGGACCTACAGTTAGCTCTGATAACTGTGAACAAGCAATAACCAATTGTGCCTTCTCCTCAATCTGCAGGAGGCACTTTCCAGGACAGGCAAAAACTGAAAAGTAACTAAAAACTGAAGTTCAGGAAAAGAACCACTCCTACTTTGCTCCCCTGCCAGCCATGTGGGTGATACGCACTGCATAGGGGTTGAGGGCTGAGTGGTTGAGGCTTGCCATCCCCTTCTCCTCCTTCCCCAAGCAGTAGCTCGAGCTGCTTGCATCCTAGGGAATCAGTGATAATTCCCAACCTTAAACAGCCTGCAGATTAAGGTAGGGTGCTGAGGGAAGGGTGTGGGAGGGTGGTAAGAGCTGGTAGATTGCCTTCTGCCTAGTGACACTCTTGCTCAAGGAAACACTTGTGTCTATACTGGAAACAGCACAGGTTTAACCAGGAAACCAGCAGCAAACAGCTCTTAAGACAGAAACAGAGAATGGCAGAAGCTCTAATGTGGGGGAGGTAGAGGGGAAGGGGAATGGGGGGGGGCGATTATTTAGGCTGGAGGACCACTTAACAAGTTTTGGTGAGCTGTTGAGGGCTACATGCATAAAATCTTTCAGAAGATATGACACCATTTTAAGAAATTATAGATTTTAAAAAATCACGTACTAAAAATCAAACATTTACTATAATGTATTTTAATTTTATTTCAAAAAATATTTTTTTCTTGATTCGTGTTTGAGTACATAGAGGCAATGGCATAACAGCTCAAAATAAAGTCTTACTCCTGTATATTGTGTAAGGGGGCCCATGGTTGTATGTGGGAATGTGTTTGCGGGGTAGGGTAGGGGGGTGGCCATATGGGGGTTGTTGTGCACGTGTGTGGGGGGTCCTGCTCATGCGCTAGGTCCTGTGAGCTAGCCAGGGGTGGGGAGAGGGATCTGGGGGGGCAGGTGGCTTGTGCAGCAGAGATCACCTAGGTAGAGTGGTGCAGATGCAGTCTGCCCCCTTCCTTCCTCCCCAACAGGCCTGTGGTATTCTGCATGGGGCCAAGCCCCTCCTGCTCACAGCTGGGGCAGCCCATGCTGCACTCCTACCAGACAGCACAGCTCTACCATAGGCAGCATGCACAGCTTCCTGATGGGACTGCTGCAACAGTCACCCAGATACTGCTCAGCTCTCCCTGCCTCTTGCAGCCTCCTTCTCTTGCCCCTGCTATGCCACTCCGGACAGCAGGTAGCGTGGGGAAGCCTTGCAGATATGTCCTAAGTTGCAGATACCCAGTGAGATGGGGTGGGGGGAAGCTACAGCCAGGCAGCTCCTGCCCCAGTGGATGGGGCCCCAGGTCCCAGCTGACTTCCACCTATTCTGCCTGCCCGGCGCAATGAGCATCCACCTATGGACAGCCAAGTGGGTGCAAGGCAGCTGGGAGCTGGAGCCCCATGCACTGGAGCAGGGACTGCCTGGCTGCAGCTTCCCCACTTACGGTGGCCATCACAGAGGACAGTGCAGTTGTCCTCTGCCCCCTATTGATATGAAACCAGATGCCTTTATGTCCGCTATTTTTCTCTTTGTATCAATAGAGGACAGAGGACAGAGTAGCAGAAAACTGGAATGTCCTCTATGATGGCCACCCTATCTGCACTACCTGGCTGGGCATGTGCTGCCCAGCACATGTCCCCACAGTTTCCCCATACTGCCGGCTGCCCAGAGCAGCATAGCAGGGCAGAAGGAAGAGGAGCTGCTGGAACAGGGGGAGCTGAGCATCACCTGGGTGGCCACAGCAACAGCCCCACCAGGAAGCTGTGCATGCTGGCCAGGTCCACGCTGGCTGGCGGATGTGAGGCAGGTGCTGGTGGGAGCATGGCATGGGCTGCCATGAGTGGAGCAGGCAGGGCTTGGCCCTATATGGAATGCTGTGGGGGCAACCAAACTGAATCCAATCAATTGGTGGGTGCTTGCTCCATGGCAGTGGTGCAAATGGCCCCATCTGCCTCCCTTCCCTTCCCCTCCCCTCCACCAGCCTCGCCACTGTGGTGGCTACTTCCTAGCAGTGGCTTCAAGCCCTGGTCCCTGCGGACAGCAGCACTGGGGTAGGGAGGGGGTGTCTACTGGCCTGGGGTCCACAAATTCGTTTGCTTAGGACTCACTAAAGGGTTAATCCAGTCCTGGTTGGCAGCCTGGATCTGGCCTGTGGGCTGTATTTTGCCTGCTTCTGCTCTAGTGGAAGCTTGATGGTACACAAGTCCTGTAATTATATGACACTGCACTGCAGCCACAATGCAACAGGGATGAGTAAAGAAGTGAAGAACAGCAGAGGTGGGTTTGTACCAGAACCGGAGCAGAGGCAGCAAACTTGGACTGTTTTCTCCCACAGAAAAGAGTATGAGGGACTCTCAATGTGGATGATAAGTGAATGGGCATGAGCACAAGTTCAAACACAAACACACAGATACCTCACAGCATAGATGCACACTAGATGATTTCACCAAAGTCCCAGAGGAAGCTGGTGGCAGAACAGGGAATTGAATCTGGGTCACTTTGACCTCTAGTAAGTGCCCTGATGACTGGACCAGCCTTCCATTCTAAAGGACCCTACTCTCCAAAAATTGATTTCAGTAATTGGAGGAGATAAAAAACTAAGAGCAAACTGATCTTTAATGCAGTTCCACAGTAATCATTGGAATTATATCAAGAATGAATCCCTCAGCTTGTTTTCTTGCTGGCAATTTTTTGCCTCTGGCCATTACCACTAGTTTAGTGGAGAGTTCTTAAAAACACAACTCTCCAATGAGCAAACGAAAAAGGTAAAGAAAAGCTTTTGTTCTTTCAAATAAGATAAATTCTTAAGAGCAAGGTAGGTCTTTTTCACTGTAGGCACCCAAAATTAACATGGGATATTCAGTACCAACTGCAGTCTCAGATGTCTTAAAGATAGAGGAGGGTCTTGATAAAATCTAACTCAAATGAGAAACCTTTCAGAAATGTGTTGAAATCTTGAACACATACTCCTTTTTTTGGGTGGGAAATAAAATATATAAACTTTAATACAGAGCAGATTTCATGGTAGTTTGAAAAGTCAAGACATAGGTGTTACTGATACAAACATTCCCCTCCATCTTCAGTGAGTTGGAAACTCCGAGCCATCAGCATTATTCTAAGGGTATATCTATATCATGTGCCCAGCCCAGAACCAGATCCAGAAATGTGGTGGTGAAGCCACTCTGGGGAGGTCCCATACTGCTGGTCTTTAAAGCTAGATTTCAACACATTTCTGAAAGGTTTCTCATTTGAGTTAGAGCATGGATGACTGGTGCCGCCTTAGTTGCGGGGGGCATGTGCTCCCCCTGTGACCAGTCCTGCCAACTGAGGGAAAGGGTCCCCATGGCCAATCTTGTTGCCCAGGGGGAAGGGGGTGGGCTGCAGCCAATCCTGTGATGACCAAATGCTGTGGCCGATCACTGCTGTGTCTGCTTCTGGGAGTGGCTGCAGTGATTGGCTGGCACTTGCAGGGGGCACCAGTGTTTCTGCCTGCCCATCACCTAAGCAGCGAGCACGGCTAGTCAGGGCATGTGCAGGCACTCTCAGTGGGTGCTTGCGTACCTCCATGCACCTCCTACGCGTCGCCACTGAGTTAGAGGAGGGTCTTGACAAAATCTATACTCTGATTCAGGAAATGCAGCCACATGCCTGCAGTGGCTCATTATAGAAGCTGGGGGGCACTAGAGCACAGCTCTCTGGCTGTGTGTTCACTTCCTCTTCCTGCTACCACAGAGGTCTCTGGGATTCGTAGTCCAGAATTACAATGACAAAACTCTGCAGGGTTCCTCATCACTTTCTCTTCCTGTTTCCAGGTGCCTCTGGGATTTGTAGTCCACAGTTGGAGCCAGAGGTAAATTTGAGTGGGGGAAGGGGTGTTAAATCCCCCTCCCTAGCCCCAGACACCAGTCAGGGTTTGCCAGAGAGTGGGGCAGTCCCATCCCATCCCCCACCAAGACCCGGCTGAATCCCCATCTGGGCTTGCCCCTTTTCCACCCCGTTATCAGCCAGCCCTCATTGCTCTAGCTAGGGAGTAGAGGGGCTGGACCAGCCCTGCTCTCTGAAGCAGACAGCCCAGCCCAGAGCTGGAAACCATTCTGCAAGGCTAGTTTCAGCCATTTTGAAACTTGTTTATGTGGACTGAGCTTCTGTTCTGTTTCAAGTTTAAACCAGTTTCTGATCACTTAAACCATTTTATATATAACTTCTGTCTCTAGCCCAAGTGAATGTGTGAAGCCAGAAGTGGAATTGGCTAATCTATCTTCACTGCTCAAGCCAAATGAATTATAAAAAAATCCCCTCCATAAATATTTTTATACTCATCATTCACATTCACACATTACTGTTTTAATAATTTGAAAGAGGTAGTAAGCCATGTTTGTCTGAAATCAGGCAGAAAGCATAATAGATTTGCACCTTATATACTAATTAAGGTCACAGCTTTCGTGAATTTGAGCTAAATGGCATCTGTGCAGGTGTGAGGACACCCTGGGAGCATGTCTCAAAGGACATCTGACTACATCTGGGGTCAGGGTCTTCTGAAGCCTTTGTTGCTGGCAATCCCTCAATTCAAGGATGATCTCTATCACAGTTCATTGATGGGTCTTGAGGTGACTAAGAGTCCAATCTTTAAGCCACAGATCCATCCACAGAAATTGCAGGTCTGTGCAACAGTGAGTAGGCTGTAGGCTGGGATTTCTCTCCTTTTCCTTTCTCCACTCTCTCTTCTCTGCTTCAAGGGTAAGATGCAGATACTTTACCTCAAAATGGGCAGCTGCTTCATTGAGGCTGTGGTGCCATTGGAGTAGGTTATCAGCCAGGTCCTCCCAGCTTTTGATGTCAGCATGCTTGTACTTGAGGTATACCATCAATGTGTCTTTGTAGTGTTTTCTCTGGCTGCTGTGAGATTTCAGGCCACAGCTAAGCCAGGAAAAGAGCATTTGTTTTGGGAGTTACAAATTGGGCATCAGCGCACAATGTCCCATGTAGCAGAGTTGGTACTTGAGGATCACTGACTCAGTGCTGGTAATAGTGGCTTCAGCAAGAATGCTGGCTTTTGTACAGTGAGTTTTCCATTTTATGTGGAAGATTTTTCTGGAGGCATCATTGCTGATACCTCCCCAGGCTCTTGAGATGACAACAGTAGGTCACCCACATTTCACATCCATAGAGGAGAGTAGGGATGAAGACTGCGATGTGGTTTTTATAGTCACTAAAGCAATGACTGGTTTCATCAAGCAAGCCAAAACACCTAGGTTTTCCTACCAGGGGAGAAGCACCTAAATCCTGTAACCTGATCTGTGCTGGTAAATCCTTGTGTCCACACAGAGGTCCTGTGAGTTCACTGGGACACTGTGGAAGTGAAGAGTCCAGCTATGTCGATCAAACTGTAGGACTGAGGTCCCAGACACCCAAGCAAGCAGTTTCATTTTCAAAAGGTGTTCAGTGACTGCAATGCCTACTGACATTATTTGACATTCAGGCTGGGCGTTTGGTACCTACATTCAGAACCTCCTCACTTGGGGAATTTTTGTGGCAAGGCTCCCTACCCGCTGAGCACATCATCAGATGCAGGCATCTGACTCACACTAACTTAAGTGGAACTGGCTGGATAATCACTCAGGCCCATTTAAACAACATCCTCTTAATCTCTAATTAATACCTATCTTTTTAAAACATGTCATAGCCAATTAAAATATCTATATTCACAGCCACACTTGTGTTTCACTTGCTATGTTCAAAGACTTCTACAGACTTGAGTAATTTTTAAGAGACAAGCTGCTTAATGCTACCTCATGGTACGCCCCATAGGCAATTTGCCTGAAGCTACCTGCTCTATTCTGTGCCTCCAAAATTGTCCCCCTATACTCTGTTTTTTCATATGTGCATCTGTGCATATTCTATCCACAAATAACAAAAATCAATAATAGTTCAACCAATTATGAAGTCCCAAGATATCACAAAAATGTGATTCACACCATCCAATAAAACCTTAAATAAAGGCTTTACATCAGAAAATACAACACAGCCCCAGTTAACTAGACATAAACATACATAAAACACTGCAAGGAGGAGAGAGGGAATGGGTCCCACCATATATTAAAGCATATTAAAAATAATGTATTAAGCCTTTTAAAATGGATTAACAGATGTTATAGAAAATGGTTACTCCATTATTAAATTGCCATAGAGTCCAACAAGTTGCATATAGACTTCTATAGCAGATACCATGCATATGTGTGACATGCTTATATTACTAATCAGGTATTTATTTTGTTTAAAAAAATATGATAAAAAGTTAATGTCACATAAACATTAGAAAAGTTCAGGACATGACATATGGCCCCTTAAGATGTTTCAGCTTAACTGACTGAAAAAGTCATTGACCGTTATTGTCAAGTACTATGAAGTTAGACTCTTCCCATTTTCAGAACAGGGAAAGAAAATCTGTACTAACATATTGAATTTTTTAGATAAAGAGGATATTTTATGAGCAAAGTAGGAACTTGCAGTTCTCTTGAATATTACAGTGCTACATAAGATTATAATAAATGCATTTCTCTGCTAAAAGCAGTGGCAGAGCAAAAGACTTGCATAGCCTTACCGTTTTTCTTCAGTGTGAAATATGGCTTTGGACACTAAAATGAAATCCTGGCCTGAGTACACTCAACAGCAATATTCCAATTGTCATCCATTGTGTTAAGATACCATCTTAATTGTCCAGCCCCAAACAATGTTCTACCAGGCCTGCTGGGCCTCTGGTAACAAAGTTTTGTTTAATTCCTGACCCCAACCCCTGGAAAAAAAAAAAATCAAACTCAGGCAAAATGCCATATTTAACCCACCCTTCTGTAGTCTGGTAAATACAACATAGACCAAGGGACAGTGGAAAACAATCTAAGCCTCAGTCCTACATTGAGCACTGTATAAGAAAAGAGCTCTGTCTGCACATGGTTTACTGCAGGATCAGGGCCCAGCTGTAGGGTCTGTCCAACAAGAACTGATATTCAAAATTAGTTTTCAACTATAGTTAGAGGGGCTGCACCAGAGGATGGAACGGATCCTCTCTCTGCCACCTCTCAATAGTAAACATCTATTCCAAAACCCACTGACCTCCAGGAAAACAACGTTCAGGAAAGCTCTTGCATTAATAC
>NW_017728931.1:47595553-47604415 GCF_001723895.1 Crocodylus porosus | reverse complement strand
GATACCAGATCAAAAGCTTTTTTGAAGTCAAGATATATGACATCAATCTCTTCTCCCTTGTCCAGGTGATAGGTCACCTGATCATAGAAGGAAATGAGATTGGTCAAACAAGACCTACCCGCAACAAACCCGTGCTGGCTGTATTCATTAGCAGAGCAGAACAAGAGAAAAGCCATTACATCCTTACTCAGCTACTACCTACAAAGATGAACATGCACTAAAAACTGCTTCAGCTCAGTTGTGCAGCCCACACAACAGCTCAACCAGTGGAGATGTCAGGGCAGCACAGTCAGGCTCAGGGCTTATCCCTGCAAGCACAGCTGGCTTTACTTTTAACATGTTACCTTTTTATTAGGTTTATACTCCCTTGTATTTTTTTTTTTTTTTTAATTAAAAATCCCCATTGGAGGTTTTGCCTTCTCTCTTCCAGACCAGCTGCTGTGCTCAGAGGCACTGTGCAGCCAGAACTCACAATGCAGGTGTGTTGACAAGCACCTCTTTCTCTAACTGTCAAGGAGCACCTGGGGCAATCCGGGCGGTTTCTTTTTTTAAATTAAAAAGCGGGGTTAATAATGCACATTTAGGGGCTGTTACCACTTGATGCCCTTTTTTCGTTATCTTCACAAACACCACTCCCTGTTCATGCAGGCCTGTCAGTCATCGTTGGTGGGCATTAATATTCTAATATAATAAAAGGCTTAGTCTGTCTGTCTGTAACGTTTTTGGGGCAACTGCACATGTGCTGCTGAGAGGGGTAGAGCAGGGCTGGACCCAGAGCAGCGGGGCTAGGGAGTGGAGCTGGGCTGGACCCAGAGTGGTGGTGGTGCGGTGGGGAGTTAAGCGAGGCCCGACCTGGAGTGGCAGGGAGGGGAGGAGGGAGCTGAGTGGGGCCAGTTGCAGAGCCCCACCACTGAGAACAGCCAAGAGGGAGGGAGGGAGGGGACACCAGGGGGGTGGGTAGTGCGCGGCAGGTGTGCAGCAGTGGCAGCACAGGGCGCTGGGTGGTGGCTGCTGCGTGCAAGCTTCCCCCCTGCCCCCACACTTGGGAGGTGGTTGTGTCGCAGGGAAGAGTGGCACAGGGTGGGCAGGGGTACACAGGGCTGGAGGCAGAGCGGCTGTAGTACAGGGCAGTGGGTGGCAGCACTCCATCCCGCCCACCCCCACCCCCATCAGTACTTTGCAGCAGCATCTAGTCCCAGCTTTTCTCAGCTGGAACTGCCTCCTTAAACAGACAAATAAGGAAGGAAGAGGTTCAGCATCTATTGGGCCACTGGCCTCTCCCTTCTTAAGAATAATTGGAGTAAGAGCCTATCACAATACTGAAGTCCGATTTAACCCTGGAAAGTGACCGTGTTAAAACAAAGCGTCTTACTTTGCAATTCTGTACCTTGCATGGATCAGGATCAAATCTGCTGTCTTTAATGACAAAAACAAAAAAGTCTGTGGCCTATTACTACTCTGGCTAGGGTGAGCCCAACACAGCTGAGAGATAATTAATGGAAAATGTGTGGCTAAGCCTCCCAAAACTGCTCTGCAAAGCTCAATGATAATTCCTACCACTGTCTCTAATAAAATAAAATGCACTCCTGAGACACTCCAGGAATCAAAATACAGCACTGTTTGAAAGCAATGTTCCACTTTATAAAATAGCCTGCTGATAAAATGATTTGAAAATAAAGATTGTTTTGTATACTTTTCTGGCTGCAAATGTTGTTCTGTTCAATGTTGCACCATGTACCCTTTGATTTCCCTGCCATGGTTCAGTGCTGTATATAGCTGGTGACTCTCAACGATGCATTTTGATGCATATAGCATAACCACACATTCATGTAAACCAGAGATTACCATATTCTTGGCTGTATAGTTAGAATAAACATGGACCTGTGCCCAGACAATGTTGGCGGTGGCTGAATTACCAATGCTGAGAGTCTATCAAGACAATTGCATTGGGCAAAATCTGTTCTACTGAAAACATGATGATGACACAGCTGCTACAGCACAGGAGTATTTTATACACCAAAGGCTTTCAAGCAGTCCATTTTTAGCACTGGGAGCAGGAGTTCCTGTACCTTTTCCCCAGCTCTTTCCTACTTCTAACTAAACAGACATTTTTCCAGTTTCTTCCAAGGATAGAAAAAGTGAATGCAGCAGTTACAGAGTGGAAGAGTGTGAATTGGCATCAAGTTATGATTTATGATGTAGTTTTTATTTAACTATGCTGCCACAGATACCTGATGTGGCCTTAGTCTGCCTGTACCTCAGTTTCTCCTCAGTGAAATGGTCTCATATCACTTCCCTACTTTACAGGGGAGTCATGAAAATGAACACATTCAAGCTCAGCTTATGCTACAGTCACGGGAGCCAGGTGAGAGGCCTTCTAGACAAACTATCATCAAGCATCAACTAAAGATGGTTCCATACATCTGTCCTGCTTAATACATCACATAAACAGAGTCCAGTCTGAATAGGCACTTTTGGGGAGAGAAGTCAGCGCTTTTATAGCATCCCCAGAATGGGCAGAACTAAACATAGACCGAATGTAGGGAGAGAATTAATCCCTTCACTCCCCATCTTCTATGCTTCCAGAAATCAATGTCCACACATACTATGCTAAAAACTCTTGTCTTGCTCTGCAGTTATTTACAAGAAGGGGAGAAAGGAGGACCCAGGTAACTATAGGCCAGTTAGTCTTACATTGGTCCTTGGGGAGACCTTTGAGAAAATTATCAAGGAGCACATCTGCAGAGGCCCAGCATAGGAGGTAATACTCAGGGGCAACCAACATGGGTTCATTGCAGGCAGATCCTACCTGAGTAACCTTGTTTCCTTTTACGACCAGGTCACAAAGTCCTTGGATGCGGGCGTTGAGGTGGATGTCATCTACCTGGACTTCAAGAAGGCCTTTGACACTTTTTCTCACCCTGTTCTCACAAAAACACTAAGCAACTGTGGAATTGATGCCTACACAGTCAGACGGGTGGCAAATTGGCTCAATGGTTGCACCCAGAGAGTGGTGGTGGTGGACGGGTCATTTTTGACCTGGAGAGATATGGGCAAAGGAGTTCCCCAGGGCTTGGTCCTTGGGCCTGTGCTATTCAACATCTTTATCAGCAACTTGGAGGTGAGCATGGAAATCACGCTGTCCAAATTCACTGACAACACCAAGTTGTGGGGTGAAGTGGGCATGCTGGAGGGGAGGGACAGAATCCACCTAGATCTAGACAGGTTACAGAGGTGGCTGGGTGAGAATAGAATGGAATTCAATGCAGACAAGTGCAAGGTGCTGCATCTAGGGAACCTATAGGTTGGGGAACACCCTTCTCAACAACACAGTGGCTGAAAAGGATCTTGGAGTCATTGTTGACTCCAGGATGGACATGAGCCACCAATGCAAGGAAGCGGTCAGTAAGGCTAAGCGCACCTTGTCATGCATCTACAGATGCATCACAAGCAGGTCCAGGGAAGTGATCCTTCCCCTCTATGCGGCATTGGTCAGGCCACAGTTGGAGTACTGCATCCAGTTTTGGGCACCGCACTTGAAGAGGGATGTGGCTAACCTTGAGGGGGTCCAGAGGAGGGCCACTCACATGGTCAGGGGGCAGCAGGCCAGGACCTATGAAGATAGACTAAAGCACCTGAATCTGTTCAGCCTCCAGAAGAGAAAACTGTGAGGGGATCTGGTGGCCATCTATAAACTCACCAGGGAGGACCAGCGGAAAAAGGTGAGGCTCTGTTTCCCCGGGCACCACCTGGGATAACAAGGAATAATGGCCACAAATTCATTGAGAGTAGGTTCAGGCTTGATATCAGGCAGCATTACTTTATGGTTAGAGCTGCCAGACTCTGGAATGGGCTCCCAAGGGAGGTGGTGCTCTCCCCTTGGGGGGTCTTCAGGAGGAGGTTGGATAGATATCTGACTGGGATATTATGATACCAGTGTTCATTCCTGCCCGGGGCAGGGGGTTGGACCTGGTGATCTGTTCAGGTTCTTCTGACCCTAAAAACCATGAAACTATACTGCTCATCTCCACATCACATTAAATTCAGGCTACAGGTACCCCCATGCCACATACCACACTGAAGGAATATACTGTGGCAACAGACCTAGAAGGCCCATCACAGGATGTTTAGGGATGCATATCACCAGAAGACCAATGCACCAGTTATGGAAAGCCCATGAGTTTTAATAGGAACTCCACATATGGACTAGATAGGATGTACGCTCCATTTTTCTTTGGTACCAGACTCTGGCTAGCAGAATTTTTTTTGACCCTGCTTTTAAAGGGAACATCTTGCCACAATCTTCCTGAGTGTGCTTTTTCACGGATTTGTTATAATAACTAGTTTATGACCTGCTATCTTTCACATACTCGTACTGTGCTCCTATTGGATTTCACAAGCTGAACAAAGTTAGATCAGACAATCCCTTTAATGGGAACCTTCTAACAAAAACACTTATGCAATGCACAACCTATGTTTCTGTGCACCTACTATAGTGCCTACTAACAGGCACCCACAGTATTATATAATAAAGTCAAGGCAAGGAGCCAGTTAGCTCAGATACAGTATAGCACCCACCAGAAACACAGGATCTGATGTAAAGAAAAATCCCCAAATCACCCCATAAAACCAAACAGGTCATTTTTCACTTCATACACAGTATGGAGATGGAAAAAGGATAGCAATAGAAAACAACAAAAAACTAGGAAAAAAAGAGCGGAACACAATGGTAGGGGATAAGCCTGCCAAAATAAATGAGTTTTTGGCAGTTATTCCAAAGCAAAGCAGCTGTGGAGCCCAATAGGTCATCTCCAGGAACTAATGCCACAGTAGGGGATCTAAGAATGAGAAAGTCTGTCACTGAAATGAGGCAAAGAGACCAGTCCCGCTCCAGCCAACCAAAACTAGTAGGCACGGGGAATCAAGAAGGCATACTACTCTGCTTAGGCACATGTTGCTTGTTTACTCGGATACAATTATGCTATGTATATATATTTTTTTGTGCAAATTGCCTATAGAGCCATATACATATGCTTTTGCAGCCAGCTGGTTTCCCACACTGCTTTACTTTGCCAGCTAAAAAGAAAATATATACTTTTTTGTGTAAAGAAACTGTTGCCAGCAGATTCTGGGAGTTTGGAAAGTCTAGCTACAGGGCAGGAAGTAACCCTGCAGCAACTGAATGCCTGGGTCTGTTGCTCAGGTCTTTTCCAGTTTGCTTGCACTGCTCTGATGGCACAAAGAAGATGTAAAACTGGTTTAACTGGGAATTCCCTGGGTGTAGATCCAGATTCCTTAGATTTAGGGAGTTCCTCTCTAACATCACCTCTCAGCACAGGATAAGAAGCATAGCTGGAGAAACAGGGCCAGGGCTAGCATGTGGCTCCTCTCAGCCTGTTGGAACTGCAGCCAGATAGTCCAAACAAAGGCTAACATCCAAAGACTATGGCTAGGGACAGACATTACACATAAACTAGTTTCAGTGATCAGAAACTGGTTTAAACCTGTAAGGCTAGGGACAGACATTCAAAAAGCCCAAGCCTGAATTAATTCAATCTTTGCAGGTTAGTCTAACCTGTAGAGAATGAACTGGTTTGCAAGTGGATAGATGCTTGGCACATGCCTGCAGTGGCTCAGGCCAGAAGACTGGGGGTGCTAGAGCAGCCCTTCCCTTCCAACAGGGAAGCTGAGCTGAGGGAGATGTGGCCAGGCCCGAGTTAGACTGAGGAGAGGTTTAAAACCCCACCTCGACCTGCAAGGTTCAGAGGGTGGGGGAAGAAGGAGCATTTGCTGGTGGCAGGGTGGAGAGGAGAGCTCTGCCTGCTGCTGCCCAGTCCCCAGGGGGAACTCTTCTCCCTTGTAACAGGGGGCCTTCCCGGGCCCAGTTTGAGGTTGGCCTGCCCATCTGTATCTGGACTAACCACCCGGCTCTGTATCCTGCCATGCCTTGATGATACACAATTACAGTATTAATTAGGTGGGAGGCTGCCCATTTTGCACCCCAATATTTAGGGGGATCTCTGCAGCTCTGTTCCACCCCTACACTGCAGCCCAAGCCTTGCAGATGGTATCTCAGGCAGCTAAACTCAACTGTACCCTTTCACCCCATTAGCTGTGGTCCCCTCCCTGGGACCTTCAGCTCCCCCTTAGGCTCTTTCTCTGTCTCAGGCCAGTCAGGACCCAGAGCCTCTTTGCTCTTTGGACAGCCTTTGTGGTAGGCCACTGACCCTTCAACCCCTCTCTAGGTTCTGGACCCGGCATGGGCTAGTCGAGGTCCCTCAAGACAAGCCTGAGCTGCTTGCCTGCTTTTTCCCTCACAACTCTGCTGGTTCATGTGAGCCTCAAGCCTCTCACTGACCTGGACTTTTCCCAGCTAGGACTGGGCAGGGGCTGGAAGTTATAGGTGCCCCTGACTCACCTTTCACCAGGGAGGTAACTGGCCTGGCATTTCATGGGGCTGCCATGTCACCGGTAGTCCCACCAGCCCTCCCTTCCCTGGCAAGGTGCAGTTTTAGGTCATGCCCAGGACCTGGGGCCTCCTCCATCCTCATAGACCCAGCCCACAAACCTCCAATCTGTTCCTGAGCCTCATCTCTGCCAGCTGATGTCTCTTTCATGGCTGCCCGCAGCAAATTGCTGCCTCACCCTATCTATATCCTGGGTCTCAAAATGACCACCATACTCAAGAACCTGGCTGCTGCCTGCTCCAGCCTTAAAGTGGTGGGCACCAACAGTTCCCTGCCACACCCCTCCTTTCTCTCCCCAACTGCCACAGGGCAAGGACAGGGGGTCTGTTTAGTGCTGGAGGAACTCTTCCCCCTGCTCCACCTCCCTGCTACTGTGGGGAGGGGGGACTTCCAGGCAGCTCAGCCAGGAGAGGGACTCTTCCTCCTGCTTCTCCCCCACCACTGAGGGGTGGGGAAGGGGGGGTCTATGAGAGGCTGCCCGCCCCCAGATGGGGACTCTTCCCCAACCCCACCCTCCATCACAGGGCTGGGGTGGTCTGTTCTATGCTAGGGGGTACTCTTTCCCCTCCTCCTTCTCCTCCTCCTCCTCTTCCTCTCACTACCCCTATGGGGCAGGGGCTCTGTTCAGTACTGGGGATGGGGAACTCTTCTCCCTCCCTCTCCTTCCCCCTGCTCCTGTGGCCCCACAGCCAGCCCAGCCTGGCTAAGGCAGCCACTTGGTGAGGATGTGACAGGCTGCAGTGGTGAGGCCACCCCCTACAGGTGCAGCTTAGTGATTGGGTTGCATGCTGTTTCCCCTGTCAATGAGTGCAGCCCAGCATGCAGCTTGCGGCTGGCCAGGCAGCGCTTATATGGGCCCACTCAGAGGTATTGCGGACGTGGAGCCACGGAGGCCTCCATGGTGCCTCACCAAGTGGCTGCCTTAGCCAGGCTGAGCCACAGGCCCGGGCCGACCCCTGGCAGCTGCGGCTCTGTTAAAGCTGCTCCCCAAGCCTCAGCTGAGCTGGGCCAGGGAGCACCTCAAGAGCCTTCTCATCCTGTCCTGCAGCAGTGAGGGTGGGGAGGGGAGGGGAGGAGGAGGAGGAGGAGGAAGAATCCCCCCCAGCACTGAACACAGCCCTTCTCCCCTGAGGGGGGGGAGATGTGTCCCCACAGGTGCTGGGCCTGGGCAGCCTGCAGAGCCCCTCCCCCACCCCTTGATGGTGGGGTGGGGGCAGGGGGATGAGGAGAGGGAAGAGTACCCCCAGCAAGGAACAGAGCCCCTGCCCACCCCATGGGGGAAGGGTTGGGGAAGGCTCCATATCTGGGGCTAGGCAGCCTCGCATGGATCTCCCCCTCCCCACCCCATGGTAGCAGGGGAAAAGCAGGGGGAAGACAGGAGGGGGGGGCTCTATGTGAGGCTGTCCAGTCCAGCCCCAGTCCCAGAGGGGGATTCTTCCCCCTGCTCCTCTCCTGCCACGGGGTGAGGAGGCTCTGTGTGGCACTGCCTAGCCAGGGTGTGGGGAGCAGCTGTAACAGATGCAGGAGGTGAAGAGTGGGGGAAAAGTCCCCCTCCAGGGCCAGGCAACCTTACATAAAGCCTCCCCTCCCAGCTCTGCAGAGGCATAGTGGGGGGAAGGAGCAGTAGTTCCTCTCCTGCACCCCACAGAGCCCCCCTTCCCTACCTGGGGGGGAGGAGAAGCAGGGGAAAGAGTCCCTCCCAGCACAGAACACAGCCCCCTTCCCTGTCCCGCAGGACAACTGTCCCAGCATGGTGCTGTTAAGGTGAAGTGGGCAGGAAGAAGGATTAATTCCTCCCTCTATCCCTTTTGGTCCCTTCTGCCCTGCAGCAGGGGTCTGCCAGCCCCAAGGGCCACCACTGCATCCCCCTTCCCTCTGATACCCAGCTGACAGGCAGACCCAGGCTGTGGTGGGGGAGGAGGGGAAGGAGGGAAGAATTAATCCCCTCCTTGCCCACTTCACCTTAACGGAGCATGTCAGCCAGTGTCCTGCCATGTTCTGTCCCTGCTTTTGCTAGAGAGCAGAGGGGAGGGGCCATCCCTGCTGTGGAGCAGAGAGCCCCACCCAGTTCAGAGAGCATGCTGGGATGCTGGGGAAGTCTGAGTTATCTTAAACCAGCAAGGGGTCTGGGACAGACATTGCTAAACCAGTTTGACCCAAATCAGTTAAGTCTGATATTACATTCAACCAGGTTTATCTCAAACTGGTTTCAGCCATTTTCAAACTGGTTTATGCATGCTCAGAAACTGGTTTAAACCTGTAACAGAACAGACATTCAGTGCACATAAACCAGTTTGAAAATGGCTGAAACCGGTTTGAGATAAACCTGGTTGAATGTAATATCAGACTTAACTGATTTGGGTCAAACTGGTTTAGCAATGTCTTTCCCAGATCC
>NW_017728931.1:47593180-47595453 GCF_001723895.1 Crocodylus porosus | reverse complement strand
ATGCTAAGCAGGACTTCCCCCCTCCCTTCTGCTTTGCAGAGAGGTGTCTGTATATTAGCTAGCAGACCACATGCTGGCTATGGTCCATGCTGAATCAACAAGTAGAATCAACAAGTAGCTGGTAATGTCCCTCTGTTGTTTTTTTAATGGGGTGATAAACACTGAGTTAGGGGTAATAAGCACTGTTATCAGTTCCCTGCTGGGCTAATCAGAGCATCCTGCCAGAGGCTGGCTACACCCCCTCCCTCAGCTCAATTCTGTGCAAGGGAAGGGAGGGCTGCTCTAGCGCCCCCCAGCTTCTAGCCTGAGCCACTGCAGGAATGTGCCTGCATTTCTGGGATGTCTGTTGGCTTACAAACTGGTTTAGCCTAGCCAGGTTAGACTAACTTTCAAAGATTGAATCAACTCAGGCTCGGGCTTTTTGAATGTCTGTACCTAGCCCAAGAGAGTGGCATATAACTAGTTGTTGCTCAACTGTTAAGCATGATGCAGAAGTGGTAACTCTTTCTTCTTAAAAAAAATATAGGCAGAAAAACAGGCATCCTGTCAAGAATCTGTGATTTCAGCTTTTTCAAGCAGTCTCAAACTAGACCTCTGTATAAGCCAGCTGTGCTCACTATGTTTTGTCAGCTATTGTCCGAAAAGGAACCATTTCCTTGTGCTAGATCATTACTCTGGCTGCTTACCAGCACTGCTTGCCATCTTTATTTTATACAGACAAGATAATATACTTACATTTCACTTGCTCTGCACATGCCTGGGCTTACATGGATGTGACCAGCTTTGCTGCATGCTTATGAATGATTCATTAAGATCTGTATCAGCTGGTTATTTAATCTATCCCACTAATTAAAATTGTGTGATGAACAAAGCTACAGCTCTCTGCATTAAGCCCCTGGACAGTATAATGTGCTTCCAACTATCATATGCAATCCTGGGCCTGTGTTGACACTTAGAAGTAAGCTAAAGAAATATAGGTTAGCTGCTGCTTGTAATTACTCTTAATTACTGATACGGTTATGGAGTTTCATTGTACAATATTCTGGGACACTTCTGTGTAATGCACATTATCAACTGCATTTGTTGATAATGAATGATTGTTATTATTTTATTTTATAAATAAAAATTATAAAAATGAAAGAGAAAAATATTTAAACTCTGTGGAGTATTTGGAGCCTTGGCTTCAGACCCATTCATTTGATGGAAAGAGACGGTGGATCAACAGATGCTAACAGATGCATTGGTGTAAATCTGGAATAACACCACTGAGCCAAACATTGTGGTACTGTCTCAAGACAACTCCCCAGTGACTTCCTTGTAGATTTTGCTTGAGTAAGAAATGCAAAAATCAGCTTGTTATGAGCTAAGTCCAGCTCCTACTTAAGTTGAAGGACCAGCTGACCCAAATGGGAGCTAGATCAGACTCAGTCTTGAAAGGAAACAAAGCAATTACATTAAATACATCCCAGTGTAACTAAAAGAACCGAATGTCATGGTCCTAGCTCGGTTTCATCTTGAGAGAATAAGTACTGAGAACGCTTGGAATGCTGTGGATGTTTGCTTGAGTACAGAATAAGTAAAAATTGCAGGATGCTGTTGGGATACCGCTGCCTGACATCGCATATAAGCTATGAGTAAATAGATAAAAGAAGCATTTCCTGCATAGTCAGTGCTAAAGACATTTTTTTTCACAGTTTACCAGAAGCTAGCTATACTGAATGCAGCCCTTCCAATCTACTGAATATGTGCCTGATATCACAGTTAAGGTAATGTAAGGTAAAGCTGCTTCTTTATGGTTCGCCACTTATACCTTTTTCTCTGAATCTTTTCCCCATTTGTCAACAATTTTAGTCTTTTGAGAGGATGCTCAGCTGGCTGTTGATGGTATTAGAACGGGGTATGTTTCATTGATGGAAATGACTTGTCGGTTCTTATTAGGGTCTTGTTACACATTAATTCTAGGTGACTCCTGGAGCTCACAACCCCTGGATTGTCCACACATTAACATCTGAAACTAGTTTTAAGCATACTTTAGGCAGCTTAAAAGTTATGCCATTCCAGGTCAGGTCTATCTCTGATCTGTGTTACCCAGCTTGTGTCCCATTAAAGTACAGCCACTCCTCATAGATGAGCTGCCCAAATTGCAATCTTCCAACATCCTAAGATGCTGTGATCCCTCCTGCACCCTCACATTCTGTGGGGACAAACTTTCCACCCCCTGAACTCTACTACCTAGGGGGAAGTTCTGATACCAAGACAACTCCCACTCCCAG
>NW_017728931.1:47587833-47592860 GCF_001723895.1 Crocodylus porosus | reverse complement strand
CCCCCGCCCCCATTTTGGTTTCCACCCCCTATTTCATTACCCACCCCCATCCCATTAACTCTCTGCCTCCCAGCTTCATGTTCCTACCCCCTCAGCTCATCTTACACATCCCCACCTAGAGCACCTGTCTTGGTTCACCAGTCTTGTAGCAGCAACTCATAGCTGAGTTCCTAGTTAGCCTCTGCTCACTAGCCCTCTAGTGCCAAGTCACAGCTGCGCAGGTGAGGGATAGTCAGAGAAGGTCTTTAGCCTTAAGGTATGACTGCTCCAAACTTCAGTTAGCCCTAACACGGATCAACATCTGAGCAGCTCGAAGTGCAGTGTATAACAGGGCCCTTAGTCACAGAGAGAGTTGTTTAAACCTGAAGCCTAAATTTCATAGCAGACCAATGCTAAACAACTTTAACTTTGATTAGTTCTCCCAGATACCAAGTCACAAAGAAGTCCTGGGACAAAACCTACATCAGTCATATTTGCATAAGAATGGACTACACTGAAGGTGACCTGACCATAACTGCCTATTAATATGTTCAATTGCTCAGTGGCCTAAACAGCAGAGGTTAGAGGAACATGTAGCAAATGCTGACTGAAAGGCTTTCTTCACTCCACCCTTGCTTTACAGCTTCTGATAACCAGCCTCATACATGTGACATCACACCCTTTGTAGCAACCTACTACGGAATGGAGCTGACATGCAGAGGGCAAGGCAAGTCCTTTTTGTCTGCTCCTAAACATAATGTTGCATCCATTAACAATTTTTTGCTCACTAAATTTGGGTGACTAATGGCATGAAATGCAGCATTTTAAAAAACACTTGCCAAAAGGTTATTTAAAAAAAATGTTCAAGGCAGGACCTACCCCTGTCATTGCTAGCTCCCGACTGTCATTGTTGGCAGTCCCTCGGAGTCAAGGTTGACGTCCATCAGGCTTGATGGGTCCTCAGGTGACTGAGGAGCCTGATTATGGATACACACATTCTTCAGCAATGGGGGCATGTTGTTGCATGGGGGAGTGGGATTCGGAGCCCTGGGTTGGTCTCCTTCTCCTTCCTCCACCGCCGCTATTCCGCCTCAGTATCGAGTCATTGGGCCTTGAAGTGGTGCGTGCCCTGGTGGACCAGGTGGCACCACACCGAATGGTCAGCAGCTTGCTCCTCCCCAGCCATTGGTGTCAATGCCTCCGTGTTTGAGGGCAACCTTCAATGTATCTTTGTACTATTTCCTTTAGCCGCCCTTTGAGCGTTGCCCAATGGAGAGCTGGGAAAAGAGAATCTGGTGAGGGTGGCAGTTCTCAGACATCCGGACACAGTGGCCCATCCATCGGAGTTGATTTGTCAAGAGCAAGGCTTCGACACTGGTGGATGCAGCTGCCCCAGTGACAGGATCTACCCATCATTGCTAGCTCCACCCTGTAATGTGGGTTCTGCGGGGGGTGTGACAACTCGAACATATAATATATTCGGGTGCTGCTCAAAGTAGTACTCTGAAATTGGAAAGAGAAGGCACACATGATGTGTAGGGGGTTTTACGGGGGGGGCATGTGTCCCCCCCACCAAGAGCGCTGGTGCCACCCCCCACCCCAACAACGAGTGCTTCAGCTGAAATTGGTCACTGGCTAGCTGATGGGGGACCCCCTGCTCCAGTTGTGCCCCACTGGTGTCCCCCGCAGACTCAGGAGGCACCAGTCGCCCACGAGAGAAGGGATAAATAGGAAGATGGAAGTCAACTACACAGATGATGCCTTCGCCCTTGTCCTGGGGGAACTGAGGACATACTGGTAATACTGCAATTACTCAACCTGTACTATTCCCAGTTTGACTTCTAAAAAATAAAAGGAATCAAATGGATTTACAGCAGTGATGAATTTGGCCTGTTCTGTACATGCAGGTCATCCTTATGCACATCCCTCTTTGCTCTTCTCAGACAAGCTGCAGTCATCAGCCCCGAATGCACTGAGTACTAATGACAAAATAATTAATGAGCACACTGAGGCACCACTAATTCTTCCCTCACCCGGACTTGGAGTTCGTCCTAGTTTTGCAGTGCTGGCTGGCCACTGGTGTAGCCATATCAAGGCAAATCCAAGAACATGCAGAGAAGGCTGCTGAATTGCACCCAGGGGAGATTAATCTGTTGCCAGCAGGAGTGGGCTCAGCTGTTGAAAGTCACCACTTTCCTCTGTCAACAGTAAATTTGCACCAGTTCAACAGTACTGTTATCTGGATGAATGCTGGGGACAGGCATGGCATGAGGCCCAATCTACAGTGGGGAGTACTCTACACACTTGCAGTAGAGCAGCTACACCAATGTTCTGTAGACAGGCAACATTGCTATTTGAACTGATGGGGTTTTGGAACTGGAATTAATTGCGCTGGTTAGACATCATTACTTAGTGTGGCTTTGTATCAGTTCATGCTAAGATTATGCCCCACTAGTTGTTGTGACTGGAGCAGATCCTTTGTGTAGAGAAAGCCAAACCTTTCACTAGAAGACAAAGGCCAAACCATTCACTGTAGAGTGTGCTTCTCTACCCTGCCTCCTACCTGACTTCACTGGAAAGCAAGGGAGCTTTCCAGGAGCCCTGATTTTACATTTGCATCAATGCTTAATGCTAATTACAATTTTTTTCAGTGCAGGCTTTTGGACACTGTAGCAGGGCACCAAGTTGTGCCTGCTACTTTAAAGAGCAGAAGCAGCCTGGCCAGGCTGCTCAGAGGGCTAGGCAGAGCCCCTCAGCTGTAGGTTTCTTGAGCAATAGCCTAAGAGGGTAATTGGCTAGCACCTGCAGCTAGTCAGATGACCAGAAGGGGGCAGGGCACTGGGGATATATAAACCCAGGGCTGGAGCTAGTAGGGGCTTTCTCTTTAGCAACTGTCAAGGAAAGGAGCCCCTGCACAAATGAGCTTCCTGAGACATTTGCTGCCTAAAAGAACAGTGAGGGTCCAGGAGTCTAAGGTATCTAAGGCTAAGAAACATGGAGAGAGGTTTTACCCTCTTATAGAGACAGAACCCAGTCCCCATTAGCATTGTTATGTTGTGGCCCAAGGACTTGTATTTATGTTCTGGTTTATACGGGAGGACCAAGATGAGGTTAAGGGGAGGTTTGGAAGCCTCATTAGTGCTTGGAGAAAGGAGTACGTGATCTGGGCAGAGCCCAGAGAAAGAAGCATGGCAAACCAGGTGCCAGAAAATGTGGTGCCCGAGTGATGCAGAGACAGGAACTGGAGGGCTTGGTGCTGAGGGGGCACATAGAGCTGATAACATCAGAGTAACACCTATGCGGCATGGGACATGGAGAAGGGGGAGGTCAGAGTGTGCAGTGTGCCCTAGGCATTAGGGCATTAAAGGGATAGCCTCTCACCTAGAACTAACTTACTCATTACATCAAAGATGTGGCAGGAGAGATAGGTGGGTAAACTACCCAGACAGGTGAGTGGGCTGTTGTTGGGACCAGCCTTGAGACAATGCACCTGTCACAAACAGACAGGAGTGCTTCCTCCAGCCGGGCTGAGTTCCCCAGTACTGGGTCCCAGGTGGCAGGAACAGTGACCCGTGATCCAGCAGGTAGATCAGGAGCCTGCCTACACCCCTGAAAGGGCTGTGGGGGCTCTGCCAGACTCCTCCTGGGTGTGTGGGCCCCCCATCTGCCTGCCAGATCACAGGATGCTGCTCTTGCTCCCTGGCTCCTGTTTGTCAGTAGCCTGAGGTGCAATTTCCTAGAAACCCCTGTACTGATCTCTTTGAAACTTGTCAGGCTTCATGCCCCATTTCTTGCCCTCTCTGCAAGTTTCAGCAGAATCAAGCAAGAAATGACAAAGTTATAGGCTGTTTCGTGCTTCCCCATTATAGCATATGGGTGAAACGTTGAAACAGCAAAACCATTTTGATTAAATGGAATGGAACAGTGCTTTCAAAATTAAACAAAACTTGAAACGAAGCATCGTTCTGTCGATTGTTGAAACAGAAGTTGAAGTGGAACGTTGCTGTTTCGCACAGCCCTAGTCCTTAGGAATACAGACAATTTAGCATTACAAATATCAGTCCCCTCAAGGTAAACTCAGTTAGGTTTTTGCAACACAACAGAGGCTATCATCAGGCACAATGTAAGACCTTTACAAAGTGAAATGTGCCAACATCAGCTTCCCAGTGACTAAGTATCAGTATCCTAACTAAACCCCAAGCCCTGCCCAAGCATACATTCTGTGAAGAATGGGGAATCCTCCCTTGATCATCTGTTAATCCTTAATTTGAATTAAAATGTGATTAGAACTGTGTGATGCAAATAAATTAACATGGTTTAGGGAGCTGCGTGAGGCAGCTCAGGTCTGCAACCTCTGGCGTGTGGCCAGAGACACGGTGCACAGGTTGGTGCATGAGTAGGACCTTTGGAGCACTTGAGCAGCTCAGGTCCTCAATCCCTGGACCATGGCTGGGAGCTCGGTGCAGGAGGTGCTGCACGAAGGGTCCGGGAGCGGACTGAGCCTGGTGCTGGACAAGACAGCCCAGGCCTCCCACCCATAGGAAGAGGTTGAGTCCAGAGAGACAGATGGTGATCACGCTACTGAGCCAGCAGACAGGGCTGAACCAGAGGCCCCAGAAGCCCTGCAAAGCAGAGCCCTGTTCCAGGGGACAGCGACACCCCCCCTGAAGCCCGCTGCAGGCAGGAGAGCAGGCTGGTGCCGAGGACAAGGACCACCCTCCAGGACTGGGAGCTGTGAGTTGCAGGGAAAAGAGGATTCCCACAGGGGAGGGGAGTCCTGTCTCCGCCTTGGTTAGTTAAGGGCTCCTGAAAGGGGAGGTCCCACTGAGAGGTGCCCCCCTAAAGTTACCAGCTTCTTTGTAGGGCTTGGGAAAAGCCCAAGGGCATTGGGGTTTCCCCTCGGGATTGGGTTTATCTTTGGGGTTTATCTGTTTCAGATCAGATACTTACCTGTGACTTACCTGTATCTGGAGCACTGGTATAAGGTTTTATGTCATTTACCCAGAGGGTATTATTTATGTTACTGCCTTCTTACACACACACACACA
>NW_017728931.1:47586545-47587667 GCF_001723895.1 Crocodylus porosus | reverse complement strand
TAGGGACAGAGGGAAACTGAGCTGCATGCAGTTCCCACCCCACAGCACACCTGCCAGCTAACAATCCCCTTCAGTTGGAGAAGGGGAGTATATACCCAAGTTACCTGGGCTATATAGTTATAGATAAGCCACAGCTAAGATTTGACATTTCGATGATACCTTTACTTGATGTACCTGCATCGCCTGCTCCTCTAACCTTTGTTAATTCCCCATGTTATGTTGGTTCAAGCAGCAAGAGCTACATAACAAAACAACGTTCAAGCTACCTGCACAACTGGACTGGCAGCACAGATTAGCTGCATCTCCACTGCTTTACTAGGTTCAAGTGTCATCCACACTTTAGCTTCAACCCAATTTAAGGCACCACCCAATTCAAACTAGAAAATGCATGGACGTGAATTGGCTTAAGGGCAACATCTGAGTAGTTAAGGTAAACACTCAGAAAAGACAACAGAAAACTAACATGGGTTATAATTTATTCTTTTACATACTTTTTATATTTTCTTTTTTGTTTTTAATGCATTTCTCTTTACAGATAAAATAAACATAGAAAATAATTTGGGGAAAACATAAAATAACAAAGTGAATGTAAGATCAACCAATCAGAATCTATCATGACAAGAAAGACTTGCATGAAAATAATAAGAGAATTAATATAGGCAATAATATTAATATTTGTAAGATACACTTTAAAAGTTACCAAGAAGATGTGGGAGCATTAGCCCCATTAACTTAAAAGGATTTCTACTTCTAAGCCCCTCAGATACCTTTAAGAATTGTTTAAATTATATAAGTGACCCTAAAGGGAAGTGAAACAGCTGACGCTCATCATACTATCATTAGTAATACCATTAACTGGGACTCTTGGTAAGGTAACAATTCATGTTAGCCTCAGTCATATAAACTGTGGGAACATGGATGAAAATACTGCCTTGAGAAGGCATCGGAATGAAGAAAAAAAAAAGTGCTATTTTATGAGCTTCCCGTAACCCCAACAGAACAGGTGGATTCTGCTAAAAATAGTCAGCTCTTAAACAGTTAAATATAATGCATATTTGTTATGTATCAGAATTAACATAGATGAACAGGGCATTTCTCATTTCTCTTGAAGGTATGGGTTTC
>NW_017728931.1:47582597-47586534 GCF_001723895.1 Crocodylus porosus | reverse complement strand
CTTAAACAGTTAAATATAATGCATATTTGTTATGTATCAGAATTAACATAGATGAACAGGGCATTTCTCATTTCTCTTGAAGGTATGGGTTTCACCTTGTCAGCACATCAAAAAAATGATTCCTACATAGGCTGCAAATGTTAAGTCGCTTTTGTTAAGCAATAAATAAATACATTTAGATAAAAAAAAAAAAAAAGTTTCTGAAGCAACTGATGGGGCTACCAGAGGTGAGTTGGCTCAGGCAACTAACTCAGCCTGACTTAGGGTGAAGTTACATGTTATGCTTAGACCATGCTAAGGGCATATAAAAACATGAATAGCTGCATGTTAAAGCTCATTAATTCATGCTAAATGTCCTCTGAGCCTCTCAAAGTTATGCCACTTAAGGTGAAGGTTAACTTTGGGCCATGCTACCTAACTTGCATTAGTTTGCTCCAGGATAGAAATAGAAATTTGCAGTCGTCCAGCATCCCAAGCTGCACTGATCCCAACACCACCTACCCACAGCACAGTCCTGGGCTCCTAGCCATGGCCCTGCTCACCAATCCTCAGGCAGCAAGTGAGAACTGTGCAGGCAAGAACCAGCGATACCCTTAATGTGCAACTGCTTACAGCATGTTCTAACTTCAACACCACTTAGACTATACTAAATCTGTAAAATGTTAAGTGCAGTGTGTAGCTTCACCCTTAAGGCCCACACTGACTTCCTTTGAATTCACTGGGAAAACTCTTACTGGCTTCTCTTGGTGTAAGACCACCAAGGAAACAAATTGATACTAGAACAGCCTGCAAACCCTCTGAAAGCTATATACCCCAAAGAAGAGGAAAAATAAGCATAGTCGCACTCATCAGACATGCAGGACAAGTTCAAATGACAAAGAGTAATGGGAAGAGAAAAAGAAAGTCCTGTGACTGAGATACAGAGGAAACAATAGGGAAAAAATAGTTTCCTGACTATATTCTGTTAATCATTGGCAAATCAGGGAGGTTACACTTTACAACCCCCTCCTTATATACATTTCCCATTTGGTAATACAGGCTATTAATATACTACTCCAAATTGTTTGAGTACTTTAAAATTCCCTGTGGTATGCTAACTTTCTACTGAGGGCAGTACGTAAGGCCTTACCGGGGTCACCAGATAGTTCTTCTACAGCCATACACTCCAGACTGTAAAACATGTTTATTATCTTTGCATGAGATAACCAACCCACTCCTATGTAATAAAGGTTAGAAGCTTTTAAAAGCAAAATATAGAACTGAAGACTAATGTTTGTCAGTGGCCATCTCTCTGCTGGTGCAGGGGGTGAAATCATGGAAAATAAGTCTTTCCAATTCAAAGATTCTTTCTGCTAAATCTAGAGCAAGACAAATTGTTTCCTGACAATATTCCATAGGAAAAAAAAATCCTTCCAATCCCAAATATGGCCATCAGTTCAATTCTGTGTATGGGACTAAGAAACATTATGGTTAATGATTCTCCCTCACATCCAGCAATACCACTGATATCCAAGTAAATGTTCACATTTTCCCACTTGCTTCTGAATATTTCTACCAGGACCTCTAAGGGCAAAAAATTCCAAAAAGTGATTAAACTTCCTAGATCAAAACTAGCCCCTCGCATATTTAATCTGAACTTAATTATTTTTTAATTTCCAAGAGTGACCCTTTGTTTTCCTCCCACCATTTGGTTCACATAGCTTTCTACCCAGACTACTAAGATCCCCTGAAGGTATTACAAGCTTTGCATAAAAGTCTAAGCTCCGATAGGGGTTAATACATCCGAGCTGTGAAAACATGTTTTTGTAAATAGCAATGTAGCCATGTAGAAGTCTGGGAAGCTGAAGTAATTTCACTGTACAGAATGTTTTGTTGTGCTTGTTGGACTTGGGTCACAGCTCCTTTTTAGTTTCCCTCCTCCTCAGGGCTGTGGCTGCCAGCTGTGGGAGAGGGAGCAGAGCAAGAGGATGTTACCAGATGTTTTCTTAAGGCCTGATCTTGTGAGGTGCAAGCCCTCTCTGTTCCCACAGCTTGTAGTAGGAACTGATACCATTCAGCACGTTGGAGAGTCAGGCCCTTAATTGCTTTCAAAATATCCCTTCCAGGCAAAGAATGTTTCTGGAAAGGAGTATTTATGTACTGACTTATTCAACATAAATCACAGTATTCTGGGTATGTAGAATGGCTACCTAGCTAAATTGTCCCAGTCCCTTCACTTGATCAAGCTGTGACCCCTACCAGTGCATCGTCTTCTGGTGACGCATCTGCCCAGCACTCGCTGAAGACAAACCCCATGTAAGCTGAACAGTCAGACTGAACAGATACATTGTGAACCACCTGTAGACCGTGAAAAGCTGGGCATTTTGTAAGACGCAGAAGCAGTCAGAGGCCAGGCTTGTGAAGCACTGAACAGCTAGCATGCTTCTGGGAATCCTGGATGGATATCCTTGAAGCCTGGCTGCCTGCAGCTAAGGCAATCAAGCACAGCAGGACCCCACACCAGGAGTCATCAGGCAGCTCCTGACGGGTTGCAACCTCACTTAGTACAGGCCCTTAGCCCTGATATAGCCTCATCTCAGCTCTTGTGAGGTAAGGTAAGTGTTGTTGAATCACAACTAGAGAAAGCCCAAAGAGGAAATGCCTGAAAAGAAATAAATCAGCATTGCTCCTGGCTGTGTATTTTAATCGGTGCTTAGTATAGCAGATGCCATTTTTGCTAGGTGTGTGTATGGGGAATAGATATATTCCCAAACAAAAACAGATGAAAGGAGGAGAACCCCCAGCAGTGATTTAGGCAACACGTATCACAGCAGTGATGTAACAGTCACAAAATTAAGCGTTATAAACTTGGGAAATTCAGGGTGAAGCTTACAGAGGGTGGGGGAGTGGAATCAAACATGGGCATTTGTATTTAAGGCACAGATCTTAACTTTTTTGACCCTTGTGCTTATGCTTTACAATACTGCCTTGAGAAGGCATCGGAATGAAGGAAAAAAAAGTGCTATTTTATGAGCTTCCCATAACCCCAACAGAACAGGTGGATTCTGCTAAAAATAATCAACTCTTAAACAGTTAAATATAATGCATATTTGTTATGTATCAGAATTAACATAGATGAACAGGGCATTTCTCATTTCTCTTGAAGGTATGGGTTTCACTTTGTCAGCACATCCAAAAAATGATTCCTACATAGGCTGCTAATGAATTCCTACAGAGGATCCAATGTTTATGTAATTTTAAATGGTCAAATATCACAGGTTCATAATGCCACGCAAACTGGAATTGCTCCTTATTCTCACTTGCAACTTGCAGTGTTAGACATGTTCTAGGCACTCAGTCACGGGACAAAACTTCATCATCCCCCATGATGATGTTTTAATGAGCTTCTACATTTCCCATTTGGACTTCCCTTAAAAGGGAAGGATTAAGTCAGGATGTTCTCTAAGATCAGGACACATTATGAACCTTTCTCACAATGTTGCAGTTAATTCCTCTTTCATGTCTCAGTTTAGCATTTAGAATATCATCTGTTTCTAACTGAGGTTCCATCTTGTTCTCTCACTCTGCAGGTGAGTGATGTTAAAGACCTGGGAATACTACAGAATTAATCAGACCCAAGCAACCATCCCAGCACCCATCACTTCCAAGCCCAGCTTCTGTCTCATCACCAGCTCCTTGACATTCAACAATACCACACATCAGTGGCCAAATCTCCAAATCCAAACCGAATCAGGGGACCAATAAAAAGGTCCGAATCGATTCGAAGCTCTCTGAATCTTCAGAAAAGATTTGGAGAGCTTCGATGATTTGGGCAGTCCCTGCTCGCTGCAGCAGGGAGCTGGACCAGACTTGGAGCTGGTAAGTAGGGGGCAGAGGAGGGGGGTCTGGAGGAGTGGGTAGGGGACCATGGGGGGACCCCTTCCAGGCCGCATCCCCT
>NW_017728931.1:47576882-47582304 GCF_001723895.1 Crocodylus porosus | reverse complement strand
GGGGGCAGCAGGGATCGCCCCCCCACCCAGAAGCACCCAGTGAGTCGGGGCTTTTTTTTCCAAGTGCCAGGAGCTGGGGTGGGAGAGCGGGTGGGGGATGGGCCCAGCTTGCATGATTCGGAGATCAGCCAAATTGATTCAGGACAGTGATTCAAATCACTGAATCGAATCACTGTCCCCTGAATCAGCTGAATCCGAATCCGAAGTGAATACTGGCTGCTTTGCACAGGTCTAGCACACACCTCCATAGCCTCACCATTAGACAGGTTTCCCCAAACCTAGTTCCCTGTTTATACAGACAAATATATCCAGGTTCTGCACTGAGGGTGCCGTAGGAGTGGTAAGAGCACAGAAAATAATACTTACTGCATCTTTTCTCAGGGACTTGTTTGGGCTCCCCTTCTGTTCTCCCATGCCATCTCTTGGACTTTCTTGTATGCTTTTTTCCTCCCTCTCCCTTCCTTTCACTTTCTTCCATATGCTGCTGTAACCTTGAGACCATACTCCACTGCCCTGCTCTTATTATGAACATTGATTGGCCCTCTCTGACTATGGGGCAAAGTATTGACATCAGCACTGACCTCACAAAGCTGCCCTCTGTGCTGGAAGGATGACATCACAGTGAGCAGCTGAGTCTTTTCCTTGAGACAGGTAACCAGCCTGCTCAATCTGTGCAGCATTCATACATTCAATCCTGGCTTCCTAGACACATTCCTGGAATGAAGACCCCTTATCTAGCATCTGTCCACACAGCAACCCAACTGCCCTCAGCACTGATACCATTGTTGAGCACCCCAAAGCCACTCTTGTTACTCTTGTGTGAGGTCTCTTCTCTGAACAGTAATGTATAAGTTTAACTTTTCAGGGACCCCATGACATGAAATGTTAGGAACATGGAGGTTTTCCAAAGTGCTTCTTAAATACAGATGCACACATCCACTCTGGCCACACAAAAAATGTATAGATCTATGAAAAACAACCACCTGAACTACAATTCCTCCCCACCCCCAGACTCCTTGTTACTTGTAAGAAACTTTTAGGCTCTGGTAGTATCTTTCAGGAAGGTCAGAGCACTCTAGCCCCCTTGTCCTTCTGCCTTATCATCAGCTCCTCTGGTAGAGAAAGTATTCATCTTCCTAAAGAAGTCAGAGACACCTCAGAATCCTGCTTCTTGTGTCAGGATTTCCCATGCCCCTGGCCAAAGGTTTGTTAAAAGTCAGCAGCTCTACCAGTAAGTGGTATTGTCCTGCCAGGGTTGGGATTTCCAAGGTTAACAGTCCTCATCAGCATCTAAAGCACTGACCGTCACAGTCATAACTGATATTCCACAAGATACAAATGAATTCATGGGTTGACACAGACATAGCCCCAAAATGTCACAGCTCTCCCTGCTGTCTCTTTCCTTTTTGTCAAATGTAAGCAACAGTGACTATAGTGGGCACATGGCTTGATTTAATGTTCTGCACCTCTCTTTCCTGCCTGGTTTGATCAGGTACTCCCCTGTGGTCGAATGGGAAGATCTCTAGTTCTAGTAATAACTTGTTTTAAAAAATAAGGCAGACAACCCCAAGCCTCTAAATTGAAACCACTGTAAAATGTTCTATGTACATTGTGTAAGTCCACATCTATTCTTGACCATTTAACTGATACTACTTGACTTCATATGTTCTTACTAGGAGTAAACACGTTGGGTCTCATGCACAAGAGATGTAAATTATAAGTAACCACAAAAGTATACCGGTGTAAAATTCACATGGAAGGAAAGTCCAGTTCAAAATGTTTGTGTTAGATCTACTAATTCATGCAAGCTAAACTGTTTCAAAATTAGACACATGCAATAATGTCAATTTTCTTACCTTTTATGAATAGGTAATTGATAGAAGCAAGGTAAATTCTCTAACAGACATTGGTGAAACGAGTTATTTGAGCATAGTGCGAAAGTATCTAGAAAAGGCCAAACACTGAGCAATATCTATGGCCTTTGTGAGATGATGGGATTTAATTTTTTAAAACGTGTGTGTGGAAATGGCAACCTTGACTCTGCCTTGTGGTGACAACAGGCAATCACCATATAATTATGATTAAAACATTTTATTGTCTGTGGTCCCAGATTAGATTAAATGGATATTTAAAGACACAATTTGTCCCCATGGTGCCACTGCAGGGTAGAGTGCACATTGCTTATTTTTAATACGTTTGGATTTCTTATCAGTGTGCTTAACTCTTAATTTCCTGGGTTCATAATATTCAGCTTGAGGAGAATTACAACATGCTGGCAATTTTCTTGCTGTTATTGATACAAACTCTTGACCTTCAGTCCACTGCAAAAATAAAAATTACTTTGATTTAAAGATATGTAGCAGTGATTACTATTTTTTTAACAATTTTACCTTTACTGATACATTCCTTAGCACCCCACAACCATGCAAACAATCTGAATTGGTTACACTGGGCTTCAGCTGATTTGCATTATCAAAATGGCAAATCATGAGGTTATGGTGAATCTGACCATTTATTCACAATGTGTTGGATTAAAAGGTGGTGTAGGTAAGACTGATGCCATGTGAAGGAGGATGGGTAAAGCCCAGTCCTTGAATGCCAATTAGCTAGATCCACAAACAGATTTGGGCAGCCTCACCCTGACATAACTGTGAGTTTGGGAATCTAAAATGAATTCCTCCCTCAGTCAGCCGCAGTGTAATCCCAGAGGTATAAATTGTAGCTGTGTTAGTCTAAGGACATAGGTAGACAAGATTCTTTGGGCAAATCTGATACACATGACCCTTGGATGCTTTTAATTAGCATGGCTTGCTAATTAAAGTGCCTTCCTGCACCTCCTGGAGCACATGTAAAAATGCCCCAGTGCCTTGAATGGCAGATTTTATGCTGTAACTCTCCCTTTGGCATTTCCTACTAGCTTATAGACAGCATCTTGCCCTCTCAGTTTGCTGGTTTTTGCAGCTCTCATACCTAACACTCCCCATGCTGTGTATAGGCAGCCTGGACACCTACCTGCACCTGTGGCTCACAAAGACTTAAAATCATAGAAAATTAGGGTTGGAAGGGACCTCAGGAGGTCATCTACTCCAACCCCCTGCTCAAAGCAGAACCATCCCCAGCTATATCATCCCAGCCAAAGCTTTGTCTAGCCATGGCATAAAAACCTCCAAGGGTGGAGATTCTCTGGGTAACCTGTTCCAGTGCTTCACCACTCTCCTAGTACAAAAATTCTTCTTAATATCCAACCTAAACTTTTTTTGCAGCAACTTGAAACCATTGCTCCTTGTTCTGTCATCTGTCACCACTGAGAACAGTTTAGTTCCATCCTCTTTCAAACTCCTCTTCAGGTAGCTGAACGCTGCTATTCAATCCCCTTTCAGTCTCCTCTTCTCCAGAATAAATCAGCCCAGTTCCCTAAGTCTTTCCTCATAAGTCATGTTCCCCAGCCACCCTTACCATTTTGGTTGTCCTCCGCTGGACTCTATCCAATTTGTCCACATCCTTTCTTTAGTGGGGGCAGGGGCAATGCGTAGGGGGTACACACAGGTACACGTGTACCTCCTGAGCATGGCAGTGCACCCCCTGCAAAAATGCACTGCCAACAGTGTTGGTGGGACCTGCGGCAGTCACTGCTCACCACCCCGCTGCTGACATGGTTGGTGGTGTTTTCCACCCCGCCAACCCCTGCTGCTGCCAACAGCACCGCCAGTGTCTGCAGGAGCTCCCCAGCTTACCACCGCTAAGCTCCCGCTGCTGCTGCCATGCTCCTGCCACTGACAGTGCAGGCATGGCCCCCCAGCCGCCAGGGGCACATGCTGTTCATAAGTGAAGGGGGTGGGGGGGCGAGGGGCAAAACTGGACACAGTACTCCAGATGTGGCCTCACCAGTGGTGAATAAAGGGAAATAATCACTTCCTTTGACCTGCTGGCAACACTCCTACCAATGCAGCCCAGTATGCTGTTAGCCTTCTTTGCAACAAGGTCGTACTGTTGGCTCATATTCAGCTTATTGTTCACTGTACCCTCCATGTCCTTTTCTGCAGAGCTGCTGCCCAGCCAGTCAGCCCCCAGTCTGTCCTGGTGCATGGGATTGTTCTGTCCTAAGTGCAGGACTTTGCACTTGTCCTTGTTGAACCTCATGAGATTTCTTTTGGCTCAATCCTCCAATTTGTCTAGATCACTCTGAATCCTAGCCCTAACCTTCAGTATATCTACTACTCCCCCAGCTTGGTGTCATCTGCAAACTTGCTGAGGGTGCATTATATTCCATCTTCCAGGTTGTTGATGAAGACATTGAACAAAACTGGCCCCAGGACCAACCCCTGGGGCACTTCACTTGATGTCAGCTGCCAACTAGACATTGAGCCATTGATTACTGTTTCTAGTCACCTCCTTCTCCAATGCTTAGAAATGGATTCCTTGAGGATCTGCTGCATGATTTTTCCAGGGACTGAAGTAAGGCTGACTGGTCTGTAATTCCTTGGATCCTCCTTTTTCCCTTTCTTAAATATGGGCACTATATTTGCCCTTTGGCAATCATCCAGGTCTTCTCCTAATCACCATGAGTTTTCAAAGATGATGGCCAGTGGCTCTGCAATTTTATCAGCTAACTCCCTCAGCACCCTTGGGTGCATCCCATCCGGCCCCATGAATTTGTATATGTCCAGCTTTTCTAAATAGTCCCTAACCTGTTTTTTCACCACAGTTGGCTGCTCACCTTCTCCCCAAACTGTGCTGCTTGGTACAGTAGTCTGGGAGCTGACCTTGCCTGTGAAGACTGAGGTGAAAAAGGCATTGAGCACTTCAGCCTTTTCGGCACCCTCTGTCACAGGGTTGCCTCCCCCATTCAATAAGGGACCCACACTTGTCCTGATCCTCCTCTTGCTACCAACATACTTGTAGAAATCCTTCTCCAGCCCTGTCACTAGTGAGGTACTACAGGCCTGCTTCTTCTTGCACTTACAACCCTATTGCTTCATTTATGCTGCGGCTCCCACAAGTCATTACCATGAGAGAAGGATCAGGCCCTATGTATCTCTTTTTTTCCTCCCTGCCTAAGGAAGGAAAACTGAAAAATACATCACAGTATCCTCAGAGATAGCAAATGTCAGGGTCCAATCTTTGGCCTATTTCCAATGACTGAGATTTTTATTAGTAATGAAGATGGAGTCTCACAGAGGTATCAGTTTATAAGAATTCAGCAACCACCAGCATTGAGCCCAGGAAAATCAGATTGATGTGAGAGCTGGTAAGAGGCTGTGTGTAAGGCAAGTAAGATTGCTCATAGACATTGCACATTGTGTTCTCGCTTTGCACTGCTTGCATGCCTCACAATAAAGTGACCGTGGACCTCATAGAATTATAGAATCATCATAGAAACATAGAAGTCGGGTCAGAAGGGACCTTGTAGATCTTCAAGTTC
>NW_017728931.1:47534720-47576412 GCF_001723895.1 Crocodylus porosus | reverse complement strand
GACCTCGCATTGTCGGCCCATGTTCATCTTGGAGTCAATAACGACTCCAAGATCCCTTTCTGCCTCCGTGCTCTCAAGAAGGGAGTTTCCCATTCTATAAGTGTGCTGCTGGTTTCTACTGCCTAAGTGCAGCAACCCTGCACTTGTCAGTATTGAAATGCATCCTGTTTATGTAAGCCCACTCCTGTAACCTATCCAGGTCTTGTTGCAATCTCTCTCTCCCTGCTAGCATGCTCACCTCACCCCAAATTTTGGTATCATCAGCGAATTTAAACAGGTTGCATTTCACCCTGTCATCCAAATCGCTGATGAAGAAATTGAACTGCACAGGCCCAAGGACCGAACCCTGGGGGACTCCGCTGCCCACTTCCCCCCAGGCTGAATATGATCCATCCACCACCACCCTCTGAGTACAAGCCTTCAGCCAATCTGCAATCCATCTAACCTCATTTCATCATGGCTTCTGATAAGCTCATAATTTTGCTGCCAAGTTATTCCACCACAGTGTGCTGCTCCCCAGCTCTTACAGTTGACCCAATATCTTTAAGTTGGAGTTCAAGGTTTCTTTGTACTATTTTAGTGAACATTATGGGAGCAAATGCCTCACTTCAGCTGACTGTAAAACATGGCCTTGAGTATTATCAGGCTGGCTGTGGAGACAATATGTTACACACAGCTCAAAACCAATCTCATGAGCATAACAGATATTAAATCTTGTGCTGTTTCAAGTCCCTCTGGTTCTCCTGGCACTGTGACATCATTCTGGATGCAGAGCTGGCCTTGGCTATCCCATGAACAATCTCACTATCAGTCGTGACATTCCTAGCTATGAAAACCTCTCCATGGCCTCTTAAGGAGCTATTAATCAGGTGGACAAGGGCATCCCCTGGGCACAAGCTGGTACAGCACTGCAGTTCTCTTCAGGCTGACTATGAAACTAAAGTGTCTGCATGCACATGATAAGTCATCAGCAAACAGACTCTAATGAGTGAACCTGCCACTTTCATGATGGCACAGAAGCACTGCAGATTGAACAACTTCCTGCCATTGTGGAACTGAATAAATCCTGCTCTGTCCATGCAGTGTTACTTGGTTTCATTAGGTGAAAGCATAGACAGTCCCTCTGCGGGAGAGGTCATAGACTTTGGGGGCCACAGCACTGATCTGGGAGACAAGAAACCTGTATTTCTATTCCTGGCTTTCTATGGCCATGGGCAAGTCACTTCACCAGTCTCTTTCTTCTTCTCCCTCCTTGTCTTGTTTATTTACAGCATAAGGTCCTCAGAGCAGTAATTACTAAGTGCTCGTACAGCAGCCCTGATCAAAATTAAAGCAGTGGGTGCTGCTGTTTTGTGGAGAGTTCTTTTTAATAGTAATAATCAACAGTAAAGATAATCAGGAGAGAGATCCGTGACCCTAGAAGGAAAATATAGCTAAGCCATAACATACCTCTTTTAAACCATTGTGCATCTAAGTCATGTTTACACCACAATCTGTAGAAAGGCATTGTGATACCTGAGTTAGCTCTAAACAAGCTTGCTTGGGTATCAGAAGTAGTCCAGCTGCAGCAGCATGGAGCTCCATGCTGGCTGATTTACCCTGCTGAGAAGGGTAACTTGTAGGGGAATTGTATGTCTGCCTTTAAAAAAAAAAATCGTAAAAATATTTTATTGACTTGCTCCATTATAAGTCTACAACCCTAATTTAAATTCATTTTCAAACAGGACATACTTGGCGTGCATATAAAGTGCTAGAGTTGCATAGTTTACACAGAAAATACATCAAGTGCTGTATCAGAAATAGCAGATCATGGCCTTACATTTTTTAACACATTTCACATGGGGCTAGATAACTGGCAGTGGTGAAAACCTGCAACCCCCAGTGAAGGCAGTGGCAGATGGAAGTACTATCAGTGATCTTAAAATCAATGCCAGAGTAATTATTGAAGGGGGGGGAGGGGAAAGCTGCAATCAGTAAAAAGGAAAAAAAAAAGAAAGAAAAAAAATCTAGCTGTGTAGGTGGATTTTACATACCACAGGAGACAGTGCATTCTGCTTTTCTCTCTATCTCTGGGCTTTGGAAATGCTCCTTTTCAGATTTGCCTTAAATTTTCCTTATTCTTCATACACTTCTGCATGATGAGCTCCTGCTGATATGCGGGCTCTTTCACAGGAGATGCACACAGCTCATGCTGGGACCGTCTCACACTCCCAATTATTTTTTAACAATCTAATAGAAGACCCGAAAGGAAAGTTGGGTTTTTTTCCGGTCAGTTCTGAGTAAGTGTCTATGCAGGGATTTCATATGTTTAAACTTATGTGCATTAGCTTCAGCAGTTTATGTGATTGTCTTAACTTTCCTGAGTGTCTCTGGGTGGATGAACTCGCAACCACACACCATTAACACACACTTGCACACAAAAAAAATCTACTGGTTCTGAACTGTAGCTCTCCCTAATGCCCTACTACCTGCCCCCATGCCTCCTATCCTTGCACACACATGCTTAACCTCATGCTAGGAAAGTGATAAGGGCAGTGGTGGTTTAGACGCAATTCCACAGCAGCCATTGCAGGCTGGGGCTGAGATGTCTGTTTCTCAACCCAGGATATATTCCCCTAAACACAGAGCCCATGTATTTAGGCTGTGCACTCTGTTTAAAAACATGGCTCTAAGTGAAAAATATTAAAGCTGATCAGGTCATTGGAATAGGATTCTCAACAGTAACTCCCTTCCCCTCTCGCTCTCATGCTCTCTTTGAAGCTCCCAGTCCATTTTTTTTATTTTCTTAATTTAATTGGATGTGCTTCAGATGGTATACACCTGTACATACCCTCACTAATTAGGATGTAAAAATAAGTGCCTCACCCAGAAAAAATGAGCAATGGGCAAGATTAAATAGTCATTCTCTCAAATTACTGAGGCTTGTTTTAAACTGTGCTACCAACTTGACAGGGCAGAAGTATCCACCCTTTTATATCTCTTGCTGTATCTATCCACATATTCTTATAAATCAGGCTTTTGTGACCCTCAAACTGCACACTCTCAGTTATTCCTGGCATTTAAATCATGAACCTCCAGCCTCCAAAGCATAAATCTCTGATCAGCACCCAAGGCTTCATCTCAAAGTTTCAGTCAGACCAGTGGCAATGCATAGGGGGTGCATGGGGGTGCACTTGCACCCCCTGAGAGCACCGGTGCACCCCCTGTCAGGCCTCGCTCTCCACTCAGGCACCGGGCAGGAGGTGCAGGCAGGAGAGCCAGTGCCCGCCCTGCAAGTGCTGGCCAGGGAGCATGAGCACTGGATGTAGGCTGTGGCCACTCCCAGAAGTACCGCAGCCACTGACTGGTCGCTGGGGGGTGGGGCATGTGTCCCCCCTGACTAAGGCAGCACCAGTCACCCATAAGTCAGACCACAAACCTATACGCCAATGACTCTCAACCTGGGGGCCCTTGAGATCCTTTCAAGGGATCTGTAGGGTGCCCTGCAGTGTTAGCACTGTTAGGCGTGCAAACATGATTCACAAGATAAACAGGAATTCATAGAGTTAAAGCCATTCTGCCCTGTTGTGTTCTTTCTGAGTTCTTTACAACAGAAGAATTGGTCTATTATGTTTCTGCAGTCAAACAACTAGTGAAAACTAGATCTGGCATTTTCGGAGGGGTGCCTTGAGTCTATAAACATTGAGAACCATAGCTCTATGCATCTTGAGCTGAAGGAGCTCCCTCTTGTGGAATTAGTGGCAACCTGTTATCCTCTGCAAATGAGAGAGAGAATGGGAACGCTGAACACACCACTGCAGCCTGCTAATTGAGGATGGGGTTCAGTCAGGTGATTGTTTTGGACCCACCAACCCTGCCAGACTTTACCTTCCTTCCAGGCTGAAAGATTAAATAATGAGAAAAATCATTAGGCTATACCAACCTCCTCCGCTGTGGGAGCTAAGCCCAGCTGGTTGCGCTAAGAGTCTGTACACGAATATTTTGAAAGGATTGCAAGACACCCTTCCTACGATAAGCCTGGATACTAGATGGCTTCTAGGTCTCCAGCTGCCAGCATGCTGCACGTGCATTCTTGTGAAATGTAACTATTCCCCTTGCTTTTTCTCTAGCAATTTAACTCCACAGCGCAAACTGAGCTGCTATATTAATAGAATGAGTGCTCTAAAGAACTTACAGAGGTAGAAACCATCTGAGAATTTAACTCAATAAAATATGGGTGTAAAAGCAATAGAAGAAATCCATCAAGACTCAGAGTGAGGCAAAAGAGTTCTCTGTTCCTGCTTTCATTTCCTTACATCTGTTTTAAAATCTCTTCTCCCACAGAAATTCTTGCTAAATAAAGAAATTTCCCATTCTGCATTAGGACAAAACTGGGACTTTTCAAAGCTGTTTTGGAGCACACAAGAGAGAGAAGGGAGATGAGCCAGGCAGTTAATACACTCATCTAGGATATACAGGGCCTGTGATCCATCAGGCACAGCAGGTGCTCAAGGCTGGGTCTCCCACAGACCACATGAGTCCCAGAATGGAGATGGGTTCCCTCAGGCAAATTTTGGTTGAAATGGGCACGGCGCTGTTTTAAAAATTAGTATTTTCTGACAAAACAAAATTTACTTTCCTCTTTTGGCCTCCTCATTTTTAACCCTTTTCTCTAGTGGCATTATTTGCCAAGCACTGACAGTGCACTTCTCACTGCTCAGTCATAAGGGAAAACACAACTCCTGTTTCAGGCTTATGCTCACCCTTGAGCTCCCTCTCACATTGGGCTGTCTCTGACTCATAGTTCCTCTCACTCTCACTTCCCTGCCCCTTCCTTTATCTTCTTGAATTTCTGTGGTCTCTCTTCAACTTCTGTATCACTTTCTTGTCAGTGACTCACCCTTCACTCTCCCTTTCATTTTCTGCCCCACTGAGATCTACCCCATTTGTTCTCTCCTCTGAGCCTTCTCATTTTCTCACTTCATTAAAGTTCCTCTTTCCTCTTCTTTCCTTCCCTCACCAAGGATTTGGCCAATGCCAGTTAAAACAGAACTGCTACATATTGCTTATACCATATATATTTTAATGCAAGAGAAGAAACTACATCAATAATGGGAACAAATTTAAAAAGTCTTAAGACTTTAAGAAACCTGTGGAAATAGTGACCTGTAAGAAATTTCAGAGAGCAGCTCTTACAACTTGCAAAACAATAGTTTGTGTTGCTTACCCACTCCAGATTACCCACTCAAGGGGAACCTTGAAAGCATGTAGATAAATAGGTCCAAATGACTTCTGCAGTAACTAATCCACAAACACAACATCAGAAAACATGAGCAGAGTGTGGAGTGTGAGTTTCCATTGGCATGGCTATACAGAGGCTCAGACACCCAAAGGCTGCTGGAATATTTGCTGGGGGGGTTTTTCTGTAAGGCAAAGACAAACTACAAGCTGTTGCCTCAGTGAAAGAGATGGATGACTGGAAACAAAATTCAAGACAGCAACAGCCATACTAGCAGGACAGTGGGGTTGAGACATTCACCTACTTGGGGAAGGCATATGCTGCATGCTCAACTCTTCTGAAACCACCTCTTGCCAAGGAACCCAGGGAGTGAGGTTGGCACCAACCTTGCTGTTTCTCCTTCCCAAGGGCACATAGAGTGGCAACTGTAGTCAGCCAGCACTAGAAAGGAGATACAATAGGATCAAAAGGAAAAAAAATCTTTGGAAGAGCAAAGGTACAACACAATTATGCATAAGCACATTTAAATTATTTTATCTTCTCAGTTGGGGAATAGTCCTCATTCAGAAAGCTGACTTTTTCCTTACTTTAAAAACCAAAGTGGTGATGATAATTGATTTATGTCAAGGACATTCTCTTCAAGTCTCCAGTCGTGTTAAAGGATCTTTCACTTTTCTCTCCTTTCCTCCCACAACTGGGAAAATCTCAGGGCCTAAATGACTTTAAATATGAAAGTAGAAAAAGGCTTTGAACCCAAGCAATGAAGGAGTATTCTGTATTTAAACTCTAGAGAGAGAATGAAAAAAAAAGAGATAGCATGAAGTTAACAGTGTAATGTACCCAATTAATAATTACATTACATAAAATCAGAGGACGATGGTCTCACTGTCCTATTAATTACAGCAGGACTTCTTTTTGCATAAACACTGCAGAACAGCCCCCTATTGTATCACATTATATCCTTTGTTTATTACTTACAACTTCCAAATTCTGTTCTAAACGATGACAGGAAACAAGCACCGGGAAAAGTGACTGACTAAAAGATCAAAACTGTCCCAGTCTGCAATAGCACGGGAGTGTACTAGTTTGTGCAAAATGCCTGAGGTAAAATCTTGGCCACATTGAAATCAAACAACAGATCTCCCATAACATGTTGAGAAGTACCAGATTTCTCAGCTGGTGCTAAAAGAGGCACTGGGGACCTAGGAATATGTGTCCCCAACCTGTAACACCAGTTTAATACACAAAGTGCTTACACACTTGTGGTATCTTACATGCTTCCAACTATGATGGAATGAGGTGGTGCCCGTGAACAATTACAGTTCTATTGCACGGAAGTGAGCAATACTTTCGCTCTTAGGCTAGGGACAGACATTCAAAAAGCCCAAGCCTGAATTGATTCAATCTTTGCAGGTTAGTCTAAGCTGCATAGATTGAATCGATTTGCAAGTGGATAGACATTCACTTTTGATTCAGAAAGTGCAGGCACATGCCTGCAGTGGCTCAGGCTAGAAGCTGGGGGTCCTAGAGTGAGTCCTCCCTTCCCTTCCACAGTACTGAGCTGAGGGGGGGGCATGGCCAGGCCCTGGGAGGATACTATAATCATAGGAGGGGCTTAAACCCCCCCACCCTGGCCTGCACAGTCCCCAGCTGGGGTGTGCCTGGAGTGGAAGGGGGAAACAGCCTTTGCCAGGCTTCCTCTCCCTCCCCCCACCACCCCACTTGCTGCTCAAGGGGTAAGAGTACTGCCAGACCCTGGCTTCCAGCTAGCACTCAGAGGCAAAGGGGGTGGGGGGGAAGGGGGAGAGAGGACTGCTTGTGTGGAGTGCATGCATCTGTTGATGATACTGAGCTTTTCAATCTCCCTCTCCCTGCTTCGTCATACTGTCTGCAGCAAACTGACAGCACTCATAGGTCCCATGCATTGCAAACAAGGACATTTCTCACACGTCTTTCTGTCCCCTCTTGAAAACTGTCAGATTGCAGGCTTTGAAGCAAACCAGCAGCCATCAAGGGGCTTATTAGAACACAAAGCTTATCAGCCCATCAAGAAAACCTCTCTCTCATTAGTTCAAGCTCTTCTAAAACAGCTTTTTCCAAGGCATTTGTAAGGAAGAACAGAGGAACATTACCAGCTGACCTGCTGATTAATTCCAAAAAGCCCTAAGTGGACACCATTATGTCTGCCTTTGTTCCAGTGAAATTGGATTCACACACACATAGACACCTCTCAGCATTAACTAACACAGGGGTGGCATAACTGTGACCAGATACTGGCTGGGGTCTGTGCCACTGGGGTCCGTGCTGTGGGAGAGAGGAGGGAGGGATTCCTGTTTGAGCAGTAAGCAGGGTCAGGGGACAGGGGGAAGCCAGGCAGACACTGCTGTGCCTGCAATCTCCATCTTCTTCTCAGCCAGTCAACACTCCAGCTAGGGAGGAGAGGGGCAGGGCTAGCCCTCTCTGGAGCAGGTAGCCCAGCCCAAGGCTGAAAAGCATGCTGGAGGGACTCTGAGTTAACTTAAACCAGGAAGAGGTCTGCGACACAAGTTCCATAAACCAGTTTGACCCAGATCAGTTAGGTCTGATACTACATTCAACCGGGTTTATCTTAAACCAGTTTTGGCCATTTTGAAACTGGTTTACGTGCACTGAACTTATGCTCTGTTACAGGCTTAAACCAGTTTCTGATCACTTAAACCAGTTTATGTGTAACTTCTGTCCCTAGCGTTAAAGGGCAAACTGAGCAGGATTTGATGTTTGGGCTGGTGTGCAAAACTAATGCTTGCTCAGACATCTCTCTCTCCCATTTTAAATGACCTATCAATATGGTATCTCGATGCTGTATGCAGAAAGTGGGACTGTGCTTTCAGCACTCCTAGATTCAGGTGGTCTTATTTGTATATTTCCCCCATTTGTTCAGCCTTCCTTATTACTGAGACATCACTAAAAAAGGTGGCATTTATTTCCTGTTCTGAAATGGCCAGCTTTTGGGACTCAGTACCTTGATCTCCTCCTGCCTGGAGACCCAGTGGCAAAGATCTTATCTGAGAATGCTCTGTCCTTTTCACTTTCATCAGCTTCAGTGTCCCTTTTGAGCAAAACTGTCTCAGTGCACTGGGGAAGGAGACCTTATTCTGTGCTTCTTAAGGGCTTGATGCTTGCACATGAGTGAGTGGGATAGCGTTTTTTGTGCCAGATCTTGGGCTGCTGCAGGGACTTATGCAGTGCTAGGTATAAATCAGAAAAGCTGCTAGGGCTGCTCTTAGAGGAGGATTACTAAACTGGCTGTGGGCTACTCCCTGCCTCCTTTGGCACACCCCAGTGCCAAGAGCTGCAAAGAGGCACAATGAAGGACTATGCTGATACAAACTTTGAGTTGGGGGTGCTCGCGTTCCCCAAGGTATGGCTAACCTTGCTTTATGGCCCCTGCTTGCACAAGCACTTGTTTTCTGCTTGCTATGGGTCTTCAAAATCAGGATCAAGACTTCAGATTGTAGTCACAAGTAAGACAGTAGCATGATGTGCCCTTGGAGATTTTGCTGGTTAAGCAGTGAATTGCTACTCATCTGTCCATCCAGGGGTATTAATAGTATAAGCATAAGGTTGCCTATTGTGCAAGCTACAGAACCTGTGTAAGCTTTTCCGTGGTAGATACTAACTGGCAGGCACAAAAGACTGGGCCATGGTAACAAAGGTGGTAGAAGGCATTTCTCATTCCTTGTACTCTCTGAGTATCAAGGAGCAATGATGAGATCAGCTAGAGCTAGAATCTATTTAAACAACTGGAGAAAAGAGAGCATTGTTGGAAGCGTCCTGCCAGTGTATAACTACTCCCTCCATGTGAGGCACTGTGGGCCAGAGAAGTGAATTAGGAGAAGACCCAAGTTTAATTTTTATTTCTGCTACTGACAACATTGTCTGACCTTGGACAAGTCTTTCATAAGTCAGTGCCACAGTTGCCCTTTCTGGAAACAAAAGTAATAGGGCTTACCCAGCTGCCAAAACACTTTGAAAGTTACAGATCACAGACACTATATAGATGCTGGTGTTGAGGAGTTCGTGACTCCTTGCGGAGCTGTTCTCAAAGACACAGAGTCGCTGTCTGTCTCAAAATTTATTCAGCATGCTGGGCACCCTGAGTGAACTCAGAGGCCCCGAATAAAACTGTTAGAGGCAATTTATAGTCTACAGACAAGATGCGCGCGCAGGTGGGAATTTTCCACTGTGAAGGAAAACAAGATGTTAGGTCAATGTGGGAAAACTCTTAATTGTTTCAAAACTGGTTTTTGGCTGCGTGTTAACTAATGGAGGAGGGGGTTGTATCTCTGCTTCATACTTCAAGGCAATGAGGCCTGTGTCTTATCAGCCTGTCCTTGAAGCACTGAGCCTGCTACACTATTATTTACGATCTTGTACCAGCCTGTCCTTAGAGGCTGAGTCTGCTATAGGAGTTTAACTGTTAGTAAAATTTCTACACTGGATCCCTTGCTAGTATCATTATCTCCCTTTTACCTACCTTAACTTTGAAAGAGAGCTGCTTTTCATCTCCTTCCATCTCTCTCGCAGGCACTTAGGGATGTCTGTAATGGTGCTGCTCACTTATGATTAAAAGCACTTTTGGTGCCAGTTAAAGTTCACAGACCCAACCTTCACTCTGTGGCACAGCTGGTGCAATTCTTCTGTAAGGAAGGATTGTTTCTTATTGTAGAACCATCATGGCAGAGTGGCCCTAACCTGCCATGGGGATAATAATCCTCTTGGATCAAAACTAATTAACGGAAGGAGATAGTAGGACACAAACACCAAACTTGATTTTGCTAATGTGAGCAGCTCTGAGGGAGGAGGAGGGAAGCAAGACTGTTCAGTGCAGCATTAAACTAAGCAGGTTTACATAAGGTGGCATGCAGAAGTATATTCAGATGTATTGTTTGCATTACTCAATTATTAACAACGCTTTTTTTTAAAGGAGAGCTCCTTTCTTGCAGCTACAATCTTTAGTCTAGTGAAATTGTATATATGTAACCAATATTTCACTCACACATGAGAGTGTGCAATTTTTCTCTTTTCTGAAGAACAGTTTGTTCTTTTTTATTAGGTATTAATATATAAAAACCCATTCCTGGCAGTTTGGTGCTTCTACTCAGGTTTCTCAACATAGGCCCAGGTCCACAGCAGATATTCATCAGCACATTTATACCAGCCAAGAACCTGGTCCAGGATTTTTTTCTGAGGTTGAAATATTTAAAGTTCTTTTAATTTTGGGTTACAATGTGCTTTCTGAGAAGGATCACATTTCTACATCATGGGCTTGTTTCTGTAGCCCAGTGAAGGTTTTATCAGTCACTAATGTCAGTAAGGGGAATGCTCAAGCTTTATGAACTGGCTCGTTTACTTCTCAGGATCATGTACTAAAATAAAGTAAATGAAAAAACTGCATTAAGGTCATGTTACCGTTTTGAGTTTAAACCCCAAAAACTCCAGGAATGCAAAATTTAAAGGGAAAACATCAACTCCATTAAGTCCAAAAACATACACTCTTTGTAAATGATAACATGAATAGAAGTATTTTCTTTTCTTTTTCCTTTTTTTTTTTTTAATTCCAAAGGAAAAGCACTTCGGTTTTGTTTTGTTCTTTTAAATACACATTTTTAATGACCATTCCCTTGCAGTGCTTTCTGTCCAAATATTGCAGCACTGTATTGAGGCATGATTGCATGAAAGTAAAATGAACTAAAAGCTGTCTGCAAAACAAAGTGAAGCTTGACCTGTACATTTCCATTGTCCAAACTGAGAGAAACTTGAATTAAACAGCCAGTATAATTACTGAAAAAGCAAATCTGACTTTTAAAAATTATTTTGGTTTTAATAATTCAGGACCTTTTTCTAAAAAAGCAATTTGTGCAGGCAGAAGAATTTGCTGCAACAAATCCTTTAGCAATATTACCAACTGTAAGCTTTTGAAGATCTTAAGCCAAGCTGCCCCCCAAAAATCATGAGATTGACTTAAAAATAGATGTTTAGAAAAGCAATGCTTTCTGGGTTCATTTTTTTTTAACCTTTTGGTTGTTGAGCTGGGAGAGTACCCAGCTTCAAGCTTTTCTCTGCTACCACTAAAGTTAGGATGTTTTGTTTTGTTTTTCCAAAAATGAAAGCTGAAATTCTCAAGTAATCAAATGACACCAGGAGTCAAGGCTTAAAAAAAACCCTCCCCCCCGCCAAATATTAGAGACTCAGCAACACTGTTGGTCCCACTGTAGTTAATTGGGATTTATCCATTAACATTAATACAAGCAGGACATGGACAGGGGAACCAGTTTTTGATTCAATCTGGGGGAAACATATTTCCAAAAAAATTAATATTTGTTCTTAAAAAACTGGCCATATCTCTTTCTAAAAATACACACAGAAATCATAAAGTAGATTAGACCATGGAAACCCATCACAGCTTTCCAGTCCATTACATCTAATGCTCTAAAATGTTATTCTCATTTGAATTTGATATATTCATTTGTTTAGAAGATCTCTTCATACATAGAATTTTTTCTATGGAAGCCTTCATAATTTCCTGTCCATGGGCATGTCTACATGTACATTTATGCCAGCTTAAATTTATTGCACAATAAGCGGGAATAGGCCAGTGTCTACACATGCAGACGTTAAAGCGCATTAACACGGTGTGGACTGACTTGGGACTAAAGTTAGTCCAAGTCAGTCCACACACAGAGTGTTACTGTGCAGTAAGGCATCTACACATGCATTACTACACAGTAACTAATCAGGTATAAATTTGATACCTGCATGATGCAGGTATCAAATTTACACTCATGTCAGTGTAAGTTCATAGATTCATAGATTGTAAGGCCGGAAGGGACCTTGGAAGTTCATCGGGTCCAGCCCCCTGCACCAAGCAGGAAAGATAACTGGGGGTCAGGTGATCCCAGCAAAGTGACTGTCCAGTCTCCTCTTGAAGATTTCCAGGGTAGGTGATTGCAGCACCTCTGGAGGGAGCTTATTCCACAGTCTGGATACCCTGACTGTGAAGAAGTTTTTCCTAATGTTGAGCCTGAGTCAGTCTTCCAGGAGTTTGTGGCCATTACTCCTAGTTTTCCCCTTGGGTGCTCTGGTGAACAGTTGATCACCAATCCCTTGATGTACTCCCTTAGTGCAGCAGTAAGCTGCTACCAGGTCCCCTCTCAGCCTTCTTTTCTTCAGGCTGAAGAGTCCCAGATCCCTCAGCCTTTCCTCATATGGCTTGCCTTTTAAGTCTCAGATCATATGTGTGGCTCTTCTTTGGACTCTCTCAAACTTGTCCATGTCCTTGTTAAAATGTGGTGCCCAGAACTGGATGCAGTACTCTGGCTCCAGTCTCAGTGCTGAGTAGAGTGGATGAATCACCTCCTTGGTTATGCTGGAGATGCATCGACTGATGCATGCCAGAGTATTATTTACCCTACTGGCTACAGCATCGCACTGCCAGCACATATTCATACTGTGGTCTATTATTACCCCCAGGTCTCTTTCATTCGTGGTGCTAGTCAGTTTGGTGCCACCAAGTCTGTAAGTGTGTTAGGGGTTTCTCATCCTGAGGTGGAGCACTTTACATTTCTCAACGTTGAACTTCATTTGATTCCAATCTGCCCAACTTGCCAGCCTGTCTAGGTCCATCTGTATCTGTAGCCTCTCCTCAAGCATGATCACGCTTCCCCATAACTTGGTGTTATCCGCAAACTTGGCCAGCGAGCTCTTCACCCCAACATCTAAATTGTTAATAAAGAAATTGAAAAGTACTGTACCAAGCACTGACCCCTGTGGGACACCGTTGCCCAGTTCTCACCAGGATGACATAGATCCGTTCACTATGACTCTCTGGGTCCTGTCCTGAAGCCAGTTTCTCGCCTACCTGACTGTCTTGGAGTTAAGCCCACAGTCCTCCAATTTTCTCATGAGGACATTGTGGGATAATAGATCAAAGGCCTTTTGGAAATCAAGATACACAATGTCAACCTGCTCTGTTTTATCCAGGTGATGAGTTACCTAGTCATAGAAGGAGATGAGGTTGGTAAGGCAAGACCTGCCTTATGTTGCCATATGTACTGGGCAGTATGGGCATACATGTGTAGAGGTGCGCCTGTACTATGCAGTGATTTTGGATACTGCACAATAAATGCACACATGTAGACACTCTGTGAATAGAAAATGAAAATATAAAGATGCATCATTCTGAATGATTTCATGTATTGGGCTCCTGATATATAGTTTAAATAGGTCGTTATCTGCTGTGAATATAGCATTTTATTTCCAACTCATTTTCTGCAGGCATTCAATAAACTAAGCATAAAGAAAATAATAAAGACAGCATGGGCCTATGTGATAATTTCTGGCTGGTTTCACAGTCCCTCTAAGCACATCTTTAAGCGACTTGGGCTTCCTGTATATCTCTAAATATAGCTGAGGGATAATGCTCATGATGGAACAGTAAGAGACAACATACTGCATGATTTTACATATATTTAAATGAGGCATAGAGAGCTGCTTTTTGTAAATATGGATCCTAAACCCTGACTCTGACAGAACTCCCCACTGGCACCATTCTTGTGTGGAACAGGCTGCCGCCTGCACCCACCCAGAGCATTCCCAGGTCATTCACACACATCCTGGGGAATCCACAAGAGACCAGAACTGTCTGTACAGGAAATCTTCATGCTCTGCTATTGACTTTAGGTGGTCTCCACTCATGCTAATGGGGTAGATTTCAGCAGTGATGGCTCTCTGTAGAAAAGTGAATACGACTCCCCACTGCCCCCACTCCACCACCACAGGTGCTCAAAATCCTAGCTAAATAAAGCAAGTTAAGGTTTAATGAGGTCCTGGAATAATAATAATTTTATAGCATACTGCACTGCCTACTTACTGTTCTCAATTAAGGATCTTCATACTTTTTATAAATGATTTGCACTCCAAAGTTTACAGTTAAGTTTATTTATAGTTTACAATTAAATTCATTTCAATACACTAGCAAGAACTATATTTAACATGCAGCATTTCAAAGAAAGGGTGCACCTTTAAACTAACATTTGAGGATATTGCATCTTGGTACAGGAAGTCATATCTTCAATGAAATCTAGTCTGCTTTGATTAATAATTGATGACATTTTTGCATAGGCAAGTCAGAAAGAGAAAAGCCTCTTTCTATTGATCAGAGAGACTCAAGCAAATGAAACAGATGAACATTTCTGTTGAATTTGTTAACTATTGATATGGCTGCAACACTGAGCTCAGACTATTCCATGAAAAGTGCAAATTTTAGAATGGAAAGAGACACAGTTCTAAACTGAATTATGTTCAATTTCTGTTTAAACATGAATTGATGATGACCCACCAACAAACCTGTGCAAATGGCCAACTTAACAATATTTAAGTTCATGGAGTATTGTATTGTAATCAACCTATAGAAAGCAGAGGTATCACGAGGACTTTTAAATCACTGACAGAGTTTGTTAAAGCCCTTGGGGCACATCTTCAGCTGGGAAAAAAAATGTTCAAGGCAACTATAAATTCATTGATCTGATCTCAAAAGCATGCAAGGTTTTAGAACCTATTTTAAAGGAAAGAATTGAAGGCATGAAGGTAAATGGAAAATGGGATAAAAGCAACCTGGGTTTAACAAAGGTAGATCATGCTGAATTAGCCTTGTATCTTTTTTCTTTTTTTTGATAACTGATTTTCTAGATAAAGGAAATATGGTAGATCTAATCTTTTTGATTTCAGTAAGGCAACTGAAAATGTTGTCACATGGAAAATTATTAGTTAAGCATGAAAGGATGGAGTAATACAGGAACAGGAAAAGGTTAGCCAACTGGTTAAATGGGTGACAAAGGGAACTATCAGGTTGGAGCGATTGTTTCAAGGATCAAGTCATAAAACTGATCTCATTTAATCAGTGGTATAAATAGGGCAGGGCAACAGAGGCAACTGCCCTGGGTGCCGACAGAGATTAAGGGGAGAAAAAACCAGCACAATTGCAGTTGTTGTAGAAGCACCAATTGGAAGTCACCATAGCCCCTGCGTGTAGCAGCTGTCCCAGGCACCGAGCAGCATTCTTTTACTGCTGTATTTAATATATGAATTAATGACTTTTTGACATGGAAAAAAATAGCGCACTGAAAAAAATTGCTGATGACAAAATTGGGAGACATTGTCAATACAGGGGAGAATCAAAATATCATATGGGAAAAGAACCAGATGATCTTGAAGCCTAGAATAATAGAAGTGGAAAGAAATATAGAGCAAGAACATATACTTAAGGAACCAGTGGTAAGAATTTCTGATTTTAAACGGGAACTTTTAAGTTGGAAAAGCAGGGGAGGTGAAAGGCCTGGTCTACCAGTCAATCACAGGATGACTATGAGCCTTCAAGGGGAGGTGAAAAGGTAACTACATTGTATTAGGTGAGGTATGTGACATGGAGATAGGGAAATGCTAAAGCCAGCATATCAAGCACAGATGAGGCCTCATTGGGAGTCCCGCCTATGATTCTAGTCACCCAAGTTTAAGACAGCAGAATTTGAACTGCAACAGGGAAAAGGTCTGTTAGGATACACAGAGGAATGGAAAGCATATCTTACAAGAGGAGGTTAAACAACAGCAGAAGTAGGAGCTAGCAGAAGAATAGACAGGATGGCTGGAAAACATGTCATTGCCAAAGCCCCTGCCACTGCCAGCCCTTCCTCAGCTTGTACTGGGGTGGACTCTGCCCAGGCACAGTCACTAACCACTGAGACTTCCACCCAGGTTCTGGTCTGGCTTTGTAGGGACTGTGCCTGTACATCCATGCCAGGGACAGCCAGGTTGGGGAATGCTTCTGTGGCATGAGAGGTTTCTCCTAGTGGATTCCCTCAGGAATCAAATAAGAGAGCTGCAGGAGTCAGTGGATAAACTCGGAAGCATCTGTGAGCATACAGTCTTAATAGACTTGATGCACAAAGGGACCTCCAGCACCATGGAAGAGGTAGAGCCAGAGAAGGCACTGGAAGACACAGTACCCTGAAAGGTGGAGGATTGTCACCCCTAGCAACAAACAGCGCTCCTCTTCCAGACCTGTGGCTGTCCAGCTAGAAAACAGGTATGAAGCCCTAGCATTGGATTTGAAGTAGCCTACTCCAGTGGCAGGGGAGACCAAGCCATACACCTCTAGAGAAAGAAGGATCAAGACCACTACAACCAAGAGAAGATGGGCAACTGGTGCCTCCTGAGTCCGGGGGGGCACCAGATCACCAACGGGGGCGGGGGGAGTCCCCCAGCGGCTGATCGCCGACCAGGAGGGTGGGGCCCAGTGGCCAATTGCTGAGCCAGCGGCAAAACCAGAAGTCCACTTCCTCCAGTGCTTCCGGTTTTGCAGCTGGTGCTTCCAGGTGGGGGACAGCCAATCTCAGGAGGTGCACATACACCTGCATGCACACCCTACTTGTTCCCAATGCAAGAGAAACTGAAGGGGGTGGTGGTTGGCCATTTCCTTCTGTGGGGCATGGAGGCATTCACCTGCTGGCCTGGCCTGGCCTGTTGGCTCTGGAAGTCTGCTGCCTGCCAGGAGCCTATATCCAAGACTTTATGGAAAGGTTGCTGAGATTCATTCAGTCCTTTGACTATTATACCATGCTGCTCATTCATGTGGGTTCTAATGATACTGCCATGGCAACCTTAAGCAGATCAAAAGTGAGTACATGGCCCTGGATGAAAAAGGTAAAGGGGACAGGGCCCAGGTGGTTTCTCATTGATCCTTTCAGTCAAGGTAAAGGCCTGGCTAGAAGTAGATGCATCTTGGAGATTGCCTAGATGGTGTGGCCAACCAGCTCCATCAGCCTGGCAGTGGGAGGCAGGGAGAGCCAGGGCTGCAGTCCGCCTCCTGCCACCGAGCTGAGCTCCATGGGCAGAGCCGGTCAGAGCACAACCTGACAGCAGGAGGTGGGAAGAGCCAGGGCTGCACTCCAACCAGCTCCACCAGCCCCACGGAGCTCAACTGCCTTCCCAGAACTGCCGGACTCCTCCCGGGGTTGTGGGCCCCTGGATCTGTGCGCCGGGTGACAGGAGGCTGCCACTGCTGCCTAGGCCCAGTAGCAGCAGCAATCTTCCCCATGCCCAGTGCCGGTCCCAGGCAGCAGCGACAGCCTCCTGTTATCCGTTGCGCAAATCTAGGGGCCTGTACCCCTGGGAGGTGTCTGGCACAGTCCCACAGCCCTCCTGGGGATGCGGGCCCCAGATCTGCGTGCCAGATGACAGGAGGCTGCTGCTGCTGGCAAACGTCATGAGTTTTACTTTGAACAGTTTGAGGTGCAGTATCCCAGAAACCTCTGCATCTATCTCCTTGAAACTTGGCAGGCATCATGCCCTCAAAAGGGGCTACCATCCCTGCAATTTTCATTCGAATGACAAAATTTTAGTCATTTCATTATTCCCCATTATAGCCTATGGGCAAAATGTCAAAATGCTTTGAAACAGCAAAACAGTTTTTACAAAATGAAATGGAACAGTGCTTTGTAACCAAACAAAATGATGAAACAAAGCACTGTCCTTTTGAAACAGTGAAATGCACATTGAAATGAAACGGCACTGTTTTGCACAGCCCTAGTACACACTACATTTTAAAGCAGTGATTTTTTAAAATATTTTTTCAGATTAATTTTGCAGCTACATCAGAACACTGAATTATGATTTGGTTATTTTATTTACCAAAGCTAATTGAAGCAGATACTTGTGAAATGAATCATCTTCAATTGATTAGCTTAATCATGGATATTTTTGCCACACTGTATTATAGATTAATAGGTGCTAGGGCCAGAAGGGACCTCAGTAGGTCAATGAGTCCGACCCCCTGCCCTGGGCAGGAAAAAGCGCTGGGGTCAGACGACCCCAGCCAGGTGCTTGTCTGGTCTCCTCTTGAAGACCCCCAAGGTAGGGGAGAGCACCACCTCCCTTGGAAGCCCATTCCAGATTTTGGCAACCTTTACTGTGAAGAAGTTCTTTTTAACGTCCGATCTAAATCTGCTCTGCGTCAATTTGTGGCAATTGTTCGTAGTTACTCCAGGGGATGCCCTAGTAAATATAGCATTTCATATTCCCTGATGCCCTCCCCTGATAAATTTATAGGCAGCCACAAGATCACCTCTCAGCCTTCTCTTACGAAGGCTCAAGAGATCTAGGTCCCTCCATCTCTCCTCGTAGGGCCTTTTCTGCAGGCCTCTAACCATATCAGTATTAGGAGGACAACAACCGTCACCAAAAAAACAGACATTTAAATTGTTTTATTTAGCTAAAACAACAAGCTCATGTCTTTTGGATATTGTTCTTCAATAATAAACATGTATAATTATTTTAACAAAACAAGTACATGTATTTTTGAATTTTTAAGTATTTTAGTTATAAATATGAAATGTGCTTTTAACAACATTTGAATAGATTATTCCAGCCAGGTCAGCATGAGAAACTTAAAACACCAAATTATGCAGCAAACTCAGTCTTCACCTTCCTCTTCCTATTTATTCATAGACTGAAAAAAAAAGACAAGCTTTCCTGCTTTTTCAGTTCCCAAGTGATTCCTCAATTTAGAATGAATTAGTCTAAAGGGAGAAAATATTCTTTCTACACCTGCAGAAGCAGCTACTGCTGTTAAAAGGTAGATTATCACTTCAATAGTCTCTGATGGATCCAGGTGCTTAAGTGACTTCCACCAGTTCACTGGTGTGACTTTCTTTAAAACCTCATCAGCAAACATATATTTCTTGAATTGTTCACCCTTAGCCCTGAAATTTATTATAGTTAGTATTATGGGGGGGGGGGGTGGAGAAATGTTTGCCTCCTCATCTTCAGCAGTTAACGATTGATCCTGGTACCAAGTATTGAGAATATTGGCAAGAAAATGAGCTGGAGATAGTGCTTTATTCATTTGGTTTTTAAATGCCTGTAATTTAACTCTGTTATTGCATATTTCTCTTTTCAAGGTCTCACTTAGTTCCTTCCAAATTTCAACAGCATCAGCAAAAAAACCACAATTTCCCTGCACTTTGTTCAAGGCTACAGAAATAGACTTCAGAATATTCAACATATGTTCTACATTTCTGTTTAGCCCAATGTTGAGAAATTTGACTATGACAGTTCCATCTGTTTTGTCATGATTTTGTTCACAAATTGTCATCAGATTAGGCCAGTTCTCAATATATCACTCAAAACAGTCCACTCCTGAGTTCCATCAGATGTCTTGTGGGAGAGTTAGTTTAGTTCCTCCTGCTTTCTTCAGAGCAGAGTAGTTGTTAGAGAAGTATTTTGCAATTTGAACAACATTAACCTTCATCAGACTTCTGGAATATTCTGCTCAAAATGTTTCCATTTTGTTTCTACTGCCCCTCTCTCCTTGCATGTATCTCCAGACTCCTCCTCCTTGCCCAGATCTACTTTACCCACAACAATCCTCTATTTATTTAACTTCCTGAAACTTTGCACTTTTGGAGAGACAGAAAAGGGCTTGACACTGTGTATACAAACTTGCAAAGGGACAATAGGGTTGATGGACAGGTAATCAGGTCTATCTCTCATCTCTATATACTGCTGTTAATAAGTATGTTATCTCTGGACACACAAAGCCAAAGTTTGAGAACTGCAACTAAGCATCACAGAGATGCTTAATAGGATCTTCTAGACTGAGCACTGAGTCCCATTGGGTAAAGTAGCTTTCTTTAATCTTTACTAATCTATAGAGGAGCCTCTGGGATCCCCATAAGATTAGGCCCCTAATATACTCCATGGCTTGTTGTGACCCATTTATAAAATGTTTCCAAAAAAATTACATGAATATATGCTGTCTCAAATAGTATATAAATTAGAAGTGATAATCCCCATTTCATGATGGTATCTTTGAGCTTTAATGCATCTTAAATTAAAGGTATCTTTATATAATTTTTTTAAAACAAAGCATATTAAAATTAAAATAAATTAAAAAATTGATTTTTTGTGTTTAAAAAATGGTTGATTCTCATTCACCCTGCTTTGCATTCAGGCTTGCTACCAACGTAAGGGAGACTTTAAATTAGGTTCATTGGGAGATGGACATAAAAGTCCAGAGGTAAATAAAGATCCTGCATTAAAAGCTTAGTAAGGGAAAGCAAAAACAGAAGTCTTAGCAATGTTCTCAGGGAGGGGCCAAGGCACTCAGATACCTGAAACAGCTGTGTAACATAAAAAGTACTAGAACCTCCAGTTCTTCCTGTTTGTTCCCCATACAAGCACAGAAAGATGATGTAATTGGGATTAGGAAGATGTGGTAGAGTATAGACATGGATAGATATAGTTCTTTCAGAAAGGGGGATGGGCTGGAGATGGACAAGACAATCGTTTCCTGGGATTCAGGGGCTTCTGGGAGGTTTGGGGACTGTGATGGTGGAGTGGGGTTCATATCTCCACCTCTGGGTCCTGCCCTGTCAGGCCCAAAAGGTGGTCTGGGCAAACTGTTTGGGGCCAGGGTGTGGATGGTCTGATCTAGTGGTTAGTCACCTGAAGCTTGGGTGTATTTCTGGTCGGGTTCCCAAGGAACAAGGGGTCTGGAGAGGTCTGGCATCAGAACTGGAATCAGGAGCCATAGCCCAAGTCAAGACAGTCCAGGAACCAACCCAGGGTCAGGAGCTGCAGCTGAAGACAGGGTATGCCAAGGGTTATACCAGGATCAGACACCAAAAGCCAGAAGCGGAGGTCAAACCAGAATCAAGAGAAAACACCACAATCAGGATATGTGAAAGGTCCTACCAGAATTGGAAGCTGAGCCAAAACCAGATGTCAAACCAGACTAAGTAAGAAAGCACACTGAGGGTAAGGAGCAAGAACTTCCATCTTTGCAAAGACAAGGGTACTGTGGACTAGGCCTGGCTTTTAAGAGCTGGAGCAGGTGAGATCTGTTGCCTATGGCTTCTGGGGGTTTGATGCTGATTGCTGCACTTAGTCCAGCTGGGGCCAAGACCCTGATCTGTGCTCACCACAGGTGGCATCAGTTCAGGGGATGAATTGACTTGACTCCCTGATTGAGACTGACTGGGTCTGGAGTTTCACTTGGGTCTCATTACAGATGGTAGAGAAGCCAACTAGGGGGGAGCTATTCTTGACCTATTGCTCACAAACAGGGAGGAAATGGTTGAGAATGTGAAAATAGAAGGTAACTTGGGTGACAGTGACCCTGAAATGATATAGTTCAAGGTCCTAAGGGGAGGAAGGTAGGAGAGTGGCAGAATAAGGACAGTGAACTTCAGAAAAATCAGACTTTAATAAACTCAGAAAACTGTTGGCAGGATCACCTGGGAAGCAAGTCTGAGGGGCAAAGGAGTCCAGGAGGACTGGCTGTACTTTAAGGAGGTCCTTTCAAGGGCACAGGAGCAAGCTATCCTAATGCAAAGGTAGAATGGGAAGTGTAACTAGAGACCTGTCTGGCAAGAGTTTAATCTCTTCAACAAGTTGAAGCTCAAAAAGGAATCCTACAGAAAGTGGAAACTTGATCATAGAACTAGAGAAGAGTATGAGTACTGCACAGGCATGTAGGGAGAAAATTAAAAAAAACAAAGGCACAATTTGAGATGTAGCTCCTGGCAAGGGACATACAAGGCAATAAAAAGGGATTCTACAAGCATGACAAGTAAGAGAAAAACCATAGAAATTAAGGTCCTTTTACAGAACATGGAAGGTAATCTAGTTACAGATGATGCAGAGAAGGCTAAAGTATGTAATGCCTTTTTTATATCGGTCTTCACAAAGAGACGCAGCTTCCAGATAGTGAGTGCTGTTGGCAGCAAAGACTGGGAAGGAGACAAACTGCCTAGAGTATTAGAAGAGGTTAGGGATTACTTAGAGAAGCTAGATGGTTCCAAGTTGGCAGGGCTGGATGTAATACACCCTAGGGTACTGAAGGAATAGTTTGAGGTCATTCAGAGCTACAAGATATCCTCTGTGAAAAGTCATGGAGGTCAGGTGAGTTCCTGGATGACTGGAAAAGGGCAAACAGTGCCCATCTGTGAAAGTACAGGCCAGTCAGCTTGACCTTGATACCCGGCAAGATCATGGAGCAGGTCCTCAAGGAATCTATTGTGAAGCATTTAGAGGAAAACAAGGAGGAACAGCCAGCATGGGTTAACTAGGAGAAAGTCATGCCTGAGAGACCTGATTTCCTTCTATGATAAGGTGAGAAGTAGGGCTGTGCAAAGCTTCAGTCCGTGATTCAATTCAGTGGAGATTCAGCCCAATTCAGTGGCCGAATCTCTGAATCTGAATCGAATCGGAGGACTCTTTAATCTCTCCGCATTGAATCGGAAACTTCTGAATCGATTTAGAGAGATTCAGCCATTCAGACAGCTTTAAATGTTTTTTTCTACATACCTGTAGGTAGCAGGGACTTGTGATTGCTGCTCTGCTGGGGCAGATGCAGCATCCCACAGAAGCATGGGGGGCTTCCCAGTGCACTCAGCAGCAGACCCAGAAGTGGACCAGAAGCACACCCAGTCCACTTCCGAGCATGCTGGAGAGCCCCCTGTGCTGCCGTGGGACGCTGCATCTGCCCCAACACTGCAGTGATCACAAGCTGTGCTGCTACCTCAAGGTACATAAAAAAAACTTTTAAAGCTTTGCCCGTGTCCGAATTGCTGATTTGCCGAAACAGCATCAAATCATCAAATTCAGATTCAGTCAAATCAAACCAGGGGCAGTGATCTGAATCAATGGATCGAATCACTGTCCCTGATTCAGGCTGAATCTGAATCAAATAGGGTTCATTTCGAACAGCCCTAGTGAGAGGCGTTGTGTATGGGAGGAGAGTAGTGGCAGGAGGTACCTTGGCTGTAGTAAGGCTTCTGACATGGTCACTCACTCTGGAGGGTAGGACTAGGATCCAGAATGACCTGGATAGACTGGAGAAATCATTGTCAATCAGTCAGCTGATATTCAGCAAGGACAAGTGCAAAGTCCTGCACCTGGGACAGAATAATTGCATCCAGCTACAGACTGGGGAATGACTGGCTAGGCTGCAATATTGCAGAGAAGGACCTGGGGGTTACAGTTAACCATAAGCTGAATATTAGCCAACACCATGCTTTTGTTGCAAAAAAAAAAGCCAACAGCATCCTCGGTTGTGTTAGCCATGGAGTTGCTTGCAAATCTAGGAAACAAGGGAAGTGATTCTTTTTCTATGTGCAGTGCTGGGGAGGCCTCAGCTGAAGTACTGTGTCCAATTATGAGCCCCGCACTTAAGGAAGAACGTGGACAGTTTGGAGAAAGTCTAGTACAGGGTGACAAAGATGATTAGGGGCCTGGGAAGCAAGAATTATGAAGCAGTGCTGAAAGAACTAGGGTTATTTAGTCTAGAGAAAAGAAGACTGAAAGGGGATTTGATAGGGGTCTTCAAATACATGAAGGGCAATTACAGTGAAGAAGGAGATGACCTTTTCTCTGTGAGGATAGGGGACAGACTAAGAGAAATGGCTCTAAGCTACAGCAGAAGAATTTAGACAGACATGTGACTGGGATGATTTAGCCAGGGATAAATCTGCCTAGAGCAAAGGGCTATTTTAGGTGACCTTGTGAGGTCTCTTCTAGCCTTACTTCCTATGATCCTATGAACCCGAGTTATTTGGCCAAATGAATGACAGCTAAGAAGAGGTTTGATTGCTGTGTATAAAAACAACGGGGGAGACAGGCTGGAGACAGGTAAATGCCATGCCATGGAGGGTGAAGTACTATTTAGGCTAAAAAACAATGGTGGTACAACAAATGGTTGTGCACTTTCCAGGACTAAATTTAAGTTGGAAGAATGTTTCCAACAATCAGAGAGATGAGATTCTAGACCAGCCTTTCAGCGTGAGCAGAACTGGCAAAACAACCCAAATTATTAACTTATTTCAGGACAGACTATAGTCAGTTTCTGAATGGCATTAGATGATATGGTGTCTGCAATGGCAGGGGTCTGGACTCAATGACAGTCCTGTATTCATGTGTGTAAATTAACATAATTCCACTTAACAGAGCATCTCCTCAAAAGCTGTGGTTTCATAAAGTTGAAAGAGGCTCTGCACAAAGAGAGATGCTAACTAGGTAACACAAGGGGAGTATAATTATGCATAAGAACACAGTTGGGGGGCCTTTTATGGCAAGTACTATTTTATTGGAAGAACTGAAAGACAGAGGCAGTACATAAAAAAAGGCCCAATTTGTCATCAACTGTCATCAACTATTCCACAATTTCCCTTATAAACCATGAAAAATTAAAGTGACAGTCAGGTCAAATTTGGCCTGAAATGCAACATTTGAAAAAAATAAGCTTTTATAAAACCTAAGTAGACATCTGTCCCCAAATTCCAAGACAAACAATGTTTTAAAGGCTACTCATTTCCTTGTAATTTTTGCAATGTTGTAGCATTCTGCTAGCTGACTATACAGGCACATTTTGTAACAATGCTCCAACATGAAATGCCATTTAAAAAATAACATTGAACTTTACACCACTTCACTCCCCACTTCCCCTTTCCCCCCCATTGCCAGAGGGAGGAAAAGAACAAGCCTCGTCGTGGATTATTCGTTATGTCACCTTTTGCACTACTGGAAAGCACTCAGATATTGTGGCACTAAGGAAGAGCCAATAACTTATATACAGTAGGATTTAAGAACCAAAATAGTTTGATTAATGGCTGTCTAAACCCCCAAACAGAACCAACTGGCAGCTCTGTAAAGTAGGGTATGTCTTTTTGTTATGTATTTAACCAGAAGCTAGTACAATGGGGCCACATCTGCCAAATATATGAGTCTATCTTCCCTGTCCAAGTTGAGAGAGACGGCACAAACATCACAAGAAATAAAATGTAAAATAAGTTTTCTCAGGTCTGTAATACTTTGAAATCATGTAATGTTGACATCTATTTTGGACTTGTTTAATTGCACCAATTAAATTCTTCTAGTCAGAGTTACTTAGGCAGAGACAATCCTATTGCCGACATGCTCAGCTTTCAGAAAATCCTGGACCATATATAACAAACAAGCATCTCACCAAGAATTAACGACCTGCACAGACTCAATTAAACACAGCTTGTAAGACTATCTGTAGAGCATTACCTTGTGAAGTCCAATAATAGTGGGGGATAACATGTGATTGGGCCTCATGAGCCCAAACTTACCCCCAATGAGGGTGTTTTGCCCTTTATTGTAAAAGGTTGGGGGACAAGTAGGATCACACTCAAATTCATCACACTGTAGAAAAAAATCCTAAAATAGGTGCGTTATTAAAAGTAATCTCTGCCCCCCTGAAGTCATTGCAAAATGTCTAAGGACTTCAGTGGTGTAGGAACAAGCCCATGGTGTATAAACATGAAGAGAAAGGACTGAGCTAGTGGATGTGTGGACTGAGTTGCTATTTACCCAGCAAGCAATGGAGAAGCAAGATTTTATTGTAGAAGCTAGCATTTCCAGTAACACTGCCATTTATGCTCCTTCCCACTATCATTTGCACTAACAGGTAGTAACGAAATTAATATTTATATGTTCAATATTTTATGATATGTTGCAAAACCATTCTGTAATCTGCTACAGAATAGTTAATGGCTCGTATTTCAGCCATTAACCCTGATCAACCCTGATAAAAAGGATCCTGAAATAAAAAATTGAGAAAAGGCTTTTAGAAAATACTACATGCTGAAATTAATAGGGCTATACAAAGCTTTGTTGGCCGTTTCGTTTCGAGGCTGTTTCTACTTGTTTCGAGCTCAAAACAGTGAAACTGAAATGAAACAAAGGGCTTCAAAATAGCCTCAAAACGAAACGAGGTCAGTCAAAATATTTCAAATTGTGAAGCAGCCACCCGGGTGGTGGGAGGCAGGGGAGAGCCAGGACTGCTCTCTTAGTGGCTCCACAGCCCCATTAGGCTCAGCCCAGTGTGGAGCACAGCCGTGGGTCTCCCCGCCTCCTGCCACCAGACTGCACTCCATGGTGCTGATCAGAGCACAGCACCAGCCCTGCCCACCTCCTGCTGCTGGGCTGTGCTCCAGTCAGCTCCCCCAGCCCCACGGAGTTCAGCCCGGTGGCAGAAGGTGGTCAAAGCTGGCACTGCGCTCTGTCTTCCACCACTGGGCTGAGTTTCATGGGGCTGTGAGCTGCTGGGAGCTGAGCCTGGTGTTGGGAGCCATCTCCTCAAGCCAGACTGAGTTTCCAAGCACTGGGAACAGAGCCCAGCTGGGGAAGTGCCTCCCCCAGCTGGGCTGAGTTCCTCAGCACTGGGTCCCAGGCGGCAGGAGCAGCCTCCTGTGATCTGGCAGGTAGATTGCAGGCCTGCCTACACCACCAGGAGGGCTTCAGGGGCTCTGCTAGACTCCTCCCAGGGGTGCAGGCCCCAAATCTGCCTGCCAGATCACAGGAGGCTGCTCCTAGTCCCTGGCTCCTGCTTGTCAGCAATTTGAGGTGCAGTTTCCTAGAAACCCCTACACCTATGTCCTTGAAACTTGGCAGACTTTATGCCCTCAGAAGGGGCTACCACACCTGCGTGTTTCATTGGAATCAGGTGAAAAATGACAAAGTTATAGGCTGCTTCATGCTTCTCCACTATAGCCTAAGGGCGAAACGTTGAAACAGCATTGAAACAGCGAAACCATTTTGACGAAATGGAACAGAACAGTGCTTTCAAAATGAAATGAAACTCAAAACAAAACACTATTCTGTTGAAATGTCAAAATGAAAGACGAAGTGGAATGCTGCTGTTTTGCACAGCCCTAGAAATTAACCATGACAATTGGTGGCTTGCACTCCAATACAATCTGATTCTGCTATAGCAAGTTTCATAGTGTATACTAAGTTGTCTTTTCCTTAAGTGATGCTGACCACAATCTCAGTTTGCTTGAAACACTCTCTCAAAATAACGTTACTGAGAATTTACTGAGAAAAACCACTTGCTGTGTGGAATTTCAACCAACCTTCTTGTAAACACTGAACCAGGAAAAGAAACTTTAAGATTAAACAAGGTGAGAAGCACCTCTGTCAAAAACAAAATAATCCACAAAATCAAAGTTTGTGCTTGAGCAGCTGGAAGAAATACATATTACTAGGGGTCAGCTCTCCCAGGCACTAAATATTTTCCTCCTGATCTAGCAAAGCACTTAAGCACTTAATGCCTGAGTCTCACTGAAGTCTGTGAGACTTAAGTACTTTGCTAGATCAGGGGCAGAATGTTCTTCACCTTGTGGCATGGCTCAAGCCCTTGAAGAGCAAAGGTTTCAGTGGCAACAGGGTTTAAGAGATTAGACTGAGTAAATACTTTATTTCCAGATGAAAGAAATGATGGGTATGGAACATCCAAGGACAGGACACATAACCTGGGAGAGATATTAGAAAGCTGAACTGGCAGACAGCAGGGTGCTACAGCAAAGGCCAGAGACTGGTTACCTTTCAGTGTCTTAAAGAGGCCAGTCTAAATGTTTATGGTACTGATTCAGCAAAGCATTTAAATACATGCTTAAATCTACCCCTGTTCAGTAAAGTACATGCTCTCTTTATTTGTACAGCAGAGACTTCCCATGTCTGAAGAAGGGTGATTGCACCCAAAGGCTTGCAATAAACTTTTCCCCAACTACTCAGTTGGTCTAATAAAAGATATCACAGCTTCCCAAAAGAACCTTGTCTGCCTATGTCCTTAGTCCAAGGGTGGGCAAAATATGGCCTATGGGCCAGATACAGGACAGTAGGCCATTCTATCTGGCCCACGGGGCCCCTAAAAAATTTAGAAAATTAATATTTATCTGCCCCTGGCTGCCTCTCTAAGTTGACAGGACCCAGGGGCAGTAGGACCCAGGGGAAGCCACAGGAGGACTCTGCAAGAGCAAGGCCTACCCACCCCCTCTCACCCCACCATTCCCCCTTCCCCCCAGCTGGAAGGGCTGTGGGGTTGTTTGTGCCTGCTTGCACCAGAGTGGGAAATTCAGGTAAGAAGGTGGGGGTGGGAGGCAGGGGAGGACTGCAGGTGATTGTCCCAGTCCTCAGGGCTGGGCTGGCTTCTGCTGAGTCTAGCGGTCTAGCCATGCAGCTGGGATCCACATGGTACACAGTGGCTGATGGGCATGCAGGTAAGTGGGGAAAGCAGCGGCAGGGGCGAGGGAGTGGAAGTGAGTGGGAGAGCAGGAGAGCAGGGCCTGTGCCAGTGTTTCAGGGTCAGCACTACCAGGGCTCAAAGAGGGGTGGGAGGAGTGTGGGGCATGGGCTGGCAGGGGTCTATGGACCTAGGCTGTGCTGCACCAGCAGGGAGAGAGGGAAGTTGGCGCAGCTTCATAGAGCCCCTGCTGGTTGGGAACCTGTGCTCCTGCCATTCTGCTCTGGGCCCCCGCTGGTGCTGGCTCCATGTTCCCGTCTGGCTGTTGCTGGTTCTCATGCACCCGCTTGCTCCCAGGTGCAGTCCCGATCCACATTCACCCAGCTGGGCTGAGCACTGGCAGCAGGAGACAAACTGCTGCTCAGCATGGGGGGAAAGCAGCCCCTCCTGCTGCTGGCAGTTCCTGGTGCAGCCACTTGGAGCCTGTGCAGGGCTGTCCTGCATCTCCACTGCATCGCCATCGCCTCTAGTCTGCCCTGCTGGGCAGTGATGACAGCACAAAGCAGACACAGGGCAGCTCCACACATGCTCCAAGTGGCTGCACCAGGGAGCTCTGGCAGTGGTAGGGGCTGCTTTTCCCCCATACTGAGCAGCAGTTTGTCTTGCACTGCTCCTGCTGAGCCTGGGCTCCAGTGCTGGCTCCAGGCTCACCCACTGGGGCTGAGCAGTGGCAGCAGCAGCTAGGCAAAAACTCCTGCTTGCCATGGGAGAATGTGACCCCTCCCCCTTGCCACTGCCAGGCAGCTTTTGCTGCAGCCTCCTGGAGCCTGCGCTGTGCTAGGCTGTGCCACAGGGCACTTGGGCTCTGGGTTGTTGCAGGGTGGGAGCAGGTGCTGACCAGCTCAGGGGGGTGCACACAGGGGGCTCCCATGCACACCCTCAAACTCTTCCCACAAACCCCACAGCCACACCCTCCTCCACACACAATCATGCACCCCACAAATACCATACCCACACATACCCCCCCATACCCACCCACCCATATCCCCCGACCTGCCTGCACACCCCACACACTATATGAGTAAGACTGCTTTTTGAGCTCTTATGCACACAGATCAGGACAAAAATATATATTTTTAATTAAATTAAAATATATTATTATGGATGTTTGATTGTGTGTGTGTGTGTGTGTATTTCCATTCTAAGATGACAAACCCTCTTCCCCAAAGGGGTACTTCCAGGGTCTCCTGATTCAATCTGGATTCGGAGCTTTGGACACCGAATACGGGCAAATCTCTGCCAAATCAAATTAGGGACCGAAGCTTCGTACAGCCCTAGTAGAAAGTAAAACAACAGCTGCCTTGTACTTTGCACTGCACAATATACAACCATCTTATGTAAAAAACAAACACAGTAACTGGCACATATTGGGTAATTACATAGAGCAGGAAAAAAAAACCCAGTGACCATAAGAGAAATCTGAACATTGTGTCTATTAGCCGTGTAAATATTTTTCCTCTTGGATGTACTATATATAAAGGTAGCCAGCTCGGCAGGCCCACAGACCACAGTTAATTTTGTTAGTCATATCTAATCTGTAAAACAGGGCTCGCATAAGGTCAAGGATGGGCCAGAACCTGCTGCAACAAATGAAGGGAGTAGGAGAAAGGAGCTTGAGGGAAAGATAAGCACCTGAGTCCTCCTTCCCACCTCATTCACATTGCCTGCCTCAAGCAGTAGCATCACTAGAGCAGGGGGAGCAGGGCACCAGTCCCAGGCACTGCTTTAGAGAGGGTGTCACAATGGCAGTCCCTGAGTGAGCCTGCACTGTGGCAGTAGCAGCCAGACTGCAGGGCTCACTCATCATGCCCTGCCCCGTTTTCCATCATTCTGCCCAGGCCACTAAAATTGCTAGTTATGCCTCTGTCCTCAGATCTGTACTTATGGTGATGGCTTCAAGTGCATGGGTGAAACAACATGGCCTCCGTAGCTCTGAGCTTGGGGTCTTATTGAGGCCTAAGGACCCTCGCTCAGTACTAAACTTATGCTAAACTTCAACATCCTGTTTTTCCACGGGCCTGGACTGGACTGACAGGGAACTGGACATAGCTTCAACAGGCATTCCAGGGGAAAAGTGTCACTGAGGAGGGTCTGCTTCCTCCTGCCTCATCTCCAAAGGGTCTCTCTCATCCACGGGTTACTGACACACACTCATTTGAGAAAAACAGCTCCCCTTTTGGCTGCTAAGAGGCCTACAGTGCTTATAGGGTCACAGAGAAGTAGAAGTAGTAGGGTCATAGAGAAGTAGAAGTAGTAGGGTCATAGAGAAGTAGAAGACCTCTGATCACCCAGTCCAGAGGTCACCTAGTCCAACCCCCTGCTTGAGGCAGGAGCATCCCTCTCCAAACTATCCCATACAATCATAATCTCAACTCTACAAAAGACTACCATCAATCCTGACACAACATAGGCCTAACAGTGCCTGGTGAAGCCGGCAGCAGCAACACCAATTCTCTCCTGCCTCCAAGAAGAGCCAGGCCTTCTACCTCCCCAGCCCCACAGGAATTGCAGAGTCTCAAGGAAGCTGGAATGAGTGTGGAAGGGGAGAGGGAACAGAAGAATGTGTGAAGGGGTGGCTGAGAGCAAAGGATGTTGGTGAGGAATATGGGTAGAGGCAGGATGAAGATGCAGACAAAAGGAAAGATATTTACCTGGAGAATAACCAGAGTTCTTTGAGATACGTTGCCTTTATTTTTTCCCCCACTTCAGACGCATATGTACTCTACAGCAGCAGTTCTCAACCTTTTTGTACCAGGACCCATTTGTAATCATCGATGGACAGTCCCGATCCAGTGCTCCTCTCTCCTGACCCGCGGCCCCCAGGCTCTCAGTGTGTGGGGCAGCGGGTGGGTGTAGGGCATGGGAGGCCCCAAGCAGCCCCACGCAGGCTGCAGCTCTGTCAGCCTGCAAGGGAAAAGCCACGTTTCCCCATGTTTTTCTCCTTTAAAGGAGAATCCATTTTTAAAGTTTGTTTGCAATCCTTTCATATCTTCTTGTGACCCACTTCTGGGTTGTGACCCAGGGGCTAAGAAACATTGCTCTAGAATATTCAAGATTGCAGTCTTTGTAATCAGCAGTGTCTGCTGAGTTTGTGCATGCCCCCTGTGTAGCCTCACTCTGCCAAACTGAGGGCACAGAGGACAGCATCTGATTAGCCATCATTCATAACTCCTTCTCCCCCCTTTATCCAGTTCTATAAAAGGACTCTGAAGGAAAGCAGGAGTGCAGTTTGTGGAACACGATGTGTATACAACACAGCTCAAAGAGCTCCAGTTACTACAGACAATTTTTTTTGCTCTGTGTTCTGCCATATATAAATTCTACCCTCAATGATGTCTAAGCAGTGATACGACTAAGACTGAAGACAGACAAAAACAGCTCTGCCAAAAGAAATATCTGCTCTGGAAGTGTCCTCTAATACCTAAAGTCTGGTACAAGTATAGTATGTAGGGGACACTATATGGTAGGTGTCAGATGAAGTAAGCCCTCTACTTATGAAAGCTTATGCTATGTCACTGATTTAGTTAGCCTATAAAATGCATATCTACCCAGCCTTGTGCCTGACTTTAGACTAACACAGCTAACTACCTCTCTCTGGTGTCAGTTATGATACAGAAGCAACGTTGGCTGCCTTCATCCTAATACAAAGGACTCAAATATTATCCAAAAGTCCTAATTTAGTTAGACCAGTGGTTGTCAACCAGGAATACGTGTAGCCTTAGGGGTAATTAAAAAGGTCCTGGGGGGGTACGCAGACATAATGTAGTCAAAAGATGCCATGTGGACAGCTGCAGTGTAGCACGCAGGTGGCCAAGAGAACAGCTGGGTCCAGCTGGTAAGTATGTTGTGAGGGAGGAGGGGTGGAGGGTGCATATTGAGGTTCCAGCAGTGGAGGAGGGAGTGGGGCTGGGGCTGCCCAGCCAGGGCAGGGCACACTACTTAGCTGTGCAGGGGGTGCCTCCAGCCACTGTGTGTACCCCAAAAGGCTATGGCGGGCATATGCCCCTGGATCTGCGCAGGGCAGGGTGGGATGCTGCACCAGGGGCTGTGCCAGGCTGTTCCCAGTGGGGGCTGGGCCAGGCTGCACTTTGGAGCAGTGGTGGTGCTGAGAGGGGGCTATGGGAGGAGCTGCAACCATCCCAATATTCACACCACCACCACCACCTACCCTGAGCACAACCTGGCCCAGCCCCTGCCAGGAAGAGCCCAGTGCCAGCCCCAGCCCGCCCCACCCCATGTGCAGATCTGGGGTCACATGTCTCTGTGTGCAATGGTGGGAGCTGGGGTGGAGCACAGGATGGAGCCAAGGGTTGGGCGTGGGAGGGGGGCCATGGCTCCCACCACTGCGTGCACCTCAGGAGGGCACTGGGGCATGTGTCCCTGGATTTGCATGGGGTGCAGAGGGATGCTGCTGCCAGCTGGGGTGGTGCCAGGCTGTGCTCAGGGTAGGCAGCGGCAGTGCTGGGAGGGGGTTATGGGGGAGCTGCAGCCACACCAGAATTTGCTGTGGGCCCTCCATAGCCCCCTCCCAGTGCTGCCACTGCCCATCCTAAGCGCAGCCCAGCCCCCTTCAGGAACAGCCTAGCACTGGCCCCAACCCACAGCACCAGCCTGCCCTCCCCCATGCAGATCTAGGGGCACACAGCCCCTTGCCCTCATGAGGGTGAACATAGCTGTGGGGGCCACCCCGGCTGGGCAGTGGTAGCCCCAGTGGCAGCCCCAGCCCCACCACTGGGCCATCCCACCCTTATCCCATATGCAGATCCAGGTGCACACACCCACATGCCCTCCTAGGGTGAGTGCACCAGCAAGGGCTGCCACCCCTTCTCTGCACCCCCTGGACGAGCTGCTTGCTGCTCTGTCCCAAGCTCTGCCCCAGCTGTGTAGCCCCAGCCCCAGCCCCACTCCCTCCCTCACTCTGGGGGCCTCAGTTTGCACACCCTCCCTTAAAAACCAAGAAAAAAAAATATAAAGGGGTACCTGAGGTGGAACTTTGAGACAGAAGGGGTACACTTGTTAAAAAAGGTTGAAAACCCCTGAGCTAGACCATAGCACATACACTCCAAAACCTATTTGAATAATCTGCTGGTGGAAATAAGATGGTCTTTCAACCTCGTCATGAAAGTTAGAAAGAAAATCTTGGGGAAGTTAGTTTGATTAGTCGTAGGGGAAAAGCTACGACTTTGGTGTGTATAGTCTGTCATGGTGTATAACTTAGCTTCACCATGACTAAACTGAGCTTTTTTTTAAAAAAAAGAAGGCATATGTAGGCTCATTTAAATAGAAGCCTGGCACTATTTGGCAGGAACTTAAGGTATAGCCTAAGAGACACGTTATCAGAATGGAAAACAGTAGCATCCTTATTTCTCAAAAGCTTTTTGGATGATGTGACTGGTAGAAGGAAGGAAATTTTTATCACTAGGTGTGGGAGACCACATGTTGCTGTGGGTTTTACTAGGGTCCCACAGAGGTATTGGTTTTCTTATAAGTAGAAAAATTGGGTCTGAACCCCTAAAGAATCTGGACTTAATGGGGTGGAAATACAGATGAATGATAAATGCCGATATCTACAAGGTGAATCCTGAAAGAGCTAACAAAATCCCAGGTTCTTTAGAGGGAGAAAATAGTCTTAAAATTGCTAGAATCTGCCTCAAGCTGTTGTTAGTGATGCTGTTCGCATCAAATTGAATACCTTCTCTATTTAGCAGCATAAGTTGTTCTGGTGGATTCTTTCCTGTTATTAGTTAGAACTTTCTGCACATCAATCAGTCTATTTCTGGCATCCATCCAACAACTTACTGCCAGATGTAGGGTGAATGACTTGAAATGAAGGATGGTTCCTGTCAGATATAAAGGGAATGAGCTGGGATGGAAGATGGATCCTTCATTTTGAGACAACAGGTCTCAGAATTAATTAGAGACATTAATGTCAAAGAGTGGCTTGCTATCTGCATCCATTCTGGACACCAGATTTACTTCAGGCAGGTTGAGGCTAATTAGGATGACCCTGGCTGTATCTTGTTTGATCTTTCTGAGTATGCTCAGGAGCGATGGACTTGGGAGAAAAAGGTAATGGAACTGGAAGTGTATCTGAGAGGGATCCTGGACTCTGACCTCTAGAACAGAAGGTTTGACACTTCACGGTCTTACTCCAAACAAACAGATCTATTGATAGATAATCACATTTCTTGAAAACCAACTGAATCATTCAATTCTGAATTGTCCACTCAACAGTCTCATGAAAAGTGCCTCCTTAGACTGCCTGCCAAGGAGCTCCTCAGGCCTGGGAGATGAGTTGCTGAGAGACACTTGAAGCTGAATGAGCCAGTTCCCTAATCAAGCAGTCTTTCAGCACAGAGTTGAGTAAGACTTTCCTTGCCTTTTTTTTTAAATACATAAAAACACAGCAGCTCTGCTGTCTGTCAAGATCTGAAGGTCTTGAAGATATGATTCAATTGCAAGCTGCTGGTATCTTTGCCAAGTGCTCCAAGTTCCAGAATCTCTCAGCGTAAATGCATCTCCTTGAGGATCCATTGTCTTGAGCCCAATGGTGAACGAAGCATGTTCCCTAACCTGGTAAGAAAGCAGCTGTCACTCTAGTTTTGGTTGGGAAGTTGTAGAAACAAGACATGTGTGACCAGATTCAATTATAAGGATAGAATCAGAAACAACCTAGGCCAGTAATCTGTGGCAGAAACCAAGGAGCCAGGGTCAAGAACCAGAAAGGAAGAATCAAAGGCAGAAACCAGGGGCTTGGGCCAAAGTCAGGCACAAGAGATGTGGAGACAAGTGTTGAGGAGAAAGGCAGTAATTCTACTTGAAGCATTTGTATTGAGTGCTTGAGCTCACCTGCCATAGCTATCTTTCAGGAGGTGCCTTGCTGCTGCCTTTCAGCTAATCAGGCAACATGCAGATGGAGCCAGCCTGACATACCCCAGTTAGGGTGGGACTGACTGTTAGGGCTCCTGTACACATTGCTTTTTATTGACTCAGGGAGGAGAGAATGTCTTACGGAGTCATCAGAAGCACAATTAAGTTGTGCCTGGTAGGAACATACACTGATTTCGCCTAACTGTGCATGCAACCTGGCAACATCCATTTCACAAGAGTGAAGGAATTTGGAATGTGGCAAAGAAACAGAAACCTGTGAGAGGGCTGGGAGGGATATGCCAGGAAAGAGCATGTAAGCACACTCAATGGGCCAGATCCAGAGTGATCTCTCTAGTTTTATGATGTCTTCTGCTCACTTGCACAACATTCCTGATAGAAGGCCGAGCATGATTGCAGTCTAGGCACTCTGAGCACAAGGACTCTGGTGTTGTCAACTCTAAGCGGGATGGATAGGATAAGGCACCAGAATTTTTTATTGCACAAGGGGTGTGGGGAGTGAAGATCAAAGTTTGCAAGAAAGATTCCTCCAGCCTTCCCACCATAGGATGGACATAAAAGAGTTTGGTCATCAAAAACCATGGGCTCCTCAAGGTCTACGCAGATCTCAGGGGACCCTGAGAGCTCACTACCACCCTATACCTCCACCCTACTTCCACTTTGATTCCAGGGAAGCCACCTTAATTTGGGATTTCTCCCCAGATGACATCCCCCAAATTCTTAGGGTGAAGTTATATGTTATACTATACCATACTAAGGGCACTTAAAATATGAGTGTCTGCACCTTAAAGCTTGTTAACTAATGCTAAGCGCCCTCTGAACATCTCAGTGTTAAACCACTGCAGGAGAGGGTTAAACCTGGGCTGTGCTACCTAGCTTGCATTAGGGTAATTTCAGTCTGCTCCATGGATATGAAACAAGGAATTTGCAGTCCTCCAGCATACCAGGATACATCAACTCCCTACCACCTCCCCACCTGGAGCAGAGACTGAGCCCAGGTGTCCTGGTTCCTAGCCATGCTCCTGCTCCCCAGCTCTCTAGTGGCAGATTAGAGTGGTGCAGGAGAAACAGCATTAACCATTAACATGTGACTGTTCCCAGTACACTCCAACTTTAATACTGCTTAGCATTTCACAGATCTAGCATGGTCTAAGTGTAATGTGTAACTTCACCCTTAGCAAGAGACAAAGTTACCAACCAAGCAGTAAACTGCATGGACAAGTAGGAATTTAAATATGCCAAGCAAGTTATTTCCACCATTTTATTCCAAGGGAGCCCCAAACTAGCTCTCTCTCTGGGACCAAGTTGATAGAATTCACTTGTACAAAGATCAGCTGCACTATAGAAACAACAGTTGCTCAGTTTTTAGACATCAGTGTCACCTCTGCTGAAGTTCAGATAGATAACACCAGTATGGGTTTCACTATGCCAGTTTTCATTATCTGTACAGCATGCTTTCATTCTGCATCCCAACCACTACTGGCAAAGACTTAACTTTTATCTATATCATGTCTGATCATTTTCTCTTTAAAGGCTGCCCTCCACTATAGAGTAATTATGTGTTATAGCTTGATAGTTCCCATTTATTTTACCTGACCTGCTCACAAAACCCCCTCACTCATGCTTTTGTCAGTCAACTTGCAATGCTAACACAACTAGAGCACAGCTCATCCTGTGAGTGGCTCCCTCACTGTAATGCTTGAGAGTACTTTTTTAAATCTACCTAGCTTTACCATTTAACTTCATCTGGAGTTTATTTCAAGGTAGCCTTCTATGATATCACCATAATATACAGCATAAAAACTGACCTCACACTGCAACAGAACTATGACTTAGTTATATTTGATGTGTATGACTTTTAAAAGAACAGAAATGCACAGGTGAATAAAACTCTTTTCCTCTTCATAATAGAATCACAGAAAATTAGGGTTGGAAGCGGCCTCAGGATATCATTTAGTCCAACCCTCTGCTCAAAGCAGGACCATCTCCAACTAGATCATCCCAGCAAAGACTATGTCTAGCCAGATCTTAAGCCCTCTCAAAGATGGAGATTCCACAACTGCTTTGCATAACCTGTTCCAGTGCTTCACTACCGTCCTAGTGAGAATGTTTTTTCCTAATAGCTAAGCTAAACTTCCCTTGCTGCAACTTGAAACCATTCTGCTCCTTGTCATCTGGCACCACTGAGAACAACCTAGCTCCATCCTCTTTGGAACCAACCACACCTCAGGTAGTTGAAGACTCCAATTAAACCTCCTCTCAGTCTTCTCTTCTCCAGACTAAATAAGTCCAGTTCCCTCAGCCTCTCCTGAGAAGTCCCCAGCCCTCCATGTGTCCCAGCCCCCTAACCATTCTCATTGCCCTCCACTGGACTCTCCAATGTGTCCACATCCTTTCTGTAGTGGGGGGCCCAAAACTGAATGCAGCACTCCAGATGTGGCCTCACCAGTGCTGAATAGAGGGGAAGAATCAATTCCCTCGATCTGCTGGCAACGTGCCTGTTAATGCAGCCCAGTATGGTGTTAGCCTTCTTGGCAACAAGGGCACTGTTGGTTCATATTCAGCTTATTGTCCTCTGTAACCCCCAGGTCTTTTTCTGCAGAGCTGCTGCTTAGCCAGTCAGTCCCCAGCCTGTAGTGGTGCATGGGATTGTTCTTCCCTAAGTGCAGGACTTTGCACTTATTTGTATTGAATCTCATGAGATTTCATTTCATCAAAGTAAAGCGAATAATGCAGTAGAACACTTAGGTATAAGCCTAGTGGCTGCACCCACACAAGCAAGGGCTTGTCTTTGCAGCAGCACAAATAGCAGTGGCACAAATTTGTGCCGCTACTTTGTGCTGCAGTGGGTGCCCCGCCCATGTGCTTTGCAGCGCTGCAGGGGAAGGCCACCTGGGACACAGGGTGCCTCAGCAGAGACTAGCCATGCCTTGTGCTGAGGCACCCTGTGGCCTGGCCAGCTGGGGAGCAGTATGTGGAGATGTGGGAGCAGGGTGCCCATGGCTGGCTGCTCCCCCATCTCCGCACACTGTGGAGCCCCTGCACTGAGACATCCTGCACCCCAGCCAGCCACTCCCTGGTCTCCACATGCCTCAGCGTGAAGGCTTCACCGTAAAGCCCCTGTGCTGAGGCACATGAAACCCCTGTGCTAAAAGCATACTGCACCCCGGTCAGCCATGGAGCAGCTGGCTGGGGCACAGCATGGGAAGCAAGGGAGCAGACAAACCAAAGCTGCTTGCTCCCCTGTCTTGAAGCACATTGTGCCCCAGCCAGCCTGGGGCTCAGGGGGCCTCAGTGCAGGGGCTCCATGTGCCTAAATGCAGAGGCTTTGCAGCGGAGCCTCTGTGCTGAGGCACAAGGAGACAGGGAAGCAGCCAGCCGAGGGCTGTCTGCTCCCCGGGGAGCAGCTGGCTGGAGCACAGGGTGCCTCAGCATGGGGGCTCCACAGTGCACAGAGACAGGCTGCCTGCTTCACTCTCTCTGCATTTGTCCCAGCACCTGGCACCGCTTTTTTCCCAGATTTTTTTTTTGCTGCCAGGAAACCCAGTACCAAATTTTGCCCTGGTGCTGCAAATCAGCATCACAGTCAAATATCCCTTGTCAGGATGACATGGTTAAGACACCCCTATTTTTGTAGCCAGTGGCACACAAGGGAACGATGCAGTTACGATCGTGTCCAGCTACTTTCGACTTACCAGCCCAATGACCAAATATTTTCAGCTAGATCAAGAAGGACTGGCCTTCAGAGCAAGTCTGGAGTGTGGCTTCAATTCACACCTCTCGATGTGTGGCTAGACTCCTTAACCAGTACATCCTTGTGCTGTCAAAGGCAACTCGTAGATCAAGATGGCTTTGCTGATGGATCCCAAGCACCAGATCATGTTAAACAGTTAACAGCATCATCCAACAGTCCAGTTAAACCCAAACAACCACTGCTGCTCTTTGTATGTGAAGGGGAAAAAAACAGTCCATTGAGTGAAGAGTTAATTATAGGAATTGTATTCAATTCCTACAATTAAGGGAAACCATGTGTAGAGGTTTTAATTAACAGAGATCTTAGAGAATTTTATTTTGGCCTGAGGGCCTTATCAGGCCCACTCTGTCTCCTTTAGCATTTTCACTAGCTGTGCAGTTGCTAGCACTTACAATTGAAAGTAATGCTGGAAATATGGATGACAGTATTTATGGGATGAACAATAAAATGATGACTTATTGATTTGCCTCTTTCCCTGTTCTCCAACCTCTTTTACTCTACAGGATGTCATATAGTTGATGGCTACAAAGTTAATCTAAGGAAAAGGTGGTTCCTGCCATTCATGCTCATGAAACTATCCTCAGCCCTCTCTCAGTTAATTCTAAACTAACAGAGGTGGAGATTATATAAAATGCTTTAAATAGCTTTTAATCTCAGCTACCTGTAGGGATGGTGATTACATTTGCGTGCCATTATCTTCTACTTGTCTTCATGACAGTATATACAACATTTATCTGTTGATGACCTTACTTAGATATAGCTGCTGGCCTTTTTTGGTCTTCATCACATCCATCAGTTTTAGAGTTCCCAAGGTTGTTATGCAAATGCCTAATTTAAAAGACCAGTTGTCTGCTGAAGTCAATGCAATTATTTAAATTATATGCTTAAAGCTAGGTGTGCACTTAAATGGTCTTAGTGCCAGGTGAAAAACTGCACGGGTAGGTCCCTTTCCAAAATTCATTGAATAGGAATTTCACCTTCCTTGTTACAAACACCATGAAAAAGGCCCAGTGTTAGTCCTGTTGTATAACACCTTCCCCCTGTTTGCTCTATAACCATCCCCTACCCACAACTAGCTTCTCTTGCAGAGCCAATCATTTCTTATCTCACTGAGCACTGGGGTTTGCTAACTTATACATTAGTCTTTTAGGCAGTTTTGTGAAAAAAATCTGCTTCAGTGTTTACCTGGGTTTCCAATGGACTTGGGGAGGTCACAAGCATGACTACCTTGATTAAATTAATAAGGGCCTGTTCTAACAGATCTGACTCTGCCCAACTGATGTCTTCCCCCATCTCTCATCAATACTTATTAACTATGGTGTTTGTAAAGGAGGCTAGAAGTGAAACTGCAGTATGGAGATTAGATTGATAGTTGTGCAGTTTTCAAGTGCTTCCTAGGAGTGTGTCACAGAGTTGCTTTTCTCTAGTTTAGGTCCCACTTAAGGGTCAGATCTTCAATTGGTGTTAAGCAGCTTTGCTCCAGTGACTTCAAAGGCACTGTGCTGATTTAACACCAGCTGAAGGAGGTATTATAGTCTTCCAGTAAAAGATTACTATTTTCACATACCAGAACGTTCACCTGGCTGGTGCATATGCCATGCAGAAATGGAGTCCTTACTGTTTGCAGGTCCTCTCATTTTCTTACCAGTTTCAATTACTTTTGCTTTCCCTGATCTCTGAAACTGAACCCAATATTTTTCATTTGCTATCCTTAATGAATCATTTCGTTCCCCAGCAAGTGGGATTCCAAACCAATCTGCCAACAGATCTCCCAAGGGCACTATAGTGTCTTACTGACCTCCTGCTGCTTTTCTACACACACACACACACACACACACACACACACATACGTTGTGTTCATATAAAATCCTTTTTAGTCGTTTTTTATCCTTTCCTGTGTTCTTGTTCAGTTCCTTACGTTCCTGTAATTACATAGCTCCTCTTGATTACCCTATTGTTTTTATATGGTTCCTGCATACTATCATCTTCATTGTAATTCCTTGCATTTTCCTAGTTGCCCATACTAATTCTCTCTTTTCTAATAGATTTATCTTTAGAAGACTTTTTAACAGCTTTCCTGTCATTTGCCTTTCCAGACCTTCCCACACATTTTGATTTCCCCAGTGAGGTTTGCTCAGCCATGCATAATATTTTTCCTGAAACTTGCTTTGTAGCAATGTAATAACTTCATCTTGCCTTTTTGAGAGTCAACCTAGTTCTAATTTGAAAGCTAATTAATGTCCACTCACTGTTTACCTGTTTCATTATGGTCACCCTTCTAGCTAGGTCTATAAGAGATCTACTCTATAAAACTAAGCCCATGCAGATATTTTTTATCCTTCCTTTACTCTTGTTCCACATAACATCCCATGCACCTGTCCATTGGTAAAATGGTCAAACACTTGAGCACTTCAGCTATTTGTTGCTCCCCTTTCCAATGCTTGGAGCAAACCATAGCTTCCTTCATTATTCATAGTTTTTAGGATTGGAAGGGACCTGAACAGATCATCTAGTCCAACCCCCTGCCATGGCAGGAAAGAGTAGTGGGGTCAAACGACCCCAGCAAGGTGTTCATCTAACCTCCTCTTAAAAACCCCCAGGGTAGGAGCCTGCACCACATCCCTTGGAAGTTGGTTCCAGGCCCTAGCCACCCTGACCGTGAAGTAGCACCTCCTGATGTCTAACCTAAACC
>NW_017728931.1:47509070-47534165 GCF_001723895.1 Crocodylus porosus | reverse complement strand
GTGCTTTTTACCCCCTCGGCCAAATCACTGATGAAGATGTTGAACAGTGCAGGCCCGAGGACCGAGCCCTGCGGAACCCCACTGCCTGCATCCCTCCAGGTTGAGAAGGACCCATCCATTCATTCAAGTCTTGTTAAAAGCATGGCATATACTGAATAAACGGAGCAAAATAGTAAGCCTGTTGGGTTTTAAGGCACTGAGTAATGCTTCCCACCCTGTGGGAGCTCTACAGAAAACACGAATGAGTTGTCTGGATTGCAGGCACGAGCAATTAACAGCAGTTTCAGTTACCAAGAACAGAATTTTATAAATATTTACAAATTATGCAGTACCTATTTTCACATAAACAGTGACAGCCCTTAAGACAGATCCCTCGAGATGGTAATAAATGTTTTCTAAGGAGACAAAAAGGTCAAGAATCCAGGAGATATTTCAAAGCTCTCTTCCTAATCAGAACCAGCAAAACACACTCAATCATGCATAAATTGGTTAGAGAACCACAAATAGAAATTAAAATAAAGGGCTCAAGAGAGAATTTTCCAGAATCGTCTCATCACAACATATACTACCAACCTGGAGGAAATTTTTAATGGAAACTGGAACATCACCCTTTTTTCCAATATTCAGTAAGGACACCCCAAGTAGTAGACTGCTGCTATAATCATAGAGAAAGAGGAACCCGCTTATATAAATGCTGATCTTGTAACAAGAGAATATTTGGAAATTAGCACCTCTGCATACAAGTGAGATTTTCTGAGGAAAAAAATTCTCTTTAGTTTAATTGTGGGGGCGCTGAAGGATGAAAAATGTAAAGATCATACTTGTTGCTACATTTAAATGCATCATGCCTTGACAGCTGCAGAGACACAAACCTACTGCAGATGAATAGATAAAATACATTGGCAGTGGAATCCATCAGCACCTGCCTATGCATCTTTCTATTTCAGATTTCCATGGGATTATGATTCCTGCAAGGGTTATCATCATCAAGCAACTATGCAAACTAGAAATAAGATCTACCAAACAACATTGTAAGCCTATTAATTTGATCCTACATCCACATAGAACTCAGTAGCTAAACCTTCAATGTTGTTAGTGGTATAAAATCAGGTCCTTTGCCCCACTACGCTGGAGAGCATTAAGTATATAATTTGTATGTGTGAACAGCTCCAATGAATCGGCCATGTGTTTGGGGAAATGGGGCTGAAGGACATGACCCAAAATCTATTTCAAGTCAACAATGGAAAGGTTTTCTTTGGCTTCATTGGACTTTGGATCAGGCCATTCTATTCGACGTTCCTTGGAGGAAGGACTGTGTCTTCCTCCAGTATGCTATTGCAGTAACACCTTTATTAGCACTGGTTTCACTGACTCTGTGCCCTTTTGCTCCCAGCAAGCAGTCCTGTTTCATCATGCTTTCTTTTGCTTTTCCACATATGGACTGAAAGCATAGATTACATGTACTGAGAGGAAGGTGACCAAGATCTGGAAGATGGAAAGCTGCTCCAGGAAGCAGTCCCACTGGCAGCCTGAAAAGGGGGGAAAAGTATGCATGTTTATTATGGCCTGGGATGGATGTGTGACAGGGCTGTCCAACTTTTAAGTGACCAGTAGCTGCTTCTCCCCGTGTCTCTACACCACATTTGACCATTTTGCTACACATGCTTGCACTTGTGTATTGTACTTTGCGAGATCTTTCATTGTACTGTACCCTCAAACAGTGGCCATTGGAGCAGGTATTACATAGTCTGAGGCTCTGTGCTGCAGGTACAGGCAGTTGAATCCACTGGTATAGCCCCACTTCTTTATTAATTCCTTGGAGCATCCAACTCCAGTATATAGGCAGTTGAGACATTGCCACTTTTGCATTGGTTTATCAGCCCCTGGTGGTAAAGACTTGGCCACTGGAGAGTCCATTATTTTGCTGTCAGGTATTTTCTTCAGCCTCATTCCACATCTATAGTGGTCTCTCCTTGGGTGTGGCATCGAGAGGTTGGGTGCTAGTGAGGGAGTTCCTGCATGGCTTCAGATGTGTGTGCGCTATGGGATGGTCATACAGCTGGCATCTCATCTTCAGTTTATCTTGATCTTTCTATCTGCTGCCTACTGCTCTTCTGATGTCAGGAGGAGTGATGCCAGCCAGCAGTTACACACTGTTTAGACTGGTAGGCTTCAGATATCTAGAATGGAGTCAAGGCACTTAGCATGTACTGATGTCTCCCATAGAGGACAAGCACACTTGGCAGAGGAGAAACTTCCAAGAGAAGTGGTGCTGGCTCCTACCCTGGGGGTCTTTAAGAGGAGGTTAGATGAACACATTGCTGGGGTCATTTGACCCCAGTACTCTTTCCTGCCATGGCAGGGGGTCGGACTCGATGATCAGCTCAGGTCCCTTCCGACCCTACAAACTATGAAACTGAGCCAGAGCAGCGCTTTAGATGGTTGAAGGACTAGGTCCTCATTTCCAGTTGGCGAGCTTATATAGAATGCTGTTACAAGAGCTCACTTTTGCCATAGTCTTTATGATGTGTTCTTTGTATGAGAGGGTTCGATCGAGGGTGACTTAAAGGTATACTGGATTTGGATAGTGGGGTCCCAGACCATGTAATATTGAGCTGGAGGTTGGACTCATGGTTTTGCACATGGAAGGCACACATCTGCTGCATGCCACAGACATCTCCCCCACTGCACAGTATAAGTGCCTCATTCCCACCACTGCACTGCATGTCTGGGTGGCCCTATAATCAACCTCGGCTCTCTGCACTGCGCTGCCTCGCCCCACCCCATCCCCTGGGGCAGACAATGGAAGCCAGAGATGGGAAGGAGAACAGAGACACCAATGGCTGTTGCAGCCATAATGAAGGGGGTGGAGAGTGTGGGAGCAGTGGGTAGGTGGGAACCAGGGGACTGCAGCGTAATCTTTTATGAGCCCCATGTGGCCCTTGGGCTATTTGTTGGACAGCCCTGTTGTATGACATACAGTAAAACCGAATGCAGCAGCATATCTTTTCCCAATGTTTTAATAAACCAGAGTTTTATTGACCAAGATTTTCAAAATGAGATGCCTAAAGCTTAAGGTCCTTAAGCCTAAAACTAGGCACCTAAATTAATGGTTTGGTTTTAAACATACTGGGCACATCTACCTGTGCTATTATGGTGCATGAATAAACTGTGGAGCTTATTGCTCTGGAGTTCGTTGCTCCCAGGCACACTGCTTGAACATGCATCTGGGAGCAATTATCTCCAGAGGAAAACATTTCACAGTTTATTCATGAGCAACATGTGGAACAGGGTCAGAGCAACCCTGGGGGGTCAGCCTGGCAATTTGGGGCTGCTCCCCCCTCCCCCAGCTCAACATGCTGCAGAGGGGCTGGCTAGGACACGAGGGAGCTTTAGCACAGGGCTAGCTGGCAGGAAGCCCCCATGCTAAAGCACCCTTGTGCCCCAGCCAGCCAGGCAGAATCTACATGTACACTGCTGCAGAGTTTTTTTACTCCTCAGCAGGACAGTACTTGTATTTACAAGCACTATCCTGCTGCAGAATAAACTAGCTTACTCCAGCCTAATGGGGTGCACATGTAAACAGAGACATTTACTACGCAGCTGATTAGTCCATTGTACAATAAATGTCTCATATAGATGCACCCACTGATGCCATTAGAAGCTTTTATGTACTCAGCCCTTATTTAGAATCATTCAATATATGAGCTTAGAGCCCAAGATTTAAAAAGAAGAAAAACCAAAACCCTTTGAGGAGACCACCTAGCTTATACTTTATCATACATAGTATTCCCCATTGCTTTATTTTCATGACTCCCCACGTACATTAATAATAGTAAAAACAGTGTGGATTCTCTCACTGATGTGTCCTTAACATCACCAGTATTGATGAGGGTTGTGTATATAAGAGGAGGAAAAAAAAAAACACCACTCTCTTTCAGTAGAGGTAAACTGGAATCTAAAATAAGAGATCACCAAGAATTGCCAATGTATTGTTTAAAAATAGACTTTTCTTTTCTTATCTGGATATAAAAATACACATTTGACTAGGAATATTAGCACACACAAAAGTGCCTTGTAATGCAAATGCTACACAATAATAAAGATAAGGTGTCAATAAAAAATTCCTATCTACAGACTTAATTACTTCAGATAGCCCTTTACAGCTTGGGACACAAAGCTGTAGTAAATCTTTTCAGACTCTATCTTCAAAGAAATACTAAGGTAATTTCCTTTTACAAATTGCAAGAAGTTTTCCTGAATGCTTAATCAGAAGTCTGGCTTTTGAAACAAAGGATTAAATAGTTTTCTAACATTAGCATAATACTTGATTAATGCTTAAAACTGTGTTTTATTACTACATGTTTAATGCCACAAAGTTTTGCCCTGTGAATGAAGCAAACAAGCTTGCAGTCCGAGGCTAAGAATCTGCAACTGGATGCAGACTAGAGAAAGGGTCTACTTAGGTTATTATTATGTACTGGTTACACAGTGGCACTAAAGCCACAGTCAAACTTGGGTTTCATGTGTGCTAGCCGTCCAGCCTTCCCCTCACCTTCTCATTCACTCCAAGCAACTTACAGTTTGTGGGAAGACCAGGTAAGCAAATGGCAGAAAGGAAATAGAGGCACAGAGAAGTGATGTTTCTTAGCCGTGCTATAGTTTACTAACAGAGCCTGGAATAGAAGTCAGGCATCCGGAAACCTAACCCAGTGTCCTGCAAACAAAAGCTCTCAGCCCACGTGCATCTGTTTGCAGCATCACAGCCCCAGATAGAGAATTTTAGAACCAATAACTGTGGACTAGCTTACTTCCAAGAATGAAAAAAAGTGCACATTTAAAGGATTACATTTTAAATTAAAACGAATATATTTCAGTTTGCAAACTAAACGCAGCAGTGAACCACTGAAATGAAGAGACTGAAACAAAACTTCGTGTACAAAATGACTGGCGAAAGGACATCTAGAGCACATTAGAAAAGTCATCCTCAGTTAGCCATCAAGTGAACCAAAAGACCCCAACAGAACTAATTAGTCTCCCTCACTTCCCACCTCTGGTACCCAGTCCCTGACTTAATTCTTGTTCTTCTTCCTCTGTTGATCATCACTCGTGCATTTCATTCCTCTGATTCTTCCTCTTCCCTCTACCAGACTTCTGTAACTTCTCCCTCCCCCTTCTACTTTACAGGCCTTCTTTCTTCCTCCACATTCATCTTGAGCTTCTCTTCAAGTCTTCAGTCCTGGGGTATACTCAGCTTTTACACTGGGGTATGAACACAAAATCAAAGATGATACCACAGCTGCTTCTTCAGTGGCGGTGCTCTATCATAGCTATTGCCTACCTCTGCTCATGTACTTGGCTGGTGGCAGGGCAAAAGGGATTTGAAAAACACGCGCACATCCGTACTAGGGTGAAAAACAGCTGGGAAAATTTTAGAATGACTATGTGACCTGAAGAAGTTTTGGTGACAGCACCCAGTAAAACTAACCTGTAGTAAAACGGTTCCTTCCAATTAGTTCAGAACAGTTATTTTGTTAAGTGCTTATCATTCGCTCCCAACCAGGATAGTCTCAATGAACCAGGCTGCTTGCTTACTCTATTTGGAATTGGATAGGCTTCAGGAGAGGAGATAGGAATGCAGACTATCATATACTGTAAAGTGCACAGGAGCACTATGATGGAATTTAGCTTGCTCCTTTGGGGATGTCTTCATGCACAGAGAGGGAGATCCATGCAGATGCTAGCTGGTGCAATCTTCTGCTGCCAAGGTCAAAAGATGCATCATTCTGCACATGTATTAAATGCAAAGGAACTGGACATTCTACACATGCCTTGTAACTAACTAGTTTCAGATTTTGGAAAATATTTATATTGTTTGTAATTTGTTAAAAACAAGAGTTAGAGCTCCTTTTTTATGTTTTATTTTACATCTTTCCCCCCTACAATTATTAGAAATACCATATAGCCATACTTGAAGAAAAATCATAACTTACGTTAATTATAAATTGAACATTAGTGACCACGTCAGTGCTAAGTAATCTGAGGAGCAAAACTATTTTCATAAAAACATTAAACTAATTTATAGACTCTCTCAAAACGTTTCTAGTGGAAAATACCTGTTTTCCCACTGAAATTAAGTTTTTCAACTACATTGAAATTTGTGTTTTGGCCAAAAAAGTGAAGCTAAAAATTGTTTCAAAACATGCACTTTGGTTTCATGAAAGTACAACCTTGATCACACACACACACACATATAGATAGATAGATAGATATAGGTATACGTATATCTATATCTGTCTGTTTATATATAGATAGATATAGTGTGTGTGTGTATTAGTTTTATATATAAACTAAAAGTAGAGATGGAAGTGAAACTGGGTTTTCCCCAAATACTACACAAGTTAAAAAATAGCATTCTAAAAATTTTACTAGGAAAAAGTGTAATGGAAATTTTTACACAAACATGTATTGTATTTTTGATGAATTATTTTTGACTTTTTTTAACCCAGTTTTAATAACATAGCTGCACTTAATTACTTAAAGTAGATGGAAAAATTAGGCATAAATGTGGACCGAACACAATCTTGCATAGAATTACATCTTAAACCAAAATAAGCCACACAGTACTCAAAAGTGGAAGTGCCTATACACAAACTAAATCTGCTTAAAAGGACAGCCTTTGCTGAACCAGAAAGTGCGTGTGCATGCATACAGACAGTCTGGAGAAAAAAAGGCTGAAAATGCCTACAAGGTCTGTAAAAAAACCCATCTCTTAAAAAAACCAAACAAACAACTCCCCCCCACCAAAAAAAAAAAAAACCAACAACAAAAAGCAGCAACAAATGCAAAACAAAACAGAAAAACAAAAAACAAAGCAACCATGAGCTTAATTGAAGCTCCACTGAAGCAAAGAGGCTGGAAGCAAGCATTGATGGACACAGCAGAGTAGTGCCTCTTGAGTTGGAGCTGTGCGCCCTTCAGGAAAAGCATTCTCCTAGGGCTTTGTAGCCCATGGGAGCCTCTGTTGGCCCCTACCCAGCCATGTGCTTCTGCTGCTGTCCCCCATTGTCTTCCTGTAACATTGCTTGCTTCACAGGTAGGCAAACAGTAGCCCTTTTTTTGAGGATCTGTCAGGATGGGGGGAGAGTGGGGGTCTGTGGGTACACTGGATGGGGGGAGCATTGTATGGGGTGCAGATGGGAGTATTAGGTTGTGGAGGTGAGAAGGTGACCCTTAGGATGGGGCAGCTCAGGGTAAAACCATTGTAGCAGTCAAGCAGGGTTGCCAATCCAAGAAACATTTTTTTTTAATTGATAATCTGCAAAACTTTTTACTGACTTTAATTGTGGGTGATGTTCAAATCCAGTTTGAACCTGGCCCTTGAACAGGACCTGGCATAAAGGTTAAATGTATATTATGTAAAATACATATCAGTCAAAACATACCAGTATAAAAACTACATTGTCATAAGTTTGCAGATTGCCAATATACAAAAAAAAGGGCCGTGGGTTAGCAACCCTGGTGTGTAGACCAGATAACCTGGCCAAGGTTACATAGGAAGTCTGTGGCAGAGCTGTGAAAAGAAACGGTATCTCTGCGGTCCCAGTTCTATACATTAACTCCTTGGCCAGCTTCTTCAATCCAAGAGGAATGGATGCAGTCAAAAAATGATTTCACAAAAACCATGAAAAATGGTGGTTTTGCAATTTTATATAGAATCACCAGAAGAAAAAAAAACCCTAGTAAAAATAAAATGTCAACTCCCCAGTGGGAGCAAGAGGCTGCTGCTGCAGCCCAGCCTTTCAGCCAGCTGGTGGAAGGGGGGAAGATGCTGGCACCAAGGGAAATACCCAAGATGGTGGCTGCTCCCTCTGCTGCTGATTGGCTGAGAGGGCTGCCCCTGCCCCTGTCTGCCAGTCAATGGTGATAAAGCAGGGCTGCATAAAAGGCAGCCCTCTCCATCAATCAACAGTGAAGGGAGAGGCCAACAGGGCCCCCTTAGCCAATCAGCTGCAGGGGGAGAGGTCCCATGTGAAAAGAATGTGAAAACAGCAGCTGGTGCCACAATCAGCCTGTAAAAATCACTTGCCTGCCGCCTTGATTTTGGTAGGTCCTTCATTAGGACTTAGGCATAGGAATGCAGATTTGAAAGGGACCACCTGTGCTATCAAGTCTGTTGTGGAAGGCAACTACAGGTAACCCCCGCTTCATGCCATTTTGCTTAGCGCAATTCTGCTATAGCACTCATTTTACATTGCTACCCAATTCCACTTCAAACTCAGCAAGTTTTGTTTTAACGCTCATGGGCATTGTACAGCTGGTACTGAAACTGACACTAATCGTGGCAGCCCAGAGTCTGGTGAGTTTGGTGGCTTTAGGAAGTGATTGTGGTGCCTTTTAGAAAGTGAGCAGTGGAAGGGAACATTGGTTTAGCTTAACACTTGGTTTTGCTTAACGCTCGCTTTGTCAGGAACCAATTAAGAGCACTAAGCTGGTATGCAATCGAAGCAAAGTTTACAATGGATTACAAGAGCATCCTCTCCATGCTTTCCCCCTACCCCCACATACCTCAAGTCACAAAACAACACTTTACATTTCTGGAACTAAAAAACCCCAAAGGCCTCAAAACCTAGTGAGTCAGAGGAGCAGGGCTGTACCTTCTGGCGACCACAAATCTGGCAATCTATTCAACCATGTGCAGATGGCAAGGCATACCAGCAATCACCTGAGAAGATTTTTACCCATAGGTATGCCAACACAAATCATCTCCCTTCTTTCACTATTGCCAATATCCATCGTTTCAAAGGAAGGTGAAAAAGCCAAGGTATGCATTTAAAAGGGAAGAGTAATTTCACCCCAACCCCTAGAAGCAACTAGCAGAAGCCCTGAAGCAAGGGACTAATTGATTGAATACAATATAAAAACACGGCAACAAGTATTTTAAGGATAACCAAGACTTAAGGGAGGGGTGGGCATTTATTTTGGCTAGAGGGCTGCTTAATGAGTTTTGGTGAGCTGTCAAGGGCTGCAAGGGTAGCCCTGTCCCTTGACAGGTTCCCTGCCTCCTGGTTGCCATCTTGGGACTGAAAGTCCTGCTCCGACCCATGACCTTTGCCACTGAAAGTCCCTCCCCTTGCTCTGGAAGTACTCCTTTGAGCGTGGGAAGTGGGAAGGTTTGCCATCTTGGAACTGGAAAAAACACAAATGATGTTATAGTAGATGTTTGATTTTTAGTATCTTTTAACTTTATTTCAAAAAATATTTTTTCTCCAAGTTGTGGATTTACATAGTGGATATAGAGGCCATTGCATAATAGCTCAAAATAAAGTCTTACTCTTGTATATTGTATGTAGGGGTGGGGCAGTGTATGGTTGTAGAATATATGGGTGGAGGGCGGGAGGGTGTGTGTGGGTATGGTGGGGTGGGTTGTGGGGGTGGATGTGTACAGGTGTTGGGGAGGGTGTGGGGTCTGTGTGCGTCAGTATGCTGAGATGCCTGTGTGGGTACGGTGGGGTATGTGATTGGGGTGTGGGTGTGGGGTATGCGTAGGTTGGGTGTGTGAGGGGGACTTCCCTCTCTGCCCAGCTTCCCCCCGGCCCGCTCTGTGACATGGCTCAGCCCAGCCCAGTCCTTCCCCTTGTAGGCAGGGGGAGAGGAAGGTGGAATCCGTGTTGCCTCCCTGGCTCCCAGTGTGCGACAAATAGGTGGGAAAGCAGCTGCCACCTGCGGCTTGCAAGAAAAGCCCCTAGGACAGGAGAGTCACGGAGGGAGAAACTGAGTCTAGTGCCACTGGCTTTCTTGGCCTTTGTTCCACATCTGTTCGGCAGGGCTTCAGCTGAGCCTGTGCTGGCTCCTGCCGCTGCTTGCACACCACCTGCCTGTCCGGGCTGCAGCCAAGCTGGTTCCTGCTGCTCCTACCCCACCTGCCTGTTCTGTCCCTGCCCAGCAGGACTTTGTGAGCAGCAAATCTCCTTCACACTACCCTGTACATGCTCCCCTGCCCAGCCATGCATGAGTAGGACCAAAGCAAGCTGCAGGCAAAGCCTGCTGCTCTCCACCCAACCCTGCCTCAACACCACACCTTCCCCTCCCTACCTGCTGCTTGGAGCGCTGCAGCAGGGACAGGAGTCTTGATTTCTGGAGGCTGAGGGAGCCCAGCAACTACCTGGGCAGCTGCAGCAGCAGCAGCAGCCCTACCCAGTTGTGCCTGCTGGCTGGGGCCTTCTGGCAGAGACTGGGTATGCAACACACCTGCCCCAGGCAGGAGCGGGTGGGACTCGGCACCAGGTGGAGTGCAGCAGGAGCAGCCACCAGCTAGACCAGATAAAATTAATTGGCGAGTGCCTTCCTGTGGGTCAGATCAATCAGCTGGCAGGCTGGATCTGGTGCCCAGGCTGTATTTTGCCCACCCCTAGCTTAAGGGGAAGGATGAATAAGGAAAGGAAACCTGATCTAGAAAGGGATGTTACAGCTACCCAGCCCCACATCCATAACTTTCAAAATCCCCCATAATCTAAACAGAAGTACTTTTGAAAACTCGCTCCAGAAGTCCTGATACTGCAAGCCTGCCAGCCCAGAGAAATTGTCACTGTTCAACCTCACCTTCTGCCAGGAAGTCACATCTCACCTGAGATGACTTTTTCTAGCTGCAACCTCTGCCATGATAAACTGCCCGAGCCATCAACAAAGCCAGAAAGCCTTATGCCTCCTTCACACACAGCTGCCAATACAGCAGTTCAGTCTTGCATGTACCTTGCATACTCAAGTCTTCTTTCATCCCATCTTGGGAGACTGTCATTAAGTGACCAGTTGTGAGAAAGATCTTATACTTCATTTCAATTTCAGAGGTAGCAGGTTGCAAGCTCATTGTAAATAGTTATTGAAAAGAATACAAATCTCCCCCTACAGGGAGAATGGTTAATACACATCAGTCTCCCCACAAGATGACATTTAAGAATGTGGGGCAAGCCCCATGGGATGATGTGCCTGGTGAATAGTTTCTCCATCTTTTGCTTGCAAAAGATTTAGCCACTATGTGGCAACTATTTTGTGAGTCTCAGTAAAGTATAATCCAGCTCTTAGACCACCATCTATAGGCCAAGCATGTAAAAGCAGTGGGAAAAGCAATCAATCAGGTCTAAAACACAACTAAAGAAACAGCGTGACACAGATCTGGTACACAAGGCTTGCTCACGTATGCAAAGGAGCACAGAGTTAAGGTTGTAACTTAAGCTCCCCAAATAGGTTTCCTCTGCAAATTAACATACCTAAGCCACGTCATTGATACCATGCATGTAGAATTGGCTGGAAATAAATTAGTGCTGAGCTAGCATGTGAATTTACTTGCAACTATAAATGTTTGGAGCAGTGCTGCAGTGTAGACTATTCAGGAACAAGGAAGTACTGTAGGTGAATTTGCAGAAAATCTGTTACCCTTCCCTAAAACACTTTAACTAAAGCAAAACTACTCCCCCACTCCAGTCATAGACTTAGAAATGACTGACCTCTTTTGGCTGAAACTTTAAAAAAATTCAGCCTGAAGCAGATACTGGGCATGGAATATTTTAGCACAAACGCTTATAGTTCTCAATTTTAAACAACTGACAATAGCATTTTGGGCAGCCTTAATAAGACATGCTGTCAGTTCTGCTTGATACACATATGTAGTGTGTCTACGGAAGCCTTCCATGACAGGAAAGTACCCTTTGATTAAGGGAACTCCTACATCAGTATCCTCTCAAGAACAATCCCTTGCAAAAGTGGGAAAGAATACTTAGAGAGAAATTTACATCAACTGGTCCATCTCAAATAGACTAAAAAGTACGTCATGTTTCCACAGAAAAGCACTTAACTTTTATCCTGAAGCTTGGATGGGGTAAAATCTCAATCAACTGCATGAGAAGATCCTCTTCTCCTGGCACGATCAGTGTATTGTCAAATCTGACTGCTGACAGCCAGCAAACTGAAAAACTGAGGGCCTTGGGGGAGGGGAAATCACTCACCTGAACAAAGATGTTACTGAGTGATCACCTGCTCAAGGCACTGAAAAAGATCATGTGTTGCTCACACACTGGAGACAGAGGCTCCTGCAAGCCTTTCCAGAGGTCCCACAAAGCTTGGCAGAGACAGAGGTTGAATGGGCCTGGTAGTTCCTTCTTCACAAAGTTTCTCGATTCTACCACAGATGACGCCGTCACCTGGAAGTCTGGCCTCAGATTGTTAGGTATGAGGAAGGCATCTGCCTCCAGCCCAACATGAACACCTTCTCCTGACAGGGTAGAGATCTGTAGACACACAGCATGTCCAGGCTCATATGCACCTGCCAGGGACAGAAAGGTCACATTGCAAAGAGGCTCATGTGGATCCCTTCCTTGGCCCAAAAAGAAAAAACTACTCAACTCTTATTCACCTGTTTGAAGGCCGTGAATAGTTAACTCCTAACTTATATTTGGCAGCTATTTTTGCGTATCCTAAAACTAACTAGATAGAAAAGTGGATACAAAGGTGGGTCCCCAGTCCCTCATCAGGTTCATTCTGAGTTTGACCCTTAACCTCCCTGTTTTTAAAATCTTCATCATGGGATAATTAATAGGGGTGTGAGAAATGGGCCATATTCGATTCGGATTCAGCCCAAATCAGGGACAGCGATTCAATTTGATTCAGATCACTGTCCCTGATTTGATTCGGCTGAATCCGAATCTGAAGATTCGATGCTGATTCAGAGAATCAGCTATTTGGTCATAGACACAGCTTTAAATGCTTTTTCTACATACCTCGTGGAACCAGGCGCAGATCGTGAACACTGTAGTGGGGCGGCTGGAATGTCCCACAGGAGCGTGGGCCCCCCCACTGCATGCTCGGCAGTGAACCCGGAAGTGGACTGGAAGTACTTCCGGCCCCTTTCCGAGTCCACTGCCAAGCACTCTGGGGAGCCCCCTGAACTTCCCCCGACTTGCTAATCAGCTGCAGGGGGACCCAGGGTGCCCCCCAGACCAAGGTGGCACCAGTTGCTGAGCTGGGGGGAGAGGGTGCCTTCCCACGTGCGCCCTGGCATACCTGGAAGTGCTTCTGGTCCACTTCTGAGTCTGCTGCTGAGCACGCTGGAACCCGCCCCTCCCCCACGATCCTCTGGGACACTTTATGCGCCCCGGCATTGCAGCATTCCCAAGCCACCTGGTACCTTGAGGTGCATAGAAAAAACATTTAAAGCTGTGTCTGTGCCCAAATGATCAAATCTTTCCAAATTGATTCAGAGAGATTAAAGGATCTCCTGATTCGATTCAGAGATTTGGCCACCCAATCGGGCTGAATCTCCACTGAATTGAATCTGTGACCAAAGCATCACACTGACCTAATAGTTAACTGGTTCTGGCAAAACTGATGAAGACTCCCTTTGAGACAATGCTTCTGAAAGTTCAATACATTTGTCTAGAAATTTGTTTCCCAGATGGCAGTGAACTTGAGAGTGAACTTCAAGCCTTCATGACTGATCCACTTGATATTTAGACTCACCCAAGACACTGCTCCACAGTAGTATTAAAATACCATGTTAGTGAACAAACCATCTTCCCAGCATTTTTCTCTTTTCCTCACGCTCAACTTGAGCTCTCTCAAAACATCAATCCAGACTGAAGAGTTCTTCAAATACCTACCCAAATCTCCAGACATCATTTATTCTAGGTAATGATGTTTACTATCTGAATGAATATTCGACTCTATTTTATTTTGCTGTGACACGGCAGACTTTAAACTTACATGCTTCGAGATGGCTACCTAACACTGAAAACCTTGGCCTCAGATTTACTTCAATTTCACATACCTGCGAAGCAGCAACACAGTTCTCCTTGTACATTTACATTGTATTATTGCTTCTATTTGGCTTTTAAGAAGGAAGCTCACTAACATACTCAAGAACTCCACCCCCACCACTTAACTTAGCAAAGGCCTATTTAACTCTCAAAAAAGTGTTTTATTGAGGAATATACTATATTTTGAGCTGATCCATTTTCTCCACAATTTCCTTCAACTGCTATCCCTTCGCACACATTTTAGTCTCCTGGGTTTATAAGAGTTGTCATACTTTAGTATTAACAATATAAAGAAAGACAAGAGAAAAATTCCACCTCCTCAATCAGTGTTGGCCTTAGCCACATGACTGCTACTCCCTACTCACTGTATGTGAAAAATCTTGTGACTATGATTCTGTGATTGTCCTTTGGGAAACACGGCAGAGATACATGCAGCCCAAGGGCAGATTTAGCAAAGATGGGTAATAAGCCATTTTCACCACCTTTTTTTGAGTTACTCTGGGTGCCAGCATGTTCCTAAAATTAGAGAAGTTACGAACTACTCTCCACCCTAAGCCACTTCCCTCCTGTTACTGCCGTGCCCCAAGGTCCCAGCTCATGAAAAGATGTCTAAGGTCATCTAGCACTGTGTCCTTGAGCATGGGAATTCTCCCCTGGGCAGAAAGTGAACTTTTTACGGCTGTAGCTGGGGAAAGACTTCCTCCTGAATTAGGAAAAGGAACACTCACCTTGGAATTCTGCTTCTTTGAAGGTCTTTTGGACACCTTTCCAAACCTTCATTCCATCCAAGTTTGAAGTGTAGTTTTGAGATGTTTTCTTCCAGTTTACTTCTGATCTTTCACCTCACACTTTGATTAAGCTTTTCCTCTTGGATGTTTCACCTTACTTTCAGGCCAAGTAAAAGACTACACTGTTTAGATGGTAGCATTTGTTCCTAGCAGGTACTGGCACATAGTTATCTAATAGCATCTTGTTTTGAAAAGGTAAAGAGGTCTTTTCAAAAGGCATTTTCTACCTTTATTCTATAATTTTCAAATTTTACATTAGCAAAATGAGCAAGCTAGATATAAAAGGTTTTTTCATGTGCATTTTGTTAACCCTGTGTCTTACTAAGAGGCCTTTATTTGCTTCTTGGGCTAATTTATGTAAAATGCCTAACATCTGGTTGTCAGTTTCTAGTGTTCAGCCCTTTTCATAAAGAACAAAAGACTCTACAGTTCAAACAGTGGAGTAGTCCAGAAACAAAAAAACCAAACAGGCAAAAAGCAAGGATTCATGTAGTAGTGTGTTATTAGTTTTGTTACTGTACCTGAGCTGGTACTCAAGAACATTATCATAAATGTCACTATATCACTACAGATAATGGATCATAGCAACATCTTGTACAGTTCAGTATTTGGCCATGAACATATTACCAATTTGTATTACATAGGTCTGGGTTTGAGTGTATAACTTCAAGTTCATATATAATACCAAGAAGAAATACCCATGACTAAATTATGATCCATCAAATATCTGCTCCTGACAGCATGTAGCAACTCAAATGAGAATCAGTTCACTTGTTCATAAATGGACCTTGCTGTATGTAGAATTTAAAAATTCAGGTTGCTCCTTCAGGGATCCTCATGTTTTTGGGAAGTTTCTAGCTTTTGTAATTATCCTAAAACCTTCAGATTAAAAACACATTAATCAGTACACCTGAATGGATTTGCAAAAAAATTATCACTGCTTCAAAGAAGTAAACTTAGTTGCAGTGCAGTAAAGGCTACCCAGACTGAGAGTCACAATCACAGGTGCAATGCAAAACAAGCATAAGGCAGCCAATGAAGGAGGCAGGAGCTCTGTGGGGAGAAAGAGATGGTCACTGTAACTACATACTATCATAATGCATGTGCATAAAAGGAGGCTAAGTTAAAAGCCATGGGCAAACAATTTTGTTGCATCCTAAATTCTGAATGTTCTAAAACCCTATTTTTAAATCATGGAAATAGTTTCTCATAATTTTATACATCAGGCCAGAGCAAATCTAGCTACCTATAAATTTTTGGCTTGGCTACTACACATAGTTGTAACGAACTGGAGACTACATAGTCACCCACCCTAATTCTGAACACCATTTCTTTCCCCTCCTTCCCCTACCCTCAGTATTTTTGTTTGTTTGTTTGTTTTTGGGGGGGGGGGCGGCAGAGGAGAAGGAGCAGAAAATTAAACATATAACCAACACAATAAATAATAAAAGCCACTGAGACCTATGCATCTGTATGTACATTTTTTATTAACAACATTGTCTCAGCTGTGACTGAACAAGGCAATTGGGGAATACAAGGACTGGACATATACATGACAACTTTACAAGTTTTTGACAAAAAAAAATTGGCGTGACTTCTATACAGCTGTTTTTAATAAAGGTGACAACTCAAACACAGTCTTAAGTGCTTACATTAGGAAAATATGTAGAAGTTGGATCGTACAGAGGTCATTCCAAGTCTAAAAATATTAGTAGTTTAAAAAAAAAAACTCCAAACCACTCCACCTCTACCTGGAAAGTCCCCATTTTACATATCCTCCATTACAGTCGTTCCTGTTGCCATACATGGAATATCAAAAATATATTGATGGGTCTATCACTAATTATGAATATTTATATTTACATTAAGTTAACAAATGCCTTGACCAAATGCTTTATATACAAATCTCAATTTGCCCTGTGTGAAATAGTCATTAAAAAGTTAAAAACCATAGAAATGCCAGTTAGAAATAATGCATTCCAAAAATTGAACTTGTTTACAACAATTCAGAATGTTGGAAAATAATTTATGAAAAAGCATGATACTTTAATACAAATATTCTCACAACACTTTAGCTCCAATACAGAATGAGTGAATTTTCCCCTGAATGTTTTTTTCTGTGATATCTTCTCTTCCAACTATGCTGTAAGAAAAATAAAATTATGCATCAGTCGAGGAAAACTTTTGATTAAGCTGGTTTATACAGGTTCTCTTCAAAAGAAAAACTCTGCTTGTAATGTTACTGCAGTGACCATCTTAGTGCACATAACTGTACAAGAGCATAAAGACTATGTTTGATGACCTTTACAATAAAGTATCTAATAAAAAAAATTTGCACAATGTGAAGCCTTGCTGTTGAAATATAATTTATATATCATAATAATGTTCATCAGAAAGTTTATAGTGACATTGGTTAGGCTGGTGTTCAGAAAGAGCTTTACTATACCTTCAAAACAAAATACCGACTAATATTTTTTAAACATTGTCTACCAATGTGGAATCAAGCCACAAGAAAAACCCATCACACAACTGCAGTTTTGTTACAACTTGCGGAAATCTAAAGATATGTGGGTGCTGATAATTCATGACAGAGTGATGAAGTAACATATTCAGTGAACTCCAAACAGATGAAAAAGCCATTCCACTGTAATTCTGACCTTGAACATGCATTTAAAAATCTCTCATCAAAATAAAATTACAATGTCCTCATAAAAGCTAAAAGCAAACTCTTGTGTGTTCCACAGTCCATGAAGTGTCTCAACAGGATATGCAACTTAGTTGAACCTCCAATTTAAATAGATTCCTATTCTGGTACATGCAAGTTGCTACATCTGCTCCAACATTAGAGACAAGTTTCCAAAAGGTGGGGTTTCTCTCTATGTAATACAGATGCAACTTGCAGCATTGGAGATAGAAATAATGGATAGAGTACAGTGGAGCTCAATAGCTCAACCAAGACAGCTGAACAGCTACCGAGTCTTGGTCCTAGGGCCTGTACCAGTAAAAGGTACTCCAGCCCCAGTTGCCTCTACCTCTGCTGGAGCAAGAGGGAGGAGAGATCCTGAAGCTAGAATCCCTACAGCAGGAGCCTCACACCACAGCCATGGACTCCTGCTGGGGCTCCAGAGGTTTCCACAGTGGGAGCACTCTTCTGGGCAGGGGGCACTCTGAACAACGCCACTCGGGTTTCCTGCCAGATTTGCACCTGCACTGCCCCTACAGCCTAGCTCTACAGCCCTCAAATCCCCACTGCCTCTCTGCTCCCAGGAGAAGGGGAGAGGAGAGGTCAGTGGATTGAGACCTGGAGCCAGATATCCTAGTACCTTTGCCACATACCTGTCTTTCCTGCAGCAGCCCACCTCTGCCAGACCCCTGCTCCTACCACTGTTGCCACTGGACAGGACTCCACCTCTCCATCCCCCAATCACCCCCCCGTGCCCTGACAGTATCCTTTGCCACCCCCCACCCGGAGAGCAACCAACTGTCACCGCTTTTTGGAATCATTCCAGTGGGGGGCGGGGGGTCAGGACAGGAGCTGCTCATATGTCCCCCAGCTGAAATCTCCAAATGTGCCTCACTTCGAAACATTGTATTTGTCATATGTACTGACCAACCTAATTCAGGGCGGCCACCCACCGATTTCATGGGCAGAACGCGGGGCCCATCAGTCGTTTTGTGGGTAGAGCATGGCAGCCGCCCCCCACCCCCCAATTGGCTAATGGGGTCCACTGGCCCTGCTCCTTGCCACCGATTGGCTGCAAGGGCTGCCTGTCATGAAGCCTCACCCTGCCGATTGGCTGCACTGGTGTCTGTCACAAAGCCCCACCCCTAACCACCAATTGGTAAGGCCACATAGCAGGCAGCCCTCATAGCCAATCAGTGGTGAGGGGTGGCAGTCTCCTTGCTGGCAGTCCTTTGAGTAGGCAGCGCCCCCTGCCCCCACCTCCCTTTCCTGCCTGGCAGGCTGCTGCAGCACCCTGAGGACTGCCAAGGCTCCCTCTGGTGAGCCAGCATTTTATTTTCCATAAGTTTCCCCCCACACCGTGCATTTCATGGGCAATGCCAGATTTTGCAAAATCATGAATTCTGTGGGTCCCTAGTTATACACATTGCAATGTGAAGTATGACTTTTCTAATCCACCCAACCAACTAAAAGCCTCAGTCTCATACCTCGATTACAGAATCCTTTTTCTATGGCTTAGAAAAATGTCTCAGTCATCCATTCAGAATGCCGCTGCGGAGATCATTTTCCTAACCTTTCTTTTTTTGCATTTCTCCACTGGTTCCCTTCTCTCTCAAAGACGCTCATCTTCACTTCCAAAACCTGTCATGATCTATACCAGTGAGTCTCAACAAGGGGGCCATGAGATGCTTTTAAGGGTACTACACAACATATTAGCAGTTAGGCGTGCAAACATCCACACAACTCGCAAGATAAACCCAGAGATTTCAAATAGGAATCCATAGCATCAAAAACATTCTGACCTGCTAGGGTTTTTCCAAGTTCTTTGCAATACAGGTCTCCCTCAATGTATGCGGTATGTGTGTTCCTGGAGAATGGCGCATTAAGCAAACCCACTTTACCACATAACACATAGGGATAGGTTCCCATGGCAGTGATGGACGGAGGGAGGGAGGGAAGAAGGAAGTGAGGCTGGGACTAGGGAAGGGGAGCCGCTCCCCTGGGAGCAGCTGACACCAGCTGCCTGCACCAGGGCACAGTGCAGCCCAGTGGCTGCAGGCAGCCGCTCCAGCATGGATTAGGGTGAATAGGGACTGGCAGAGCCCTGGGGGGGTTGGGACACAGTGCAGCCTAGCTGCTACAGGCAGCTGGTGTCAGCTGCTTCTGGGGCCGGGACAAATGCTGTGCCCCACACCGCCTGGGGCTCCACTTGTTCACACTTACCCCACCCCATGCTGGAACAGCCCCAGGAACAGCTGACACCAGCTACCTGCACCAGGGCACAGTGCAGTCCAGCTGCTACAAGCAACTGGAGTTGGCAGCTCCTGAGGCTGCTCCAGCATGGGCTGGGGTGAGCGGGGACTGGCAGAGCCCTGGAGGGCTTGAGGCATGGTGCAGCCCAGCTGCTACAGGCAGCTGGTGTCAGCCACTCCCGGAGCCAGGGTAAGTTCCGCGCCCTGTACCACCTGGGGCTCTACTTGTTCGCACTCACCCCAGCCTGCGCTGGATGACTGACACCAGCTGCCTGCACCAGGGCACGGTGTGGCCTAGGAGCAATGGTGAGTGTATACAAGCGGAGCCCAAGCGGGGGGGGATCATGGTGCAGCCCAGCAGCTGTAGGCATCTGGTGCCAACAGCTCCAGGGGCCGCTGCAGCCGGGGCTGGTCCTTTCCCCTCCCCCCACAGACTTACCTGCTTGGGCAGGGGGGTCATCTATGATGATCATATATGGGTCTAAATATGCTCATCACATAAGAGAGAATAAGCATATAAAGAACCCATGTAAATTGAGGGAAACCTGTACAACAATTGCTCTATGTTTTTCCCCGCAGTCAAAAGAGTGAAAGCTTAAGGCTGGCATTTTCTGAGGGGTGTCTCAAGTCTAATGAGGAGTCTCTTGAGTCTGAAAACTGGCCTAAAACCCCCCAACCTCTTGGTCAGTGTCAATAAACAGACCTTGCACTCACCTGTAAACTGAAAACATAACACCTTCTTCATAGTTTCTCCTATGCTGACCACTCACATTTAGAAAGATCTCCATGTAAACATCCACAAAGCCTCTTAATTGTTCTTCTTAAGCTAGATGATACTTGAGATTCTTTCCAGCCTTCTGACTCTACCATTCAATTCCCCCTAAAGAAAACTCTTGGGCCTTGGTGCCTAGACAACAGAGTGTCCTGATGCTCCTGCTGATGCTTAGAAAGCCCAGAGGTACCTGGCTAAAGGATCTTGTTCTTTTGTTTACAGTCAACCAAGTGTCAAATTAAAAGTCTGGAAGAAATTATTTTCTAAGGCAGATAGATAAGAACTACGTGGGTTTTATTCTTCTTTTGCAGTCAGGCAGAGTCTTTTTCCTAGGATCCTCTGAGCATATATTAGCTGCTTACTTTTCTACCACTGCAGGGGCAGTGCATTTGTAGTGCCCTAGTCACAGCTGCTCTTTCCCCACAGAATACTAAACAATGCTCTTGGCGTTTCTGGATTGGCACTTTCTAGCTAGGGTGAGTAAGAGATTGGAGTCCACCATTTTTCACAATCTTGGGGTAAGTGGTTGCTTGCAAATGCAGAGGACTAGACTCAATGGCCCAGGAGGCTCCTTCTAGTCCTATGTTCCCAAAAACTTTGCAATTGCTTGGCTGCTGCACACTAAGACCACTCATCGTGTTTCTCCTAGACCAAAAGAGTTGTGTTGTTTCTTCATAGTATTTCCATCTGCCTATATCGGGGTGGGCAAAATATGGCCCTCAGGCCACAGCTCCCCATGGGGCTGAGCCCCACTTGCTCCCACCCAGGCAGGCCATGCCTGCATGCCCCCGAGCCCCAGCCAGTATGTTGCTTCTGGCAGGGCTGTTCCCAGTGTGGCTGCAGCCAGCTGGATATTCCTCTGTTCCTCTCACCTCCAGCATAAGCTGCCAGGCTGAAGATCCCCCCACTGGAGTGGTGCAGCAGGGACAGAAGTGGGAAGAGGAGAGGCCACTGGAGGCTAGGGAAACAAAGCAGCACCTGGTCAGCTGCAGCCACAGTGGGAACAGCCTCACCAGGAGCTACGTATTAGCTCCCCTGTTCTGTTCCCCTTACCGCCAACTGTCGCTCTTGCTGCTGCCATGCTGCGCCACGCTGCACCGCTCTGGGAAGGTTGAAGCTTCAGCAGGAGGCCCCTGCCCAGTGTATGGAAATCCAGCTCTAGCTCCTGGCCACCTTTCACCTGCTCCACCCGCCTGCAGGGGCTGCTCATCAAGCCGGGCGGGCAAAGTGGGTGGAAGGCGGCTGGGAGCTGGAGCCGGAGCTTGACGTGCTGGGCAGGAACCCCCTGCCTGCTGCAATTCCCCACTCACCCAGGCAGAAGTAGTGGCAGCTGCAGCTGGAGGTGCAAGGGAAGCTGAACAGCCCTGCTGGCCCACAGCCTACCATAGCACAACCAGCTGCAAGGCTGGGGACCACATGGAGTCAACCCAGCCCCTTCCATTCCCTCTGTGCCATGCTGTGTGGGTCCCAGCTTTACAGTGGGGAACTGCATGCTGCCAGGATGAGATGGGCCAAACTGAGCAGGCTCCAAGCTGTACCACGTGGTTCCCACATAGCACAGCACAGACTGGACCAGCTGGGCTGGGCTGGGCTGGCCCTGTGCCACACTGTGTGCATCCTGGCCTTGCAGATGAGAATCATGCAGCACAGCTGGGCCAGGCTGGGCTGGTTCCGTGCCATGCCGCGCAGTCCCTGACCCAGCAGCTAGAACTGCACTGTGCTGGGCTGGGACAGGCTGGCCCCGGGCCACACCATATTGGTCCCAGCCTTGCAGCTGGGAACTGTGTGCAGCATCCAAGATGGGACAGGCACAGCTGGCTCCCCACCTCCCACCATACCCCTAACAGACCCACACCCTCCCATGACCCCACACAATCCCACCCCTCAACCATAATCACATACAGACACCCTCCCAGACACCACCCACCATACCCACACCCTCCCACCCCAGCCACATACCCCACAACCCTCCATAGCCCCCACATACACAACCCCTGTCACAGGATGGGGTCCCCAGGGATGGCTGTGATGCCCCTAGGGCACCCTGACCATGCCAATCTTGCCCAACAGGCACTCTTTTCCTCACCTGCCACATCTTGGTTATTATAATAACTAGGGAGGCTGCCCTCAAGTTTGTGCTTTGGACACGGTCCTGATGGACCTCACTGAACCTCGTGGGTTCTTGGGCCCCTTGTGGGTCCTGCTCAAAGTGGTTGCCTCATGGGGTACCCTCAGCCTTATGGACTAGATGCGCAGCTCCAAAACCACCCCTTTACCACTCCAAGCCTCACAGATGATATATAAAAGTTGTCTCTCTAGGGCCTTGCTATAGCTCAGCCTCCTGTTATCACCGGGCTGCAGAGAGCTCCTGGCCACCTGCAGAGCTCCTGGCCATACTGGCGCTGGGCTTTCCACAGCCCCTTTGTCACTGAGCCCCATGGTGCTGGGGTCTCCACACTGTAGTGGGCCCCCAATGAGACCACCTCCTCCCCCAGTAGCCTCAGCCTGGTCCACCAGTTTATAAACAGCAACCAAAATATGAGCCCCTGAGCTATAACATAATACAAGCAGTTCACGGTGCGCTCTGTCCCTTTAAAAGTCAAACATCCCTCCCAGCACCAAATGCCCTGTAGGCCAGGGTACCTGGTGAGCTGCTGGAGCCCCATTAGCCCTATATGCAGCATATCAGGCAGCCTAAGCATCTCTGGGCAATTTTCCCCTGAAGGCTCCTTCCCCTGGTTGCTGCAAGAAAACTAACTCTCTGGTCCCAGCCCTGGGGTTTATGTGCACCCAGGACCCTGCCTTCTTCTGGTCAGCTGACTGGGTGCACGTGCAGGCTAATTCTCTCATTAGCCTGCTGCCAGAGTAATTTGCACCTGGGGGGTTTCTGCCTGGCTGCTAGGGCCCTCTCTCTAGGCAGTTTCTGCCCTTAAAAGAGCAGGCACCTTAGTGACCTGCAACATCCAACCACACAACCCTCACATGTCTCCTTAATCCCCCACACAATATGCAAGAGTAAGAGTGCATTTTGAGCTAGTATGCAATCGCCTCTAGATATACTATGCAAACACAAATTGGGACAGAAATATTTTCTTAAATAAAATTAAAAGTTATAGTAGGTGTTTGATTTTTTTAGTACGGTTTGGTTTTCTTCCCCCCCATTTCAAGATGGCACTACCCCTCACCCCCCCTGTAATATTTCCGGGGCAAAGGTCAGGGGCAGGATTTCTGGTCAACCAGGAGACAATGCAACTGTCAAGAGGGTGGGGCTACCCATGCAACCCTCAACAGATCACTAAAACTTGTTAAGCAGCCCTCCAGCTGAAATAACTGCCCATCCCTGGCTTATATCTATATCTTGCCTCCTGTCTTATGCTTAACCTTTGTGTTATTTGGTTTTACAGCATGTAGCGAAGAAGTGTCTTGGTCATTAACAATGACTTAGAGATACTATAATATTAGAAACATTCGGATACGACGTTTTCACACAAAAATAATTTATTTAAAATAGCAAGATACTTCGCAGTACTCATTTCTCACCATTTTAATTAGTGCTTTGTCGCTGGACTTTTGGTCCAATGCTCTGGGTTTCTTCTTCTGGATTTGGACGCTTCCCTGCACTTATACTACTGCTGAGAGATGTTCTTCCTGTCAAATTAAACAACACCTAACTTAAGAATCTATTTTGCCTTTATGAAAACATAACAAATCAGCTTTTTAATGCAGCTATAATGACATCTCTTAAAATGTTACCTTGTTGCAGCAAATGTGATTGCTGATTGTCTCCATGAGGAAAATGCAAAATACTGCTTGCTTGAAAGTAACCTGTTAAAAAAAAAGGGGGGGGGAGGGAGAAAACGGAAGTGATCATAAATATGCACTGTATTTTCATATTATTCACAACAGTTACTCTTCTGTTCCATTTATAAGTCAACATTTTTACCTGTCAAAAAGGGGAAGCATAAAAGAGGTCGGTCTACTTTTTCACAGAGTCGATCTACAATCAGATCAAGTATGGGACATTATTGTGTCAATTAACCACTTGCATGGAAAAGGGGAGTAAAATCTCAACAACCCTCTACCCTTATCACCAAGAATAATTCCTAATGAATGCTCTTGCTTGCAGAAAAAACAAAAAAACCCAAAATCTGAGCAGTAAATTACCTCGGCACAACACACAGTTAGTAAAATGATCTGCTGCACACTGTATATACACACAACTTTGCTAAAGCTTACAGAAATACTAGTTTTGGCACTGGCCAATCTCCTCCTATTTCTATCCCTCCAATACAGGGGCAGGCAATTATTTTGGGCAGAGGGCCGCTTACTGAGTTTTGGCAAGCCATCAAGGGCCGCATGGTACAGATGCATATTAATTTTCTAAACTTTTTTAGGCGCCCCACAGGCCGGATAGAATGGCCTAGCAGGCCACATCTGGCCTGCGGGCCACATTTTGCCCACCCCTGCTCTAATATGATAGGAGCTGGCTTCTTGAACATGGAAGAAAAAAAGGAAATTTGGCAAAAAGACACATTATATGATCTGTGCAAGTTACCCAACTGGAAGCCTTAAAGTTTTGAATTCTTTATCAATCAAACACATACAATCAGAAGCAAGAGTACATGTTCCTGTTCTGCACAGCCATTATACTTCAGGTATGTTCGGATGCCTCTCAGAAATCAGAGTGGAGTCCAGTTCAAGTGCCTACCAGTCAACCTACTGGCTTCTCATTACAAGTCTCAACTGATGGCAACTCTGATTGTCATTTTAAGACATGGACACAGGAAACCGG
>NW_017728931.1:47485681-47508970 GCF_001723895.1 Crocodylus porosus | reverse complement strand
CAACCTAAATTTAAGTGCATGCAGTACAAAACAGCTTAACTGTTTAAATAAAATGTCACATCTGAAAGACTAGTTGTTTGGAAGCCTATAACATTTTCTGAAGTTATAAATAGATGTAACAACTGTATCAGTATCAAATGGTACAGTACAAGCTGTTAACAATGCAATCCTTACTTCTAAGGGATTCTGTAGCAATACAAACACAGGAAAACCACTCCAACTTTAGCTGTGAATCATCCAGGGTGATTTCTCTCAGATGCACTGCCACAGGATCATACAAATGAAACACTTAAAACCCAACAGATAGTGCTTACCTAGAACAGCTCCCCTTCCCCTTTAGAAGCAGTTAAAATGTACATTTTGTCATCCCTTTATGTATAAGAGTATAAATCAGGAGTGCACTGATAAACATTTTTTTGGCCAATACCAATGGCCGATTATTAACCAGGCACACTGGCCGATACCGATCCAATCGCCGACATGCAGCCCAGCAGCTTGGAGAGCAGCATCCAGCCAGTAACTCTGTGGGGGGTAGGGGTGGGTAGATTGAAGCCCTCATGGTGAGGGAGGGAGTGGGGCTGGGGCAGGCGCTGCCCAGCTGGAGTGGATCAGGGTGTGGGACAGAGCCATGAGCAGCTCATACAGGTGGTACAACTGTAGGGAGGAGGGAGGGGCAGCTTCTGCCAATGTGCACACCCCTAGGGGAGCCATGTGCCCCCCTGATTTGTGTGTGGGGGGAGGGCAGGCTGGCCTCTTCCTGGAAGGGGCTGAGCTCGAGGCAGGTAGCGCGACGGCAGTGGCGCTGGGAGGTGGAGGGGGGAGGAACAGGATGGACGGACTATGGGGAGTACTTATGCTAATATGCTCACGTAAGGCTTATGTAGGAGTTTGCCAACTTCCTAAATTCTAATATTTCCATCAGATTAAGTTTTACTAATTACCTGCACTGCTACAGCCAGAGACGTTTTCCCCCGGTGAATATCCCATTAGGCCACCATTTCCATTTCCATTTGGGTTAGAAGGCACTGTTGCAAGGAGACCTAATCACAGGAATAAAAACTCATTGTTAAAAGTTAAAGCTAATACGTTTTCATTTTGTATGATTCTTCCCTCTGGTCCTCAATAGTATTTCCCACCCAGTACATTTCAGTAGTTCTTCATTAAGAAGAATTTTTTCTCCTCCGCTACATTGGGCCAGATTTCCCAGACTCACCATGGATCATAACTATGTACTTATCTTGAAGTCACTTTATAAGAGATCAGTTAAATTACTGAACATGGTGTGCACATGTAACACATCCTAGAATACTTCATATCTATGTAGGTGTAAAACAAATGCAGTTGTGTGACAGTAGTGGGAAAAGGGGACATTTTTTAGTAGAAAAAGGGCTGGACATGACAACATTTTCAAATATTTGGAGGGCTTCCATAAAAGAAATGGAGGAAAAATGGTTCTTCCTTGCCACAGAAGACAGGATACGAGGCAGTGGGTTCAAAATACAGTAAGGAGTTTAAAATCAAATCTCAAAAAGCTATGTAGTTGTACAAACTGTAGAACAATGGAACAAGCTGCCTGAAAGTTATGGAATTGCTGCCCTCTTTGGAAATTTTTGAGAAGACAGGCAGCTGTAGGGAATGGTTTAGGAACAGCAAATTCTTCAACTGTGCAAAGGGTTGGTTGGGTTGGATAACTGCAACTCCCTTCCAACCTTATGACTATGTTGCAACCAAAAGAGTAAAAAAATCCATCTATCAGTCTCACAAGATAAGCTGTAGTATTCACTAATAGCAATCTGTATAGTTAAGGCTGCAACAGTCCTCCCCACACCCCAAGACCATTATACCTGGTAGTAAAAATTTGGAAAAGTAAAGAAATCATGCCCCAGAAAATTTCCAATTTAGAAGAGAAGGCAGAGACCAAATGCATTGTAAAAAGTTGGGGAAAAGCAGGTGAAAGGAAGAAAGTGAGTTTGGGCAACATTTTTCTTTTCCTGTGCATTTTAGTTGGCCAAACAACCCCAAACATAGGGCTCAGAGCTGGTCTCCATGGTACACGGCAGGTTTATCAGAGCTGCTTGAAGGAGAGATAAACATTCAAATAAATACATCAAGTAGACTAGAGAGCCATACCTAATCCTCTGTATCGTGAGAGCTGCTGGTAGATTTGTTTCATTCTCTCAATATTCAGGCGGCTTGCTTCTGCATGATTTACCATTGGTTTAGGATAATTAATTCCTATCATACATTTTGCAGCCTTCTGAACAGCCTCTGGAGCATTCCAAGGATCATATATGTATTTAGCAGGGAAACCTCTAAGCACAGGCAAATAACGTCTTTTGAAAGGGAAGAAAAAAAACAAAAGGTAATTTAATACTGAGATGTTTAAGTTTCAGGTAACTTCAACAATGTTCTACAATATTTACTGAATAGACTGTTTACCTGATGTAGTCCCCATTAGGGTCAGTTCTTCTGCCAAAACCCACAGGACAATAGCAATGAAAGAACTGCTGAAAAAACGAACTACAGGAAAGCCACATCCAGCTTCCAGCATTGACACTCCAATCTGCATCAAGCAGCAACTCTTCAAACACCTTGAGAAATAATGGAATCAGTTAGTCTGAACATGCTAATTCTTTTCCATGCACTTCGGAGAAGTGCTTAGAATTTCAGCATTTTAGTGAGCTTCCTATAACAACATCTTAAAAGCTGCGTGTTATGATTTATTTACCCATATCTGGTAGCATCCATAAAATGCTCCACAAATAAATACTCAGAGAAATATTTCAAGTCGCACTAAAAAGAATGGTGATAAAGGGAATGCTGGGCTTCTCCGCCATCAAACCTTGCCATCTAGGCATGTAGAGATTTCCACAGCACAGAAATTGGATGTGCTTTTTCCACAAACGTATCCGCAGAAATTTGTGAAAGGGTAGTTGGGGGTCACTGATGCCATTTTTATTTTAAAGTAAGGTTCACAGTGGCAGACAAGATTACTTAGCATAGTAAATGTCAGCATTTTCTGAGAGCGTTGCCTCCACATGGTCATACTTGCTGGATGCACATGCTCCCCCACTACTAACAAGCTTTTGAAAACCTTTTGGAAAATAGATGAGAAGTGGATCCATAGGGATATGGGATGTCTTGAACCAAGGATACTAAAGACTGAACCGCAATTCCCTCATTTCTTCCTAGTAAGGCAACAAGTTTTACTCTTAAAATTTGGGATGATGTGCAAGAAGCCCAAACATTCAGAGGCAGAAATCGTGGCAGCATTTTCAAAAAAAACCAAAAACAAACCCAAGTTGCTACAAATTGTAAAAACTTTACATTCTCTGAAGGGAAATTTCCACATTTTTTATTTCCTGGAGTCCAGCAAACAAGAGCTTACATGGCAGGCTGAAGTATTCTAATGAAACAAGGATTGTAGAACTGCATCCAATCATGTACCAAATCAAGATAGTAGGTTTTGTGCAAGGATGTGAACAGAATACCAAGTTGTAGCCCTGAAGATTTCTATGAAGCAACAATAGCTATGGCAGAGCAAACACCGTGGCTGCATCCTTCTCAAATATTCCTATATTCAAATATTCCTATATATTAGTTAAAAAAAAAAAATACATGGGAGTCACTTTAAAAGCCTCATATCCACTATTTTTATGCTAATAGGACTATGGAATTGTTTAAAGGACATTATGATCTTTGCATGCAATTATAATGGAGTAAAATGGCAAAAACCATTATGTTATTACATCTAAAACACACAAGAAACTGCCATCCTGACAATATGATCATGCACACTAAAAACAAAGACAACTGACATTTGATCTTGAATTTTTATATTGCTACCTAAGGGCACAGTATCTGAGCAACTTCTGAATCAACTCAGTAGCAATAGTAAAGCCCTTAACTGGCTTTATGGAGTCTCTCAAAGTTTTTCCTTTATCCCTCAGAGTAGGAAATAGAGGTTTTATTTTTTTTTTTATTTTTCTTGGTGGGGCAGGAAACAAGAGGGCAGGGAAGAGCTGGATGTTTAAGGGAAAGGATGGCAGAAGAAGGATGTTTGAATTGCATTATTTGTGGTGGAACAGATAGTTCTCTCAGGAAGAGCGAGACTTAGCACTTCTTAAAGCTGGTTATAATCTCAATTTGCCTAATCCAGTCTAGAAAATTGTCCCATAGCTGGATCTCTTCAAAAGAATGCAATGACCCGTCCTTATGTGGTTCACAGCTGTTTACAGAACAAAAGCTCAGTCTCTGATGTGGCTGGGGCATGATCTATTAATTGTTTTGAAAGTCAGGACCAAGCCTTCACTCTGTTAAGAGGCTGAGTAGGCACCAGTGGAAAGACATGTGCACAAGCCTGATATATTCCTGGTGATGTGGACCATGGAGAAGGCAGACAACTTTGAGTACCAGCTAGGCTAGAGTCTGCATATCATCTTCAGATACCATGAGATATAGTAACCCAATCAGGAGGTGACATATAACGAACTGTTGTTGCGTTCAGGTCAGGTCACCGTGCAGGAAAAAAGGGATACAAGTTGTCCATTAAGCTGGAGGAAGGAATAAAAGCCATATTTGCAAACCGATCATCCATGCTTTGAAAAGTCAAACCAGGATCATTAAGCTTTGCATCACACCTCGATATATTAGGATCGTGATTCCAGTTCAAGGCATAGACAATGCATTAGGTCAACTCTTCAGTCTTCTGCTATAACAAGTGTCAGTTTAGTCTTGCCATGGCTCAACTATAGTCAGCTGCTCTTTATCAAAATGCTAAATTTCCCGTAGACATTCTTGACTCTTTGGTACAGTCATGACTAAATCCACTGAGAATAAGATTTCTATAAAATGTCATCAACATACTGCTGGCAGCTAGAGTTGATGGTACCTCAAGGTCCATTCCACAGGTCTCATGTGGATGTGAAGAAAAGTGAGGATGAAGGCTTTGGAGAGACATGGCCCATCACCATTCTGCGTTCTGCTGGACAGATGATTGGCCCAGCACTAGAGAGGTCTCATCTACTCCTACAGTGTCTTCAAGATATAATAGTAGTACCCTGTGGTCCACCAAAGACTACAAAGAGGTCTGGCTTTGCAGGTATGGAGATCTTACCTGTGTCCACAGCTATAAGAAGGTAGTCTGAATTCCAATAGGACAGTTTTTGAATCATGTCCTGATGAGAATCCTGACTGAGAGGCATCCAGGATGCTGGGTAATGTCACTTGTTGTTGGAGTTTAGTGATCATTAATTTCTCAATTACAAGAGGTTGGAGACAGGATGGTAGCTGTGGGAGATCTTCATAGTGAAATGTCTGGTTCTTCAGAGGACTCTGCTCAGAAGGATCATTAAGATTGTAGTCTCAAAGAGAAAAAAGGTCTTGAACTTTGAAAGGCAATACTGCAAATGGTGACAACACTTGCTAAAACGGTTTTGAAAAGTTAATATACATTTTGAACATTCTTATTTAGTACATATTTTAAAAGGTAGTCATCATGTCCCTGCTTTTCCTTTAAAAACTTACATTATCTCAAGATAGTCTACAAAGAACCATGTAGTAGGTGTCTTCCTCCATCCCCCTCTGTATTCCTGACACATGCTGCTACTATGACCCATGGCTAGAATTAACATATTCTACCAGAAACCTGACAAAGTTTTGCTAACGAGCAAAAATAATGCATCTTATTGCTAACCTTAATTATTAATTCCCATTTCACTGTTAGGACAACACCTCAGAGCTAGAAAATATGACACAATCAGTCTAAATTAACAAAAGTTCTGTTTAAACTAGATAGCAAAAGTTAAAAAAAACCCCCAAAAACTTACTTTAATCCCTGCAATTATGCCTTTATTATTGCAAAAGTTAAGCTGTGTGTTCAGAAGAATAGAAGAGAAACATGTTTTTAAACCAATGTAGCGGTGAGTGTAACAAGTTTAGAGAGAAGAGTAATTAGTGTGTCAGAGCAATTAGTATGTCAGTACACAATTGCTCCACTAGATGCTACCATTTAATCATACTTGCTAAGATTTTGGAATGTAATTCACAGAATAAGACTATGGACAGAAAAACAAAATACACCAAGCTGATGGGGAGAGAGACTTAGCATCTATCAGCTGCTCCACAATAACTGTTCCATAGCCTATAGCAAGCAGAAGCTAAAAATTATAGTTAACTCATCACCATTTCATTTGCAGTAAAAGCAATGAACCCAGGGATAGGAGCAGATACATGAAATAGTTACCAGAGTAGCTGGCATCTGGCAAGCTCACCCCATTTGTAACCTGGCAGAATTTGTTCATCTGTGCATATCCTTAGATAGATTCATACTTGCTGGCCTAGGGAAGTATACATTATATCCCCATGAACTGCACAAATCTAGTGCTTTGTTCTTTAGGGTATTTTAAGAGTAAGAGGATAGTTTTCTTCCATAATATAGACAGACAAAACTGTGGGTATACAGGTATTCCGAAGTTACCCATGTATAACTTGCAAAAGACAAGCTGCCTTTGGATTTTTCATGCAATTACTTATATACCCAAGAGTTTACATTTGAAAAAAAAGTGTATGAGAAAGGATTGATTAGAACAACTGATGGGTTACACGAATAAAAACCCAAGAAGCTTGCAACACTGCCTGTAAATATATTATTCTCAAGTTTCAAGCAGCAGAAACTTAGAAACATTTCTGTTTACAACTGTTACTCTTTATCATAAGAAAAGATACGACTGCACTATAACTTAGGTCTGAAAAAATAGCAATAATTAAAATTAGACTGAGCCAACTTTGAACTGCCATATGTCCAGTTTTATGAAGATCTGCTAGCACTTAGTTGGACTAGTTAAGATGATTGCCAAAACACACTGCCCAATATATACTGTATATCTATAGATATATATAGCTCTGATACTGAAAGGTGCCAAGTGTCCTCAACATTTAGTTTTTTCCCCTTTTTTCTCTCTAACCAGCAGAGAAAATACTGGGAAGAAATTTCTATTATCCGAGTCATTTGCATTTATTTGCTGTTTTAAAATGATAAGTTAGTAACCTTGTATTTAGTAATCACAGACCTCAAGCTAGGATACTTAGAACTAGGAGTCAAAAAATATATCCAGACTCCTACAAAAGGGTTCTCAGCCCCACAAAATTCAGGTCCACTTTACTCCTCCTACCTGAACTATCCCATTTTTAGTTTGGCCACAGTTTAAACTTTAAAACATATATTATTGTATCCGATAACATCATTAAAACATACGCCCACTGTAAGTTTCACTTATATACACCAGAAACTCAATGAAAAAAAGCAAAAAACTATACCTTCATTCCTTCCTCCCAACTAATCCACAGGTCACCTCGAGTCAAGAAGCATGCCACAGCATGTCTGGCTAAATGGTGAATCCAGCCTTCTTGACGGAGCTGTGTCATAATTGCATCAATCCAAGGAAAGCCTGTCCTGCCTTCTGCCCACTTGGCCAAAGCCTCAGGATTCTTATCCCATGGAATTTGAACACAGATGGGATTTCCCTCCATTTTATCAAAACGTGGATTACTAGTCGCTGCCGTGTAGAAAAATTCACGCCATAAAAGCTGGCCATAGAGGGACAAAGGAGGGGAACTGTTCTTCTTTACCTGAAAGCCATCACGAAAAGGAAGACATTTTACTGTTAGAAAAAGGTAAGAAAAAAATTAGCTTACATAACACTCAGTGGCTGTCTATGTAGCATCCATACCTTTTTATACAGATCTGTTAACTTGAAATAGAAGAGACGACATGACAGACACCCAAACCGAAGATAAGGGCTAAGCCCCGTTGGACTTGCCAATAGGGAATTTGCGTTCATCCGTGGTCTTTCAAAGTTTGCGACCCAAGCCTTAAAAAAACCCAGAGAAATAGAACACTATTATATTAGATGAGATGACCACATGTACACGTGACGAGAAAATCTTTGTGATTACACTGGCAATTGAGTAGAGAGAGTTCCACTGAAAAGTGTTCATATACTTTAAGAAATTACACGAGAAGCTATCATTTTTCTTTTGTCCAAATTCTATAAAAGTTGCATCTACAGTTCACCAGCTTCTGTAACACTACTATTTCAACCTAGAACAGCATGCTGGTCTTGTTTTTTGGTCTGTTTATAAAAGTAATTAAAGATTTTTAAGATGCTAATTTTTAGTTACCAAGACCTGCAGTACCTTTCTTTCCAAGTGTCTTTCCAGCCGTGTGAGAGCTTCTGTTTCTCCCCCTGGCCACACTGCAGAAGGCAAGCCATCTGTATCAAACCCTGAAGGATTAAGTCAAACAGGAAGAAAAATCCTTATCTGTTTATACTGTAGCACAAATAACTAGTATACCTGGACAACAGCTGCACTGTATTTTTGGTAATATCTTAAATCTAGCTGGATGTCAATGGTGTCAAAACAAAGCTTGCTGTCAGCTTGCTGTCAGTGTAAATAAGTTCTACCAAACCATGTAACAACATTGCTTATCTGTAACTGAATTAACTGTGATTTTTATGCTCTATAATAAAGAAAGATCCCTTGACAAATTTTGACTCTGCATTTGTTGTGTGGTAGTAGATTTGGTCGGGCTTTTGGCCTGCTTGACTAGGAAAACAGACAGAGACCACAAGTGCTGATACTGCTAACTTCCATTAAATGTTCTGCGATAAAGAATCCTGCATGCCTTGTTTTGTCTTGATATATTACCCTGTGCATGGATGTTAAGTTTATTTTTCTCTGTGAGAAACCAGAAATTGATAACTATTTCTATAAGCACAACATTTCACTCTTCTTTAAGCCTGTATGTCTGCGTGTGTGTTACACCAGTGATTTACTGTCCAAGGTCGTACTTTTTTAATCTCTCTGTCTTAAGTATAAATATGCTTGTAAACGTATACAGTTCGAGGATTCCTTTGAAACAGACAAGTGGGCGATTCCCCTTGCTGTATGGCATTCTCCCTGTGATCACAGTATAGCTCTAAATAAAGAAAAGCTGGCTCTGTCAGTTCTGATTCAACCACAACGCGAAGTTTGATTTCTTCCACAGTTAGGTTAGGTTCCCTGTGGTTATTGCTGGCTGTTCTGATGGCAGCAATTTTAATTGATTGATTTGGCTTAAGCCTAAACAATATCATCTAGCACTGTTTTAACACTGTACAATAAAAGCATTTAAGACTTAAGACAACATACCTAGCTCTTCAAGCGATGGAACACCATACTTCTCATCATGATCATCAGAAACTGGTGTGGTACATTTCTCCATTACTTCTGCAGTGATAGTCTCCACTGGCATCTCCAGCGGTTCCATTCTACTGATTAATGTCTGGAATCTTTTATAGGTAAGAGGTGGCTGTCCTCCATTTAATTCTATAATTCTGTGTTCAGGCACAAGAGAAAAAGGGAAATGCTTGCATTCCATACAGCTGTATATTACATTCTTTATACACAAGAAACATGTTCAAATCTGCAGTTTGATTTCTGTTATGCATATGCTATTCCAGACAATTTGAATCTTAATTATACCACTCCATTGCCATTAGGGAGACAGAAGCATTTACTGAGCATAACACCAAAGGGACTATTCACAATTTCTGGATTTAAGAACATCCCTCAACAGTGAATAAGTAATGACTATTAATAATTAATGATGAAATAAAAATATATCGCCTCAGATGACATACAGCAAGAGAAGAAAAAACCAAAACAACTGTAAAGACACAGCAAGTGACCTTTAAATGTTTATACTTGCTATTTGCAAAAAAAGCATTACTGCAATATTTGCCCTATTTGGTAAAGGGAAACTTGGCAATTTGGCACAAAATTATGCTATTAATGGTGCCCGTTGTATTTTAGTTATTAAAGTGGATAGGTCCTTCTTTAAACATTAAATGGAGACTTTCAAATTGCAGGGCTTGGTTCTTGGGGGTGGGGGGGACTTCAATAGTTGGAACATCTGCTGAAAGGGAAACAGTGGTACACAACAGGGGTATGCAAAATGGGCTGTATTCAATTTGGATTCGGATTCGGCAGAATTGGGGACAGTGATTCGGATCACTGTCCCGATTCGTTTGGTGAAATCCAAATCTGAAGATTCAATGCCAATTCAGAGAATCAGCAATTCGGCCATAAACACAGCTTTAAATGTTTTTCTACATACCTCAAGGTACCAGGCACAGCTCATGAATGCTGCGATGGTGGGCTGGACGGAGCATCCCACAGGAGCACAGGGGGCCCCCCTTGGTGTGCTCCTAGAAATGGACCTGAAGTGCTTCTGGTCCACTTCTGGGTCTGCTGTCAAGCATGTGGGGGACCCCCTCAATGAGACGCTCCATCCGCCCTAGCATCTCAGCGTTCACAAACTACCTGGCACCTTGAGGTATGTAGAAAAACATTTAAAGCTGTGTTCATGTCTGAATCATTGAATCTTTCTGAATGTCTCCGAATTGATTTGCATGGTTCCGATTTGATTTGGAGAAATTAAAGGGTCTCCTGATTCAATTCGGATCCAGAGATTTGGCCACCAAATCGAATCAGTGACCAAAGCTTCACACAGGCCCAACATGCAAGCAGGCCAGCAAATTTTTGGAGGTTGGGGTAACTTTTTGATGCATATGGTAGAGAGGTCAACTAGAGGGGAAGCTCTTCTTGATACTGCTCAGAAACAAGAAGGTAGTGGTTGAGAATGTGAAGGTGGAAAGTTGCTTGGAAGGAAGGAGAGAAGCAAAATAAGGATGCTGGACTTCAGAAAAGCAGACTTTAACAAACTCAGAGAACTGAGGGCTGGATCTCCTGGAAAGCAAGTCTGAGGGGGAAAGGAATCCCAGAGAACTGACTACTTTAAAGGAGGCCCTTTTAAGGGTGCAGGAGCAAGTTACCCCAATGCCAAGAAAAAATGAGAAGTATAACCAGAGACCAATTTGGCTAGAAGGCAATCTCTTCAACAAGTTGGAGCTCAAAAATGGAGTCCTATAAAAAGTGGAATCTTGGTCATAGCACTAGGGAAGAGTACCAGGGCACTGCATGGGCATGCCGGGAGAAAATTAGTAAGACCTCAGCACAATTTGAGATGCAGCTGGCAAGGGACATACAAGGCAATAAAAAGGGATTCTACAAGCATGTCAAAAGTGAAAGGAAGACCAAAGAAACCATAGACCCTTTATGGAATACAGAAGGCAGTCTAATTGTGGATGATGCAGAGAAGACTGAACTATTCAGCAAGTCTTCCAAGAAAAGGCTGAAAGAACTACAGTTTTTAGTCTAGAAAAGAGAAGACTGAGGGGGAAGGGGGGGGCATTTGGTAACAGTCTTCAAATATCTGAAGGGCAATTACGGAGAGGATGGAGATAGCCTCATCTTTGTGGCCCTAGGGGACAGGACTAAGAGCAAGGGCCTCAAACTGCAACAGGGGAAATTTAGATTGGAAGAAGCTTTCTGACTATAAAAAGCAAATCAAGCATTGGAACTTGCTATGTAAAGAAACTGTGGAATTTCCATCCTTGGAAGTTTTCAACAGTAGGTTAGACAGACACTTGGCTGAGACAGTTTAGTCAGGAGTGATCCTGCCTTAAGCAGGGAACTGGACTAGATGGCCTTATGAGGTGGTCCTTTCCACCCCTACTTTCCTACGATCCTGTGCTTAAAAAGCAAACAGTTTTTGTGTTCCACTTTTTCTCCAAAACATCCGATCAACTTCAGATGTGCCTCAAAGCAACGAAACAGTTTAAATGAATATATCCTAATGTTAAAGCAGAGTAGTAAAAACACACTGTATAGGTGAAATCATTTAAAACGTTTCTCAACTATTAGAGAAAGACAGCCACTGGGTTCAAACGAACTGAAAGAAAACACACAACCTATTAAGAGTTCAAAATAAATTTGGTATTATCCATAATAGTATGAAAATGGTAACTATAATATAAATAAAATTACCAAAGTCTCCAAGGGACCCATGCTTTTTAATGTTTTATGGATTATATGCATATATAACAGGGAACTAAAACTAATCCATTAAAATAGTTGCCTCTGGAAAATTATAAATAAGATGTTACATAAGGTTAATACAAAGATCACATAATCCCCAATCATTTTAGTGGATGTGATTGACAAATGGAATGATTGACAAAATAACCGATGCAAAATTATCTCACTTGAGAAGGGACTGTAATTATTTTATTTGCATACTGAAGACTGTAACAGAAGAGGAGAGAAACTATCCAGACCTTTAATATTCATAGCAGGTTCTTTATCACCCTGATCTTGTGAAGCAACATTAAGAGTTAGTATATAAACCTTGAGGAAAACACTTTCTCTCTCTCTCATGTAATAAATACTTTTTAAGGTTTAGTAAAAAATGTGAATCATTTCACAAGGACAATAAGCACCCATTTTATATGCCAAAAATGGTGAGATTAAAACATTTTATTTGTAAGAACAGCACTGCAGATTGCAGCTTCTCTGACCTGTTTTGCAGTTGCAGAATTCTACTCAGTATGGAAGTAAAGATGGAACTATTTTATAGGGGGAAAGATTAAAACTTGTTTCTGCTTCCTGTTTGGAGAACTGCAAAATGCTTTTTTGGAGAAAAGTCAGTATATGATGACACAACACTGCATAAGAGGCACCTTTAATGTTTGTAACAGTAACTTACTTGTCCAAGTCATACAATGTATGTGAAATTCGAACAATGACTTCCACTCCTGCTTCACTAGCCAATTTCTTAATTGCTGCATCTCTCTCCTTCCCAAATGGCTCAGAATCATATTCAATGGAAAGCTTTGTAATGTTCCATTCCTGAAACAGAAGGAGTGAAAAAAATTAATAATTAGACAGGACAACTTCCTGGAAGTGAAACAGGAAAAAAAAAAAGTGTCATTACACAGAAAGGAGGAAAAGTATTTACGTTTATGTACAAGTTTAAAAATTCTCCCAACTGTTATGGAGTCAAACACCTTAAAGAAAGACAGCAGGGGTAAACAGAAGGCTGGGATATACTCAGAATATTTTTCACCAAATCCTCACAGAAGTAGAAAAATTACTGTTGAAATATGCCTGTCATTTCACTGGCATAGAAAGCTAAGTTCCAAAGAGAGAAACTTAACAAACAATTAAAATGCTTTTCATGCAGTTAATCACATCTTAAACAGTAACACAGCCGCAGATGCAGGCAATTAATGGCGCCATAAAACAGGAAATAAGTTACAAAATTATTTCACAAAATACAAGTAATAATTTTGTGATTAGTTTCTATTGTGCCTTAAACAGAATGTGCAAGTGGACCACACCAGAGTATCAAGTAGCCCCAGTGTATTTCCCATGAGCTGACAGTCAGCTGACTATTAAGCACCCAGCTTTCAACTTGCCAGTGCAGGGACAGCACAAGACCACAATGCCAGGTTTCCCCTACACTGGCATTAGGGTGCAACTGGGATCTGATCCATGGTCCCAATATCGCATTTCTTGCCATGCACATGTGGCATGGCAGGAGGCATAACTGTTGGGTTCAGGGATCAGATCCCATCATACCTTTAAATGGATATTTGTAACCAGTCTAACAGATATGGGATTTCAGCAGACACTAGAACTTCTCAGCACCACACTAGATCATAATAAGGCTTAGGTATGGAGTTATGCACTTTGACATTTGATTTGGATTCCGCCTAAGCACATGCACCAGCTTAAGTCAAGGAGCCCAGGGATCTTTTCAGGTCAAAATGCAGGTGTTTAATGATACTAGACATCTAAGGAGTTTTGTGGCCACTTGCAGGGTCAACTACAATCACTTTTTGAAAACTGGGTCAAATTTAAATACCTGAGTACCATTTAAATGCCTAGGAGGCTTATTTGTATGTGTCTAACTTTAGCAGAATGAAGATAAGAATGTCTACCAAAATTAATGTGAAAACCAGTAGTTTAGAGATTAAACCATAACTTACTGTATACAACAAGAGAAGTTATAACTTCTGAATTACAAGGCATGTCCTAAATTGGGGTTTGCTGTTTTTTTTGTTTTGAGGAGCATATCTAAAATGTTAAATTCTTCTTTGTCCCTTCAAAAAAATCTTCAAACTCAGTAAGGTGAGATGCACAGAGGTAACATGCAGAGAGAAATAATACCGCCCCCTTTGTCAGCTCTGTTCTCTCATAAATATCAACTAAAGGATTTAACTTTTATAAAGGATACCGCATTAGAGATTTGTCTGAATTGTTCAACTTTCAGTCTAAGAATCTGGGATAATATATTCAGACTAAGAGCTTCCTCTATAGCTCAAGGTGGGGAAGAGGAAAGGAGGAGTCAGGAGTCGCATTCTGCTCTATATACTCAGCAAGCTATACTTTACATAGAGCAATAGCAAAGTTAAAACAGTTCAATTAACTCATATGGCATCAGTCATCAAAATTAAGCTGCAAGAAAATACTTTTTTCAAAGAAGTCTGATCAAAATCTCTAATCTGAAACTCAGGAGTCACGGAGTGTGAAAGTAACAAATTAAAGGACAAGAGGATGCAAGCACTCCCAGCTGTAAACTGTTCAATACTGAAAGCCAAAATTCTGAAACGAGTGGATACAGTGCACAGTGGAAAAAAAACCTATACTATTTGCATTAAGAACATGCTCTTCCAAAAATATTAGAGCTCACCTTAAAGAGTCTAGGGAACACATCTGCCGGCTGTCCACGAATCACAAACAAACGAGAATTTAATTTCCGCAAATTAGCATCAAGATCCTCAAGACACTGAAGCAGGAACCTGTGAATAAGAATGATCTTATTGAAAAATCAGCATCTATTGTTTGATATAATTCAGACCACTTTGACTTAGGGAGGGAGAATGAAAAGTAATAATCAAATAGAAACTACCCATTTTCTAACATTTTGCAGAAGACTTCAATGATACCTACACATTATTGTCTAAATTATTAGATGATCATCGCTTGTAGTTCCAGCAAAAATGCATTTGGTTATGTTTAATTTGAGAAATCAAATAGCAATGTCATGTTAGTTTTCTGTGCCTTTGGGTTGCATGGTGGTCAGAGCCATCACATGTAGTTAAAGATAATGCACTCCAGAGTAAAACAGAAATCAACTGTTAGGAAAAAAATGTTAGAAAGCTTTCACAGTAAGGCTTTATAACATACAACAGCCTAAAATATTACCAAAATTTAGTATATGTGAAGTCAGACTAAAAGATCCCAAGTCTGTTCTGAGGAAAAGTCCCTCACATATAAAAACTAAACAAACAGACCCTCCATCCACTAGAGATTTATTGCTACCTCTGGAAAATACTACAAACGTTATACATCTTGGCTATCCATCCAGCAGAAATATTTAATATGCAAATAAAATGACAGGCAGGCTGGGTGCAATGTGGGCAGGGGCTCAGCCTTAGATCTGGTGGGCCAAGAAGAAAGCTGATCCTCTCCCTGTGTTGCCCCACCCATGTTGCACCCTTAGTCCCAAGTCAGTTGGCACACCGACAGATTATCACTGCTGCCAGAACCACCACTCCAGCTCCAGCATCTGCACCTTGGAGAACAGTGCCTGCCGCGTCTTCTTGAGGGTGCACGGCAACAGCATGGGGCCCTGCAGGCTCGGCTCTGGCCTGCTCTGTCAACATCCAGTGTTACGGTGCCTAGTCAACACAGATGGCGTTAAGGTGTCTACATGTGGATTAAGGTGCTTACCTAATTGTGCCTAAATTTGATACTTGCTTTATGAAAGGTATCAAAATTTAAGCGTGATTAGCCTAAAATTGCCATTTTTAAGGCACATTAACAGCATGCATGTGTAGACCCACAGCCTTACTGAATCTTTAAAAATGGCTAATGCACCTTAAATCAGCACATGTAGACACGCCCACTGACAAGGAACTGATGGATTTATTCACATATATGCTCAGGTGCCCTTCGCCCTCCCCGCACCCTACTACTTTCCCCCTCAAAAAAAATCAACATGTACAAAAGCAAAAATTTAAAGATCTACGCTGACACTTGTCAGATGAAGTTGGAAGATAAAAATCTATTTCTTTTAACCACTTCCTAGTCATGTCAGTTGGGTGAAATATTGTTATCGTTAGAAGAAAGAAAAAGTAGTACTTTTTAGCTACTGCTACCCCCTTAAGCTAATTATGTTAAGAAATCCAATTTAATAAATGCAGACTAATAATTTTCCTCCCCTTGGTCATAAAGGATAGCAACAGACAATTTGCAATTAATAGATTTAATCTCTACTACTTGTACAAGCATTCCCAAAAGATCTTACATTCTACACACTGCCTTCCAAAAACAAGGTGGGTGCTTTATTTCGGGGTGTGCTATATGGGAGAAAATGCAGTAGACATTTCTTACAAAAGCTAGAACACTTTACCATACCGAGTGATTGTACTGTCTTTCCAACTATCGGGACACATGCATGTTTTTATGTGCGTGCCTGACCATGGTCTACTTTCAAACACTATCTTCATTTTAATTTTTGCGTGGTTAACTGCTTAATACTTTAAATCTGTCTATACAGTGGTTGTTAGGGTTTGATTTATTCTAATAGACAATTTGAATATCTACTCTCTTCTGTTACCCTGCATGTGAAGAGAACTTCACTGAAGAATGTAGGATTACTTCCCTGAATCTTAAAAAAGAAAATAAATCTCTATTCCATTTTTTGTTCCATTTCTCTGAACCAACTGCAAGAAAAATCCGAAAGTCAGTAGAAGTGAATAATAAATTATATCCAACTAATCACTGTCCCTCCCAAGTATCAATTTGCATAATCTATTTTAATTTTTACTTTGAGTGACCCTTTCTCCTCCCCAATGCCAACCAAGATTTAAAAATTTGATATTGTAACTTGACATTTTAGTTTCTTGAATGTTACACTCAAAAACAAATGAGGACAGATTTTTAGCTCCAAAAAGAGAAGGAGTAGGTTTTTTTGTGAAATCCTGCTCAACAATGAAGACATACAGTAGGAGCACCTTCTTGCTTAGGAGAATGCATATAAATGAAGATAACCTAGATTCCCTAATATATTTTATCTACCTCTGAAAGCAGACAAAGGGTTGGAAGAGCCAACTAACATGTTGACCTAAAGTGACCTTAAATATGAAATCGGAATGGTTTCAAATTTGCAACTCCTCTATTTTTAGAGTAGACACTGCAGTACTACACTGGTATGTTCTCTTTACTGCACAAAAATTTAATTTAAAAATAAATTTCTGGTCTAGTCCCACTACTCTTCCATTTCTTCTCTCTTTCCTCCCAGACAAACTGACCGTTTAGTAATATTTCTTCAAGTGGGTCAGGTTCAAATAATAGATGTAGAGACTACTCCCACTGAATAAATCTGAACTCATCTTCCCTGCTGCTCCTACCACATGGAAACAACTTTTTGAAGAGACAGAATCCCATTTGTATACTAAGCCAAAAGGTCATTTCTTTGATCTTGGTATTCTGATCTCATTTTCTTCTCTCTTCGTTCCTACTCTTCTCCCCCTTCCTAATGTAACCAATAATAGCATCAAGCATCTAACCTGTACTCAGGACAGAACATTACCCAAGAAGATTAAGTGTACTGATCCAGTCTTTAATTCTGTTCCCAGGTCCATAAAGTTGTCCTTAATACTATCTAATCTGTATTTGTTTTGTTGGTTCCAAACATCTCTGTTATACCTCTTAGCAGGCCTCTGACATAACTGTAGATGTTATGTTCACCAAGCCTTTCTCCTCATACTAAACACAGCACTGACTACACATAGGGATTAGAAGCGTTTATTAAGAACATACTATTTTTACATAATCACTCTTAAGACGTTGAACCACACTTAAGATAGCACTGTATTTCAGTAAATGGAAAGTCAGCTGACATTGCAAAAAAGCTAAGCTCCAAGTATAAATACAAAGCACAAGGCAAAACATTTATTCTATAATTTTGCTCTGGTTAACCCTCCAGAGCAATGTTTCAGATGCATACGGGCATTTTCCAATTTTTTTGTGCAAAGTTCCAGTTCCAGTGCAATTAAGCTGTCACTGAAGGCAAAAGCAAAGAACAATGGCATTGCTAGATTGGTCTATAACATCTTTAAAGTTGTGATGAGAAAACCTCCTGAGAGTCGAGATGGATTCCGAGTTTGAGTGATTGACAATTAGACATTTTTACACAAATGGGACATGTAACAAAAATTAGCAGGTTACAAATAATGAACCTTGATGCTGTGGGAGGGACTGCATGTATGCTTTAGAACAAACTACAACCAACTTTGTTAAATTTAATTCCCTGCTTGCAGATGTGGAAAAACCTTTAGCTTTAGCTAAAGTGCCAAGAAGCATGGCTGAATCACCCAATGCTGCGGAGCTGGGTCAAAGTAACCTGTTACTACTTCTGGTAGAGCGCTTCTCCATGTCCCCCCCTCTCCCCACAAAAGTCTGTCTGTCAGCATCCAATGTATTTAAAAGTTTAAACACTTTTCTAAAAAGAAAGGTTAGTGACTGTAACATTGTCCTGCTCTGTAGAAAATCTCTACTAGGAAGAGCATTTAAAAGACAGCCTGCAGATTTCTCAAACCATTACTTCTGTACATATATTAAGATATATACTGTCCTGTTTTTCACTAGACATCTCAAATTTTCACTCTTCCTTTTCTAAGGAGCAATTTTTCAAACACACTATGAAGATACACTGCAGCAATTATTTCAGTTAGTCGTTGCCAAAATATGACTACCTTTGTTTTATCTGAATACAAATTATTTTTCAATTAAAAAAGAAATAGCACTGCAAGGCATTTTGACTAACTTGAGAGTTCAGTCCTCAAATAGTATTTTAATACAGACTGCTCAGAAAGATTTTATCTTACAAACACTAAAGTCTAATTCAAGGACATTTCTACTGCCTACAACTGAAGGATAGGCATTTCAAGCCAGAAATTCATATACTAACTTATAAAAAAAACTGCCCACCTACCTAACAAAGTCTGCTATCTATAAACCTACATCTCCCACTATTCTAGAATTGGCATCTGTCCTCCAGAGCATTCAAGGCATTAATGCTGTATCTGATCAGAGTTTTGAAACGGAGACCGTTTAACATATATCTGTCAGGCAGTGAGCTGCATCTGAGGAGATTATTACGTATCTAATACCACTACTGTCAGAGTTAATATTTATAACAGGTAACAGTGTGATAAGAATGCAAAGGGAGTATTAAACTGACAATAGGCTAGACTCCCTTTACTATATAGCACAAAGTGTGTCAATAGCAATGGGGGAATGGGGGCAGATCATGGCCTGCACAGTGAGGGAGGGAGTGGGACAGGGGCAGGAATAGGTGCCCAGCCAGGGCAGTGAATGCAACCCTAGGAACAGGACAGAACCATGGGCAGCTTGTCTGGGGAGCGCAGGGGGTGGGGGCGGTTCCCCCCAGATTTGTGTACAGAGTAAGGGTGGGCTACCCACTGTAGGCTTGGAGCTAAGTGTTACACCAGCCTCTTCCAGCAAGGGACCGTGGGGGGGCAGCGGCGGAGGAGGGTTGGGTCACAATATATACAGCCCCAAATACAGAGCTTTTAAAGCCTGCACAGCTGACAAGATTCTCTAGATTTAAGTTTCATGCTAGTGAAAAACTCCAGCTTGCTCAGTTTACACATTTCTTGTACCATGCGCAGCTCATTTAAATATGTTTAAATGTAACATGTAAAGACTTATATAGAATCCAAGATGGACAACCACTAAATTATTGGCATTACATACTTGAAAAGAGACATCACATCATATGGTCATAAGTAGTTGAACATATGCTTTCCTAAACTTTTGGTCTTACCAATGCAAGTTACTGATATTTTCTGTTTTTTTAAATACCAACCTGAAAATTAATCCCTAGGCTGACACACCAAAGCTAAAATTTATGAAGGAAAGGATTTTGAATGAAACTAGAAACAATTATTTAAATACTACTACAAAGAACTTCGATCAAAGTATTTTTGACCTTGCGTAGAAAGCAGAAAATTTACAAAACTAGAAGAAAACACTTGCTGGTTGAGGGAGGAAAAAAGTTACTGTTTCTAGGGGTTTCCATTACTCTGCAGAAAAAAAAAGTGCTCAAAGAAAAAGTTCACTAAACATGCCTCGAAAGAATACACAAATAGCATCATCAGACAAGTCTGCTAGTCAGCCCAACTTGAAACAACTTTCAACCTCCTACTTTGGATAGGTGAACCAAAGGAAGGTAAAAATCCTACAGGAAAATTAAAGAATCATGCAAAATGGGACTAGAAAGAACCTCAGGACTAGTCCACCCCCTGTCAAAGCAGGATCATCCTGTTTAAACCATCTCAGACAGTCTGTTCCAGTGCCTGACTACCCTCATTGTTAGAAAGTTCTTTCTAATATCCAAACCTGAGTCTCACTTGTTACAATTTAAATCCATTACAGCTTGTCCTGTCCCTCACGGCACAGAGAACAGTTTATCACCATCCTCTTTATAGCAATCTGCTTGTACTTGAAGATTTATCAAACGCCCCATCAAGCTTGTCTGCAACTTAAACAATCCCAATTCTTCAAACTTTTCCTCACAAGGTCATGTTTTCTAGGTCACAAATAAAGTTTTGCAGCTCTCCTCTGGACTCTTCCAGTTTGAACACATCTTCCTTGAAGGGCAGTGCTCAAAACTGGATACAGTATTTTAGGCAACATCTCAATAGTGCTTAAGGGGAGTAAAGGAATCACTTTGTGCAAGTTTCATACAATAGGTCCCAGCCTGCAATTGGTCTTTTGGGCAATGTCACACTGTTGATTTATATCCAGCTGAAAAATGCTATAATCTCCAGCTCTTTCTAGTCTGCAGTACTGGAAAAATTTGTTTCCATTTTGTATTTGGGCATCTGATTTTTCCTTCCCAAATACAGAACCTTGCACTTGCCATTATTGAATTTCTTGTGATTTATTCTAGATGAGATTTTTCCAGGTTTATCAGGGTCCAGCTGAATCCTCATCCTGTCTTCTGATGTATTTACTACCCCACCCAACTTGGCGTTGTCCACATTATGACCATACACTCGATATCATCATCCAAGTCATTAAGGAAAATACAGAAGAATACCAGATCCAGGACAGACCTCTGGGGAACCTCACTTGATACCTCCTCTCAGTGTGACACTGAGTTATGAATGACTACACTTTGGTTCAATGGTTGTGTTCAGTTATGCATCCTCATTACAGTAGTTTCAGCTAAACTATTTCCTTAGCTTGCTCATGAGGGTATTATAGGAGACAGTGTCAAGAGCCTTAAATCTATAGTAAGATACGCCAAGGGTTAGCAACCTACAGCCTGAAGACCCAGTGAACTTCCCAGGGATGTTTCACAGGCGGGGATTGTTGCCCATGCCACAGCCATACCACAGGAAAAAGCAGTTGCAGCAGCGACCAGGTCCTGGTATTGGCTCTCCTCAGACATGGACTGGGTCATTCTGGGCTACCACAAAAAGGCTGCTGACCACTGAGATACACTTACTTGGCTTGCTACAGTGTTTGTTTTTGACTGGAAACAGGAGGCCTTTCCACCCTTCACAGTAAATAAGTTTACATGAGGCTGTAATAGTCAATAACTCACCTTTCAATAAATCATGTACTTATGCAAGAAAAATGATCAGTACTCATTTACCATAACATCTAGACACAAAGTGTTCCAAAAGATCTCTCCTGTACAGTATGAAACATTTATTCCCATTTTAAATGTACTGCCTTTCAATTTAATTTGATTTAAACTAGCCTAATCAGTGGTTATCCTGTATCATGTGTGGGGAACATTGACTGTATCATTCAGAATTATTTAGATGCCAAATCATCCCTTTTTTGGGGGTAATCCATCACACCTGAAACCCTCCATGCCTCTATATATTCCGACTAAGCTTTAGTTTCAGCCCGTTTCAGAGCAAAATGTACAAGCTTATTGCAAACTCTATTCCACCACAGTACAATCACCAGAGAAATTTAGATAATTAACTGTAACACATTAAAACTGTAGCCAAATTCTGTGTACACCTGCTGGTCGGAGTTGCATCTTCTAGTAATTAATAGAAGTCCATTAGTGATTCTGCCATCACTATTGATTTTGCCTAGAAGGTATTCAAATACTGGAGAAATAACTCCTAAAGAACTGAAATAATGTTACAACATTTTAAAGCAAGTGATATCACTTTTCAGGATAAAGATTCCACCACCAGCAATAGGAGCAAATTTATTAAGCAGAACCCTTCTTTATTTAAACTTCAGAGGGAAAACAAATTGGTAAGAATGATATCCATTCATGCAAGCTTTATTTTGAGGTGCTATGAATTTGTATGCATGAACTGCTAAAATTCTAACAATCAGACATCAATTTAGAATTTGATCAGTTTAGAACAGGAATGTGGTTTCCCTAAACTGCTAACCCTGTAAGCTCTGATTCCATTCTGAAATCTAACCCCCCCCCCACTACTTCCTGCCTTTCACATCCCAAAGCACACCACCAACCACCATGTACTAAAGTTGTAATTAAGATGCAACTGAGATGTGCATCTTAACTACAGGTGTCCAACTCAAGATAAAGACCTGGCAGTTGGAATTTTAGTTTACAAGTACTGACAACAAGCAACCAAGAGTAATATCCAGTAAGTTATAGTAGTACTGGCTCTGCAATATTTAAAACATTCTCCATAGGGAAAAAAACTAAACTTCAAACTGCCAAGGAAAGTAATAACATCTCCTTTTTTTTCTAAAAATGGTTTCAGCCTGAAGACAAATTCTTAAAGCTCACTAATAAAAACAATTTGGGTTTTTTTGGAGCTATGAGCACCCAGAAAGTGCCACTGATCTCATGTAGAGTTACTGCCACTGTCTGAATTGCTAGACATTCAGCACTTCTGGAGAACATGACACTTCTACCTATATTTAGTTTCTTAAAATAGGGAACTAAGGTCACTCACTTTCAAAAATCTTGGCCTTAAATCAGTCACTTTTCTAAATAATTTCACATTTTATTTATTATAAATTCTTATGATGAATGTCAAACTCCTGAGCAGAGGGGGAAAATGTTGTCAATTTGTTATCATGTCAACATAAATGCCCCTTTATAATACATATGCCTCTATCAGTATTTTAAAAACTCCAACAATTACTGGAAGACCCTATAAGGTTTTGTTTCCAGAATAACAGAATTTTAAAATTCAGCTAGACATATTCTTTATATTCACTTCCATATAACCAGAAAAGAGAAGAAAGGATTTGTTCAATGGAGAAGCAGTCACTTGAACTGCTCCAAGACTTCCT
>NW_017728931.1:47471955-47483241 GCF_001723895.1 Crocodylus porosus | reverse complement strand
CAGATAGTTGAAGGCTGCTATTAAGTCCCTCCTTGGTCTTCTCTTCTGCAGACTAAATGAACGCAGTTCCCTCAGCTGCTCCTCAGAAATCATGTGCCCCAGCTCCCCCTTTTTTTTTACGGCTCTCTGCTGGGCTCTCTCCAACTTGTCCACATCCTTGGGGGGGGGGCGGAAAACACAGACACAGTACTCCAGATGTGGTCTCACCAGTGCTGAATAGAGGGAAATAAATCACTGCCCTTATGCTATTAGCCTTCTTGGCAACATTGACACACTGTTGGCTCATAGCGATAACACTACTCTACTTTCAGACTACCCTTCCCCAAGATGGGAAGCATGGAAGGGCATGTTTGTCTATTTTCAAGGTCATCAGTGCTTCCAAACAGATTGTAAATGGCTTCCACTTGACAACCAATGGATTTATTTCTAAAAAGATAACTGAAGTAAATTTAGTGCACCCAATATCTTCATTGCCATCTAAGCACTGGCTTTTTTTATGAATTATTTTTAAGCAACTTAGCTGTTGTACAGCAATTCACTGATATACTGGGATGCAATTTTTAGGTTTGCTGTTGTGACTCCTGCTATATTTCACATGAAATATAGCATTTTGAAATATCACACAAACCACTCATGACTTACAGTAACCTTCTAAGGCTTTAGAACTGTAGCAGACACCCAGCTACTTCTGTTTCAACTGCTGAGGTTTTTTTGGTCTGCTGCTAGTGCCTTAAGCTTTGATGAAGTTTTCTTTAATGCTGATCATTTCCCTAGGAATATGTAGCTAGTTTACCTCTTCCTTAGTACTGGCATAAATTTTACAAGCTGAAAACAGTACAAGCCAGGGGAGGATGGCTTCTTACTGGTCCTCAAGCTTTTCAGACTTGAGACACCCCTGAACAAACTCAAAGTGCTCCCTGCCAGACAGACTCAAGACACCCCTCTTAAAATGCCAGCTCTTACTGTTCTCTTGTTTTTTTGACTACAGAAAAAAGTAACAGAACAATTCTGTTGCAAAGAACTCAAAGACCATAAGGACAGAATGCTTTTAACACTTCAGATTCCCATTTGAAATCTCTGGGTTTATCTTATGAATGATATTTGTATACCTGAAAGTGCTAATATTGTGTAGCACCCTTGAAAGTCTCTCAAGGGTGGCCACTGCACCCTGGTTGATAATCACTGCCTTAGTCCAACTGATTCAGATATACATAAACTTGTGTAGGGAACAGTCTACTTCATAGCATCTGACAATGTAGGCTATTGCATACACAAGCTTATGGATTTCTGAACAAGTTAGTCTCCAAGGTGCCACTCTGCCCTGCCTTCAGACTAACATAGATTTCATAGATCTTAAGGTTGGAAGACCTCGAAGATCATCAAGTCCAGCAACCTGCCCCAGGGGCTGGAAATCAGCTAGGGTCAAAGGACCCCAGCAAGATAAGCTTCCAAGCGTTTTTTGAATAAGTCCAGAGTAGGTGCCTGCACCACTTCTGGAGGGAGTCTATTCCAGGTCTTGGGGGCTCAGACAGAAAAGAATTTTTTTCTTATCTCCAGCCTAAAATAGTCTTGTAGGAGTTTATGACCGTTGGTCCTTGTTTTTCCTTGTCTGTTCACCAGAGCGCCCCGTTCTCCCAGATCCTGATGAATACCCCTTGAGTACTTATAGGTAGCCACCAGGTCCCTCCTGTGCCTGCGCTTTTCAAGGCTGAAGTGTCCCAGGGGTCTCAGCCTCTCTTCATAAGGCCTATTCTCTTGCTCTCTGATCATGCATGTGGCTCTCTTCTGGACTCAAGCTTCTCGACATCCTTCTCGAATTGTGGAGCCCAGAACTGGATACAGTACTCCAGCTGCGGCCTTACTAAGGCTGAGTAGAGGGAGGATGACATCCTGAGATTGATTTGAAAAGCATCTATAGATACAAGCCAGGGTTTTGTTTGCTTTACCAGCTGCAACATCACATTAGTGGCTCATATTCATCTTGTGGTCAAACATGACCCCCAAGTCTCTTTCAGAAGTGCTGCTAGCCAGTGTAGAACTGCTGAGCCTGTAAGTATGCTGTGGGGTCCCCCACCATCCAGAGGTGGAGTATCTTGCATTTATCAGTATTGAACGTCATCAGATTTGTGTTTGCCCACTTACTAAGCTTATCGAAGTCAGCCTAGATCACTAGCCTGCCCTCAGGTGTGGACACTATGCCCCAAACATGGCTAAGTACCTCTCCATGCAAACTGAAAATGAGAATTCCATCGTGTCCAGGATGAAAACTGGAGCCACTGCAGCGACTACCACTGCAAAATGTGACCTAAAAGTGTCAAGTAATTTGTTCACAACACGAGTGGAAATTTTGTTTTCCACTACTAGGGAAGACACGCTTTCATATGTTGCTGCAAACCTTTTGCCTAAACAGTTTCAGCAAAATGATTCCTTCCCACTTTGTCCTGCCAAGCGCTCAAGAATTGTGTTGTGTTACGTCAAGGAGAGAATCCAGAAGCTCCAAAATTTGTCTGATCAACAGCTTCGATAATTCCAAGCAGCAAAAAGCTGTTAGCTAAGCCTAAATATAGCCTTAAATGTGTCTAAATTACTTCAATGAATTCCAAGTTAAGTTTCAATAAGGAAACAGCCAATTTTCTAAATAGAAAATACCTGCTAAGCAATGAGGCCAGAATTATATAAGAGGCACAAATACAAACTTCTTTGAAGGTACTTATTTGTGATCTAACCTTTCGTCTCATACTCTGAGCATCAGCTATATACAAAAACGACTCAGAAAGAACAAGCAAGACATAAGCCCTTTGAACAGGAGCAATAATGGGTAAGATTTTTAATATCTGCCTGTTGGTAGGTAGGCTACATTCTCCATTAACTGGAAATCACACAGGAAAACCAGAATCAACATTTCTACATGAAATCTGAAATCAACCAAGTCATTGTGCAGTCCATCACAGATTCACAGAAATTTAGGGCTGGAAGGGACATCATGAGATCTTCAGGTCTAGCTCCCCTGCTCTGGGCAGGAAAGAATGCTGGGGTCATATAACTCCAGCAAGGCGTGTGTCCAGTTTCCTTTTAAACATCTTCAGGGTAGGTGCCTACAACACCCCCGTTGGGAAACTATTCCAGAGTCTAGTCACATGAACGGTGAATAAATTGTCCTTATATCCAGTCTAAAGCCATCCTGTGCTCTACTCCTCTACCAAAGGTTGGTTATCAAGAAGTTTGTTTCAAAGACAAAGTGCCATTCTTCTCTGAGCCATTCCTCTCCTTGCAGACTGCAAATCATTTTTAATGCATTTTAAGCTGCTGTATGCAATTCCAGCGCTACATGAATATCAAAGTACACTTACCTCAATAGCATTTTGTTTTACGCAAGTATTTTAAAGATTTAACACACAGTCCTTCTGGAAATCCCTTCCAACTGAGGACCATGCAGACTTTGCTTGAGTTATATTAAAGTCCAGCTGTTATCTAAAGGATGCATGGCACCACTAAATACCATTTGTTCCCTTTGCCAGAAAAGGCCAACCAAAATCCCTGTTTCCCCAAATTGCCAACTCCTTGATTTCTTTGGTTTTCTCCCACAGTACAAATTGGTTTGTGTGTAGTACAGAATTAGTACAGGAAGTTTGTTAAAAATATTCTCAACAGCTCTTCTCTGCACCTGCTCCCGTTTGAATTAATTTTTCTTGAATACGGGTGCCAGAATTGCACATCACTTTTGAGGTAAGTTTTCACTAGCACCTTGTACAATGGCAATAATACTTCTTTATATCTACCGGAAGCACCTCATTTGATGCATCCTAGGATAACCTTTTTTTTTTTTTTGTACATCCCACTGGCAGCTTATGTTCCTCCTATGGTCAATTAATCTGTTCAGGTCTTTCTCACTTGTTATTTCCAACTGATGAGCTTGCCAAGCATAACAGAAAAAATCTTCCTACCGGTCCCTAAGTACAGACTCTTTCACTTTGAACTATTACATTTCATATTTCCATTACTTTAGTCTTTTAGGTTATCCAATCTTTCCCACATGATATCTCCATCTTCCTTGGCATTGATGAGGTCTCCCAATTTCGTTATCAGTAAGTTTTCATTCACAAATTCCTACTTCAGTGAAAATACTACATTAAAGTCAGTCCCAAGAAAAACTGTTGGGTTGAAGGAGCCACAGAAAGACCACCACCTTTATTCCTACCTCACTTTCATCCTGGTGCTTTCTCTTTCAACATTCCTTCGATCAGTTCCTTACTCATTTCACAGATTTTCTACCAATCTCCTGTCATCTCCAATTTTAGAAACTATTGCCCACAAGATACCATTGTAAATGTCTAACTGAAGTTTGGTTCTATTCCACTTTCCATTTACAGCAAAAACCCCGTTAGTTTGATATTGGATAATCCAAAGTGTTGGATGCCTCGAAGCTACTGTCACTCCCCAACCAAAAGAATAGTTTTTTGGATGCATTATGATATGGATAATTCAAAATAAGTCTACTTGGAAATTCGAAGCTGTTTTCTGGTCCCATGGACCAGGAAAAACTTGTTAATTCAAAAGCAGGGAATCACTTAAGCAGATTTCATGGCATGTAGCACAAGGAGCTTCCAATGTAGACCAGCAATGATCATGGGTCTCTCTTTCTTCTGCTTTGATGCAGCTAAGTGCAGAACTGTCCAAGGCCATCCCTGGGGGGGGGGGGAATCAGGGCAACTGCCCCAGGCCCCGAGCTGGGCAGAACAGCTGCAGCAACTCTGCGCTGCCACCGGCATCACAACCAGCTGCTTGGCATGCCCCTCCCCCTACCTGAATCCGCCACCAGCTTCCTTGCATCTGGGGGCAGAGCCCCACATAGACTGATTTGCCCCAGGTCCTGCACCCTGCTTGGGTTGTCTACCACACCACACCATCACCCCTCCCCAACTCCAATTCCACCAATCCTCCAAACAGACCTGGCATCCCCAGTCTTGCAAAACCATCTCTGATCCTGCAGTGGAAAACTGCACTTTGGTATTGGAGCATGTGAAGCAGCCGGGGCTCAGGATAGCAAGTACCTGGGCACAGAGGAATCTGCAGGCATGAGGTGGAGGTGGCAGCCCCAGTTGCATGCACAATTGGGTGTTGGCGGGATCAGGAATATTGAGTGGGCAGGACTTTGGTGGGATTGGGAGGTGAGAGGGGAGCAGGAAGTGGGTGTGGTGGAGCAGTTCTGTACTTATACTGATCTAAGCAGAAGAAAAAAAGGCCCCTAGGTGATTGCTGCTCGTCCTTCATTAGGAACTCCTTGTGATACATCCCATGAAAATCGGCTTAATTAGTCACTGGGATAGCTCCTCACTCTGTTTTTATCAATTAAGGTCCATATGCGGATAAACTAAGTCTGTATGTACCCACAGTCATTTGCATACATATATTGGTACATCTATTTCAAACCTTTTTATTTCAAAGTCTGCATTTTTTGGTTCCCCCTGCTTCGAACTAGAGAGGTTTTACAGTACACCCTTTTCTTTACATGACTTTCTTAAAAAAGTTGTTCTAAAGCCTTGCACACTCATAAATTACATTAATGGGCTTACATTTGCCCAGATCACATTCTCCTCCCACAATCTCTCTCAAATATAGGCACTACTTTTGTTGCTTTCCAATCACAGTACCACCCCCAACTTAGTTAATTAAAAAATACTTGCTTCTTAACCCATGTAATTTCCAAGTTGTTTCACAATGCAAGATGTAGGATGAAACAAACTGGAGAAATGATATGGGATTGTTATTCATGGATGATGCAGTTAATCTACATTTGCATACAGCCTATTTATTTTCCTTTAAAAGTCAGAAATCAAAATGACTGGTTAATTCAGCATATATGCATTCTATACTTGATTTCAATAAACAGATTTGTTTATATACATATCTAATAGACCAACTACAGTTTACTGCAATTTGTCAGCTTGGCTTTTGCAGACAACAAAAAGAGGTTGTTTTTATTTCCCTTACAATAAGTTTAGAAAACCAAAGCCTTTCATTTCAAATGCAAAAAAGGACAGAGAAGGGCTGATATGCTCTCAATGACAATTTAGTTTTAAATGCTTCTAGTCTACACTTGTTCAAAATTAAGAAACATTTGTATTTGGAAACCTGAATATTGTATGTATTTCTGATAGAAAAAAAGAGGGTCACTTTCAATTGAATCTTCCTTGTTAGATGAGAAACACACTTCATTATTTTAAGTCCTACCCCAGATTCACCTATTCTCTTACAGGCCACTGAAAATTCTTGTCAATTTAAGATTCCTTATATTTTGGGGGGGTTTTAGTTTAGAGAAAGCTTGCCTTTTTGCCCACAAATAAATAAATAAGCAAACGACCACCAACCAAGGTCGGTGAGCTTTTAAGCCAAATTCTTATACAACAGAAGATTGTTTAAAGAAAACCATAAGCTTATTAACTTCACCTCTAACACAGAATTCTTAGATTGGCAAGATGCAGAACTGTGTTGTGTGAATTAATATAGGTTAACATGTGACATGATTCTTTCAAGACTGGCAAGCAGAGACTGACTGGTTCCTCCAGTACAAATGGCCATTAGACCAAATTAGCTACACTGAAGAACTACAGCAGCTGTGACCACTATAGTTAACTAAGTTTCCAATTCCTCCTATTCACGTATCATTTAACTCAAGAGACTGGAAGGTACGCTGTAACTAAATCAGAGATCTGGTCTACTCAGATTTAAGAACAAGAATAAAAATGTAATTTAGCTGCCTCATTCACTATACACAGGTATACAGCAGAAGTAATACTGTATGCATATGCATGCATCAACTTATGACCTCATGCATAACACTATTAACTGTGGAAGACTTTGGATTTTACATTTTCTAGAACTGAAGATGACAATGGGTGAAAAAAATTGACAACACTCAATGTATAAGTTGTCATGTTTCAGAGGAACAACAAAAGCAGTTTCACACATTTGAAGGTTTGTTACCCATTAATGGGTAAGGAAAGCAAGAAAAACAGGAAACCTATCAGTAAACTTTCAAAATATTAACAGAACTATTCAGAGCCAGGAGGTAAAACCCAAACCTCTTACAACTGAATGGATTACTTGCTGGTCATGTCTCTTTAATACCAGTTGGGCACACAATTCTAAGTTTCCACTGCTAAAATGTATGAATCACAGTTTCCTGGCATGGCCTTTCAAAACTGAAATGTTGTTTATAACTCAACCCCAAGGCAAGTGTAAATGAAATCTGCCCTGGTTCTTAAATAATTGGGGGGGGGAGGAGGGAAGAGGAAAAGAGGCAAGGGAAAGAGCAAAAAATATTGCATTTAAAAGTAGTTTAGTTTACTGAACCCACAGGTCAAAAAACAGCCATTTCTTAAAAGCTAGAACACAGATATTCTTAGCAAAGGGCATTTTTATAAGTGATATCCCTGAAAACATTTGGTTAAAGAATTAAGTTAACAACATGTGGAAAGAGTAAAAAGAAAAGGTTGGCAGAATTATCTTTGCAAAGTAGAAGTAATCTAACAAAAGGGAAGGGAAAAAGATCCAGGACTTCCCCCTACCTTTCATACTACACAAGACCACTGACATAATGATTTTTCTCATGTATTGCAAGGACTTAATTTTTTTTAAAAGTCATTTGCAGTAGAGGGTACACTGAACTCACCAGTATTAATCTGCACAGTGCATAAACTTAAAATGTAATTCAAGGCATTATAGGACCTTTGAATAACCTCAGGACAAACTTCCAGAGATACTCCTCCCCAAATCACCTCTGCCACTAAAGCAGCTCTTCCTTAGCAGCCTTCCCTAATTAATGAAGGAGTCAAGGACTGTCTTTTTATGCATCACTGTTTGGCATGTGCAACATGTTCTTCGGTCTACACCGTACAGTGTAACTGCACATTCAAGCTTATGATCTTTGTAAAATAAAAATGCTACACAAACTTCTGGATGAATGCATTAATTACTGAGAAGGACAAATTATTTTAGAAACAGTCAACATTTTAAGGATAAACATGCTTTTCACATTTTAAAGTATTGTTTGCCCAGTCACTCTTTTCCTGTAAGGAAGGCAAGTTATTTAACGCCCCCCCCCCCCCCCAAACACACACACACACACACACACACTACTGGGGCAGAACTTTTGTAAACTTTGTATTCATGCAGTTGAAAGAATAAGAACAAGAAGGCAGAGAAGCCGCACACTATGTACACATACACACATCATTACATCAGTGCAAATGTACCACTAGTTTGCTAGTGCTGGTCATCTTTACAGCTTAAAGACATTTTAAGGTTGCAAGGGACTTGGGGGTGGGAGGAGGAGAATAGGAAAATGGGTTCTGCCAATTATAAAGAAACACCATGTTCTTGATTGATTGATTATATTTAACCCCTTCATCAACTCTAATCTTTAATCCTTTCAGTAAGTCTTGGTTTCTAGTTAGCAGTATAATTAAAGAGAGGGACTTCAGTTCAGCTGCCCATCAAGCAGAAACTAAGTAAAGTTCAGCTTCCAAGGAAAAAAGGATAATCTCTTACCACTCTGCAGTCATTTATATAGCCAAAGAAAGGAAAGGAGAATTTTTTTTATGGTCTCCAAATTGGATTTAATCCAGCCCTCCTTGCTCAATAACCACTGCTTCTGTGTGGGGTCTGGAGAGAGAAAGGCAAGTCCTCCTCCGAGTGGACAGCTAAGTAGGGTGCAGAAAGGCCTCTCTGCAAGATGAGAGGAAGAGAAAGAAAATACCTGAGTTGATCTAATCTCCATATTCCTAAAGCATATAACTTTGGGAATGGGGAGAAAGGAAAAGTTAAAGACCCCCAAAACCTATAAAACTTTGCAATTCACATCAGTGTATTCTTTCTACCCCACCTATTTCCTTATAGGATTCCTAAAATATAATTTCAATATGAATTATTTCAATAGTATCAACAAAAAGAGTTTCTCAAAGTAGGTCGTTGCTCTAGCAACCAGTAGGCTGTTTCGACAACTCCTGCCACAATGACCTACTTTTCAGCTCATACAACAGGTTCATATAACTAGAATTTCAAGTTCACCTCTGAAACATTATAAAGAGGATTTTTATATTGCAGTTTAATTTCCAGGAAAGATAAAGAAAGCCAGAGTTCTGGGATGCACAGGTACCAGGTGATCAATGTGTCTATATTGGTCTAGAAGCTTATCTAGTTCAGACTGAATGACATTTAATACACATCCGCACTGACTGCCATCTTAACCAATTTTCTTAAACAAATACTGGCAGAAAACAGCACAAGTTGCCAAAATGAGCAATGCTTCCGAATGCATGTCTCAACAGTGCTGATCTAGGCGTTACAGCAGCGGTGGGCAAAGTGCAGCCTGGGGCCAGATGTGGCCCTCCAGGCCATTCTATCCAGCCCACGGGGCCCCTAAAAAAATTTAGAAAATTAATCTGCCCTGGGCTGCCTGTCATGCAGCCCACAATGGCTCCTCAAAACTCAGTAAGTGGCCCTCTGCCCAAAATTGCCCTCCCCTGCTCTACAGTAAACAGGCAGCCTCAGACTAGAGAAGAATTGACAGGAGATGTTCTTTGTTTTATAAGTAATTAGAGGTGCGTTGGATGCATACCAATTCCTTTACAGTATGCCTTAAGAAAACTTTAATAGAAAGGATTGAGATGATGGCCCATAAAGAAGGAAACAACTTAACCTGTGTCTTGTCTTGATTAAAACTTCAAAGAAATAGAAACATGTTGAAATCCGTAACAAAACGATGCCATCAGCAGAATACTCTAGAGCAGGCTTGTCCAATATGCAGCCCACCAAGCTGTTTTCTGAGGCCCACGGTGCTGCAACAGGAAACGGAAGTAAACAGTTTACTTTTGTTCCCACCCCTTGTCCCTCCTCCAACCCCTCAGAAGCTTCCTAATGGCTGCTGAAGGGCTGGGGAAGGGACAAGGTTCCCACACGCACCGTGTCAGCTTGATATTGCCGACGTGGTGCATGTGGGAAGAGGAGTAGCTGTGTGCCGCTCGGGACAGGATGAGCCCAGCCGGAGCAACAGGGGCTCAGCTGCACTTTCCCCCCACATGCACCGGTCAAACCCAAGCGGCACACAGCTCCGCTGCCGCCTCTGCTGGCTGGTGCTGACCCGGGCAGGTCTGTCCCATCCAGAGCAGCATGTAGCTGAAGCTGGATTCCTACATGCTGCTGGGGATGGGAGGAGCCCAACCAGGTCGGCACTGGCTAGCAAAAGTGGTGTGCAGCCATGTACCATTCAGGACTGACCAGCACAGGCAGTGGGAAAATGCAGCTAAGCCTCTGCTGCTCCGGCCAGGCTCATCCCATCCCGAGTGGTACGTGGTTCCGCTGCCACTTCTGCTGGCTGGTGCTGACCCGGCCAGGCTCATTCCGTCCCCAGCAGCTCGTGGGAACCTGGCTTCAGCCACTTGCTGCTCCGGATGGGACGGACCCAGCCAGGTCAGCACCAGCCAGCAGAAGTGGCGGTGGAGCAGTGTGCCACTTGGGACTGACCAGTGCAGGTATAGGGAAAGTGCAGCTGAGCCCCTGCTGGGCTCATCCTGAGGTTCATTTAATGTTTGTAAAATGCTCGGAGAGCCCCACATAGATGCACTGCATAAAAATGCAAAATATACTTTGACTTATTTGGTTGGCACCTTAGGCTGAGATTTTTCAAGGCCAACTTCCATTAAAATGAATGGGATTTAGAAGGCACCAAATCTTTTATGACAACTTTGTAACATGCCTATCTACCCCTTTTTGCAAATTTCAGCCATAGTTTGGAAGCTCAGCCAAAGAACACAAGAGCTTCTGAATGTAACCGCATAAAAAGTACCATACTTGGTCAGCCCCATGGTCCATCTAACTCAGTATCCTGTCCCAAACAGTGGCAGAGGTGGATGCTATAGAGGGAGAGTTTTGAACTGGTTAGATCCATTTCATTGTCACTTCCTGCAACTTCACTGGTGTCAAAGGTTATGTGACATCACTTCCTGATGTGGTAACACTTCCTGTGAGGTCTCTGAATATGGCTCGCTGGCCCACTGGGTAATAAAAAGTTCATGATCTGGTCTCACATTAAAAAAGGTTGGACACCCCTGCTCTAGAGCATCCCCTTAGGCTTCCATATTGGAAGAACGTTGCATACCATGGCTGTGTGAAGCTTTGGCTGCCAATTCAATCTGGTGGAGATTTGGCCCAATTCGGCAGCTGAATCTCCGAATCCAAATCAAATCAGGAGACACTTTAATCTCTCCAAATTGAATCTGAACCCTC